>NC_089978.1:96316785-96626285 GCF_036417845.1 Apteryx mantelli
GAGGGACATTCGCAGGAGGGTGCCCTGTGTGAAAGCTGCTTTATAAGAGCTGGCTCAGGCAATGGTGGCCGTCTAGCTGCAGCAATACAGACCTCGGCACAGGCAAATTTTTCCTGTTTTTCTCTCCACAGAGGCAGGAGCACACAGCAGCTGGATGGACGAGCAGTGAGTGTAGCCCCTTGGAAAATCATGATGGGACTTGACATGGCTCCAGGATATGTGGCGTGGGGCCCCGTTCAGAGGTGACTCTGAGTCCGATAAGAGATTATATGAATTGGTCTAGTGCACAGCCTCCCCTGACACCTTCAGCCTGGACAATAACTCATGCTACCTCGATCTCTAGGCAGGGAGTTTGTGTCCCTGACCCCTCAGCTGCTTCCAAGGCTTCCTTGCAAAACAGCAAAGGAAAGAAAGTCTTCAGAAGCAGGTTTCACTGGAAAATCTGTCCAGACTAAAGATTAAAAGACAGTCCCGTCCGTCTCTGCAGTAACCAGAACATAAAGGGGAATTGCTGGGAACGTGTTCATGCTGCCGTACACTAAAAGTGAGTGCTGATGCACAAGCCCAAGCTGTATTTGGCTGGTTTAGGGTGCACTAAGGTATACGTTGTCTTGCCTATTAAGCTTTAGGATGTTTGCTAGCACGTGCTAGCTAACGGGCTGACCGCTTATTCAGGTCTCATAGCACATACTAGACTGGCTGACCGACGGGGTATATCTGCATGACGCTGCCCAGATAACTAAGGGAGCTCTGAGGGAGCTCCTACAGGTCCTGGCTGCCAGCTTGCCACAGCCGCACAGTGCCCTGCATGGCCAATCACCCTGCTGTGGAGTGGGGAACCAGCCCGGGGAGAGCTCTGTGCCACCGTGGCTGCGCTGCTACCTGGCTTAATTCATTTATAACCAGCCCCCTGTTGCTGCAGAGCACTGCCAGACTGCTGTGTAAACACAGCCTGAATGTGAAGAACTGAGAGTGGTGTGCACCGTCCCCCGACCGCACATCTACAGCTTTATTACAGTCAATCAACTTGCATGAGACTAAGCTATGAGCTGGGGCGCCACAGCACCTCATAAGCATCTTTGAATCTGGCTCCTACGGTATCACATTGAAAAAAACAGCGAGCTTTATTTAAAGATCTCAGAGCTCACAGGCACAGCAAGGAGAGAGCGTATAAGACTTTTGCCCAATACCTTGCTTCATGAATTACAGACTTCTGAGCCGGTTCATTCAGGTGGGGAAATCCAACAAATAACTCACGCCCAAGCGGTAAGAAGTTGGTTTAATAGTCTCAATGCCCGTAATGAAACACTACCATGGACCAGAGGTCCCAGATCTTACCTGCATATGCAGTTCCATGTTATAAAAAAACCCTTCTTTCTGATTCTACCCAGGTGTTTTGAGGTGTTTTTCTAAAGTCACAATAACAGTTTTTAATGACAGTAGAAACAAGAGTTGCAGAAGATCAACTGTGTAGCCGTCCAGCTACGTCTGTGGGCAAAGCCTGCCTGTAGTGCAGTGATTTTTAACTCCATGCTGAAGTCATCTGCATTTTTATGTTTGTTATTTTGCTTTTAAGTGGCAGTTTAGTAGTATCTGGAGGGCATTTGCTACTCTAATACTCAGCCTGAATGTGCATGAAAGGTAGGGCTTTAACAAGTGACCGAGCTCTTTTAGGAAAAAAAAAAATCCTACTCTGCTGCTATAGCTGCTACTCTCGTGAAGCTGGGGGAGGAAGACAGGGAAATCTGCACCTCTGATCTAGCTCTGCTCGATGAGGGAAGTGCTGAAACCCTCTCTGCGGCCAGGAAAGGGTTCAGCTGCAGAGCCGTGCTGATGCAGAGTCAGACTGCTGCAAGCTGCTGCCGCTGCCCATAGCTGCTAAAGGCAGAAGCACCAGTGCACAGGGGGTTAATAGTGAAGTTAAAACTTCAGTTGTTAAAATTCATGAGGTGTAAAATACAAATTGCACGTGGTAGATGAGCTGTCTTTAAAGTTTATATATTACTTTTCCCCCCTCCGGTTCAAACTGCTGTTGGCACAAGCTAATTAAAGCTCACAAAAGGGGAAAGCGTATCCTTCACGGGGCACACATTACGCTGGGCGGTTCTGCCAGTGCCGTGTCGAGGCCGTGTTTATAGATGTTTGACTACAGGAAGCCAAGGGAAACCCATGTCGCACTCATGCATGAACAGTCACAGATCAGAATTAATAGTTTACTTTCATGCCTTCTTCTTTTCAACATTCTCAATTTTAAAGAGATGAAGTAGTGCCTTTGAAATTTATGCTCTTTTGTTTGATTATTCCCACAGCTCAATTCAAGTGATTTTTCTATGAAAAAAAAACCAACAAAATACTTTTAAATAGTTCCCCAGGCAGTAAAGAGTTTTTTGACAATTAACTCCAAACTCATTTTTTATGTGCACCTTATGACTTGGCACACAAACACCTTCGAGAACCAAGCTTTTTGCATTTTTGATCACCCTGTTTCCTTTCTTCAATATCACCACTTATACCATGCTAGGGAGAGCGGGAGTAAGTGGGAAAAGAGCAGCTATTGACATCCGTACAGATATAACTGCCATTTAATTACCATTCTGATCGGTAAGGGTTCCTCCATGTCCTTGTCCATGTAATCTGACCCTGTATTCAATCCATGAGGGGATTTTACTTACATAATTCCTTATGCACCCAAGCAAGAATTAGGGATCAGAGACAGTACAGAAAAAAATATATAAATATCCGGAGCAACTAGAATGAGCATCAGCTTAAGCATACGTGTCTGAAATGAACACAAACAATGACTGAAGATGGAATGGGTTGGAATAGGAACTTTAAATATTTATCTTAAATGCTCTTTCTTTGCATTTCTTGAAATCAGTTCTGCCTAGCAGGCCAACACTGTTGACTAATTCCAGCACAGGCAGCAAGAAGAAAAGGGGAAAAATAGTGTATGTATGTCATCTATTTCTGAGTCTGAGATGGTGCTTTTCATTTTTCTTTGTAGTCTCTGTGATCGGACTCTCTGACTTCTGGCTGAGCTGTAGGCGGTTTGCAGACGTCACACGTACAGATATAGATCTCAGAGCACCGTCATATGTACTGTATGTGTAGGAAGCACTTTTCAGCCGGGAGGGTTGAAACCTGGGCTATAGCCTGGCTAGAAGATGCTGGGTTTTGTACTGGGTGGGCAGCACAGGGCACGCAGATTTCCACTCCCAGAGTAACCCTGCTGACAGGGACCCACGCCGGGGCCGCTTGCGCTGGGATCCCTCCTAGCCACCAGCAAAAGCGGTGGGCCCCCGGAAAAGAGGCTGAAAGTAGGATGCTGTT
This sequence comes from Apteryx mantelli, assembly GCF_036417845.1. Lineage (NCBI taxonomy): Eukaryota > Metazoa > Chordata > Aves > Apterygiformes > Apterygidae > Apteryx > Apteryx mantelli. The sequence goes on from NC_089978.1 coordinate 96,320,116, forward strand.
ACAGCTGGTTGAGCCTCAGCTGACAGAAAAGCCCTGGGGCTGTTGGCAATTGAACATAAATTAGAGCAGTTGTGAAGCTGCTTTAGTTTATACCTGGGCATCCGTCCAGCCCCAGCTGCCTTGGTGGCAGAGGAAGGTCTTAAAGCAGCCTGTCCTTCCTCACTCGCCTGGCCCAGCACCTCATGCACGCTGTCTGGTCTGATGGGTCTCCCCCTCCTCCATGCATATGACTTCTCCCTTGGCCGAAACTGGTCTGCTTGTGTGGTGGTAGCAAGCCACAAACAGGTTGTGCTGGTACTGAAATGGTTTTAGGAAGGCAGCAGCAGTCGCCTTGGTCTAAGCTACAGGGGACATCTTAAATAAGGCAGTATGGTTTGTGTGGTGTGAATTTGATAAGGGAGCTAAGGAAATTGTCCACGCAGCTACGGAAAAAAGTACTTGGTAATTTTGGGCAAGCCTCAGGGCTCGGGAGCTGGGCTTTGCGTGCCGTCTGAAACTCTGAACAGCTGTGCTGCTGGGCACATTAAGAAAGAATGAAATGGCTAAAATAATGCTACGACTCTGGCTAATCCCTCTGGAGCCCAGGGGAAGTCTGCGCCGAGGGCTCGCTTCCCGCTGCCTCCGTGCCCGCATCCTCCCTTGCTCCCCCCATGCACAGCCCAATCCCCACGGCGGCAGCTGCATGCCGGAGCACTCGTCACAGAGACGTGGCTCTGCCAGCGCCGTGTTCGACAGCAGTTTTCCAGTGCCGCTGCGGTGTGCGTTCCCCGCACGGTCTGCAAAGGGATTTTCTCGCGTGCCAGCTCCAGCCCTGCTCCCGCTGACCCCTTGCGTGGTCTGTGGCAGGACCATAGTGGGTAGCCGCGTCGGTGGTGAATACAAACCGCCTTGAGAAACGGCTCCAAACCCAGCCAAAAGCCACAAGAAGACAACCCGGCCCGGCCCCTGGCCCCGCTGTGCCCCAGCGGGGCCCCTTGCAGCCGCCCCGCTGGCATCACAAGCCCCTCGCCGCGGGGGTGCGCCGTGCTGGGGACGTCTCAGTTGGGAGGCACATGCCAGGGCATTGCTCTAGCCCGGCGCAGCCCAGCTGTCACACCAGCTCACGCGGGCTGTTCCCAGGCAGACGTGAGCTATGACAGCTCTTCCCACTGCTTTTAGCCGCGTGTGAAGAGCCTGGCCGGGCTGCAGCCATGCTGGGGGCAGGGTGCCGCATCAGTGTTTCACCTTCGCCCCCCTCCTCGGGGCTGCGTGGACATACAAAACTAAGTGAGACGAGTCTCGCCTTTTGTGACTAAATTGCATTAGACTTTTATACAATTCACTATGAATACAGTGAAGGATACAATCACCTTCATGTAAAACAAAGCCAATAAGCTATAATTTTCATCGGCTCACTTTTTACTGAGCTGTGACACAAATAATTCTAAAGCCATTTGCAACGAAAATGCTAGATACACACTCTTCCTGAACAACTCATGGCATAATGTGACCATGAATGCCAAAGGATGCATAAAGGGGCATCCTTGGTTACCTAAACCATGCATTTTTTCCGCTTCCCAGTTTCTCATGCCCGGCAGGCTCACACACTGCTCCTGCAGGAGGCTGAACTTCACTCTCATGAGGCCTGCGGCTCCAGCAGAACATGATGGAGGGGTGCTGCAAATACAGAAAAGCATAGAGGTATAAGTAACAGAAAAGAGGCATAAGTAATGGAGCAGGTACCCTTTGTTGGCACCTCCACTAGCCGCCCGCTCATGGGTAACCAGCTGCACACAGTGTAGCCATCCCAGACAGCAGCCAAACAGGGAAACAAGTGCTTTTTTTTTTTTTTTGGTGTTGTTGGGATTCAGCAAAAGCCATGTTGTTGTTTGTAGTCAAGCTTTTGTATACAGTGCTGCTGTACACAGAGGGTCTGTAGGCAGTAACGCAGCACATGAAGATAGAGATAAAATCCTTTTCCAATAGTTGAGACTTTGCAATATGAAACAGATTCCCCACACTTCACGCTCCCCATGCTCCACCTCTTCAGAGAAGGTGGAAGTCTCACTGGTTTCTCCATTTAAAGGCATTTCTAGTGTTTCCCTCTGATCTAGTTTTCTTTCCCGTAATCAGTGAGACCCCAAGGTTTTTGTGGAAACCCAGCAATGGGCTTTTCTGCATCTCTAGGTACTCTGTTAGGTGGGGAAGTCCACCTCGCCCATTTACACTGAACATTCATTGAAGAAGGAGCAATTCCTTACAAAATTATGCACAACATCCAGAATAAGGAAGGCCTTTCTGATTCTGCCTGGAGCCTTGAAACACTATGGTTATATTAACTGTACATCAGAGACAGAGCATTACTTTACTCATTTCTTGGTAGTCATCTCGGCACTTTCGATAAACTCTGCACAGGATGATAGATCCAAGATCAAAACTTCCCCACACTGGATGGTGACAGCATCACCTGACACCAGCCAGCACTAACATATAAGCCAGTCTCCCTGGCCTCTGCCTCCATTCAAAAGTCTGGAATGGCTTTTTCATACAAAAAAACATTATTTGTTGAGCTAGCCAACATTAACAGTCTCTGGGGGTGTCTATGCTGCCAGTGCAGGCTATGCCCAAGCCTGGCCCATCAGGCTGGTAGCTTGATAAAATTAGGAAGTTAGGGGGAAAAAAATTTATACAGCAGGAGCTATAGCCTCAAGGCTGTCTAGTTAATAGGTCAGAAAGGAAGACCTACTTTTCTGGTCGGAACAGTCTCCATTACTACTTCAGGAAAAGGCTGCAGTAGCTGTGCCTATGGAGCAGGAGGCAATGTGTGCGAGAAGCATTTCTGAGCTCTGGTGAGGTGGTGCAGGACTGCTGCATAAGGCAGAGTACAGCAAGCACAGGGTTTTGTGAAAGCAACCCCAGCTGCGCAGGCAGCAGGACCCAGTGTCTGCCAGGAGCAGCGAGCAGAAAAGGACGCCCAGCACGGTTGTTGCTTGCCGGAGTCAGCAATCACTGCCTCCCCAAAAGCATCCTTCACACATCCAGCACCAATAAGGCTGAGGACTCTCAGCACCAGGACTTAAGAGAAACAAGAGGCTATTAAACTACTAGCAGAGCCTGCGGGGAAAAAGTTTTGCTGGTTCAAGATACACAGAGGGATTTTAAAACTGAGGCTTAGGAATAAAAAGCAAAAAGAGGTTGCTCAGAGGCAGTGCCTTTCAAGAAACCTGCAATGTAGTGACCACCTGAAGTTAATCCAGGCAGAGTGGGTGGCAGGCATAAGGAATTACTTGATTGTGGGGGATGGCCCAGCCCCAGAATAAGGGATTTATTTGTGAGAAGGGCAGAAAAGGAGGGCTGGAAGAGTAAGCAACTTGATGGTGAGCCTTTTCACAGTGAGTGATTAACTGTGGTTTCTAATGAGCAGAGGGAGACTAAGACTGACTGCTTTTTTTTTTTAAAGCCATTTTGATAACATTGGCCCTGATGTAATAAGCTATTTGTTTGTGCCTACTGGCAGGGGTAGCAAGTCGCTGGTGAACATAATCCTCTCAGACTCAGCGCTGTCAGCTCGTTTAGATGTGTCTGAAGCAGCATGCAAAAGGGCCCCAACGACATCGCGACAGCCGTCCCGAATGCTTTTTAAGCGCCTCACGCTCTTTTGTGCTCTCTCCCTTTCCGCCCTCTCTTTACCCCTATTCTTCTCTTTCCCCGAGCCAGGGTGGGCTGCTTCCCAGCCACGGCCAGGGCGGGAGCTGGCGGCACGTCGCTGCTATTCAGCCCGGGCTGCCCCTGCTGGCCCGCGGCCGGGGATCCCCGCGTGACCTTAGACTCATGTCTCCCTGCCAGTTCACTGAGCTGCCCTCTCCAATAACTATCACTGCCAGAGCGTGCGCGCGCTCAAAAGCCGGCAGATTATTTACGCGGGGGTGCAAGGAGGGGGCCGAGCAAGGAGGAGCTGAAGGTGAGGAGGCAGATCAACCCGCCTGCCATCGATGTTTTAGGAGGCTTGCCCGCTCATTTGGGAGGAGGGGTGCTTCAGAGAACCTGTGTTTCTCTCGTAATTTTGATGAAGCCACACACTTTCTCAAAATAGCATGAAAGTATCCTGCAGCAGCACTATTAAATGCAACCTGAAGATCAGGCAGAAAAAAACTCAGGACCCCAAGAAACCCCGGTTAAGCCCTTTGAACCAGAAATGCAAAAGTCCTTTAAAACAACAGGTTCACAAATAAAAGCTACTTTCTTTCCAACTTTTTTGTAAACTCCAATTACTCCTTCTACCACCAAGTCTTTTTTTTTTCATTATTATTTTTTCAAAGGTGCACAAGATCACACACAAAGTCAAAAATCCAAAAGTACCATCTTGTTTCCCAGCGTGCCAGAGCCATGACTGTCACCCCGTGTGTGTGTGTAGCCCTGCCTCGGAGGAGAGCTACTGGTGGGACAGAGGTGTCTAGCCTACATCAGCAGCACGCAGCCTGACCTCATTTATTTCGGGCCACAGATGACAGGGTAGTTCATGTTTTCACTGAAATGCTGATGTTGGATCATGGCAAAGGCTGGGTGGCTCTGGAGTGGGTGGACACTGGGAGTGACGGAAGATTATTTTTATTAGATGTTTTTATTAATTTTTATTTGCATTCCTGAAATTCCTTCTCACAGTAGTTTCTGCAGTTGTCGCCTTTGGGCTTGTGCCATCTCTGGGAGATGGGAGTTACAAAACTTGTAGAAGATGGAGGTGGTCTTATGACACTCAGTTTCCTTATCTGAATTTGGTACCTGTGTTCCTTGTTGCAAAACAGAAAGTTGATGAGTTGTGTGCTTCTCAGAGCAGAATCTGATAAGGGCATGCCAAATATCCCATGCCATCATCTGTATAATTAAATATACAGTGTCTGATTTGTCTGACAACTTCACAACACACACACACACGCACACACACAGAGTCTTGGCCTCCGTCTCTGCAAAAAATTGCCCACAAGTTTTTCACTTGCTCCAGTTCTCTGAAAGTTCCTGTTATATTCCTTTCTTCTCCACAGGCTCCCCCTTTTTCCTTTGAGTTCCCCTACCCTTTGTTCCTTCCTGTCCTTTTGGGATTAAGGATCACTTCTTATGAGACTGCTTCCAGGCTCCTGGCCTGCAAGACCCCAGTGAAAAACAGTCACTCCAGGATGAACTGGCAAAAGCTGTGTATGCTGGACAGGAGGACTGGATCTGTCCCACGGGCTTGAGCTGAGGAGGTAGGCAAGACAACGGGGGCCCACACAGTTTGCGCTCTTAAAGGCGGTTTTTGCTGCTGGTGTACAGGGTTTTGTCTAAAAAGTTGGTTTGGGTTTAGAGCTGTTTGATCCAGTCCATAGCCAGACAGAAAAGTGCAGCTGATGTTGTGCTGGGTGAGAAACCTCGCGGGGGAATTACTGACGTCACCGAACTCGAGCGGCGTGGATATAAATAGGCCTGCCCGACAGCTGCTAGGTCTCCACCCTTTTTTCCTTGCATGAACTTGTGGTTCCTGTTAAAGTTTCAGGATTATTTGAGGTCTAGCTGGAAAAGAACAGATGTTCTGCAAATGACACTGAAAACCCCTCGACTTGCTGAGACTCGGACCTGCCTGTGCCTCCCTGCATGCAAAAACTGACTAACGGGAAGGATTTGGAATAAGGACAGGCTTCCCTCTTGTGAAAAAAAAATGCCCCACAATAAACTCTCGTTAACAAAGTCCTGCTTATATGGTTATTTTTAAAGTTAGGCAGAAAAAAACAGGCTGAACTTATGTGTTTATCCATACAGTTGTGCAGAATAACACTGTAAAATAACAAGCCAGCTTGTTTCTCTGGTTGTGCTTCCCTTCCTTTCAGCAAAAAATCCCCACTTCAAAGGGAAAATGGAAGTCCCCTCCCCTCTTTCTCCATTATTTTTTCCCCTGAAAATGTTTTTTCTCCATGTTTCCAAAGCATTGCCCAATTAATTACTTCTAGACGGCATCTCACAGCACAGCTGAGCAATAATGAACAGATCCTTGTGGCTCACATGCTGGTGGCATTAAAAAATTACTTTTAATCAGCTGGGTGAGCACAGGAGCAAAGCCTATTGAACTCGTCCATAAGCAGAGAGCGGCAGAGCAGAGAGGGGCTCTTGCGTGTTCTGTCTGGCTTGTGGGAGGAGGCTTCTTCCAAGCAGGTCCCTGGAAAAGAAGTGGCAGAGAGCTACCTCATGCTTATTGCAGCCGATCATAGGTTGCTCATCAGGCAGGTGAAATGATTTGTAAAACATTACAGTTTTCTCCCTCTCCCACTCTCGCTTTTTTAAAGTCCCATTTTTCAACTTGAGCAATTCCCCTAAAAGTAATTTTCATATGTTCCCCCTCCTCCACCAGTGCAAGGAAAGGTGCAGCAAAACTTCAGCTCTACCTACAGAAAACACGAAGCAGAAGTCACTCTTGCCCTCCAGTGTCCCAATTCCTTTTTTGGGGGACAACCATTTAGGGACAAGCACTGTCCTTTAGTCTCAGTTCGTACAGCTTTAAACACAGAGATCCTTGACGTGCTTGCTATCTCCTACACAGTCTGACTAACAAGGAGTAATAACAATTCTCACTCCATCTTGTGCTCCTGTTTCTAAACAGGATAGATACAGACTTCTGTGAAGCACACAGGTCTTTGTTCCTACATTCCCCTGAGATCCTTTAACATAGCCTTCCTTTACACTTCAAGTGCCTTTCCTCCTAACCAGAACCTGCCATCAGGAACCACCTCCCGTGTCTGTATATCTGTCTTGCTGTTGTTACAGAACTATTTTTTCTAATTACTTAACTATATATGGTGTACAAGGTATTGTAAGGCACAGTTTGCTAATATACTGACAGTTAGCAACATGCCTCACCAAGAAAATGCCTCAAAGCACTGTACAACTTCACTTACAGATTGCATCTTCCTTAATCTGTTCAGTGCAATAATATTTACTATACCAGGTTAGATAGGAATTCTATACATGGGGGGAATATTGTGAAAAAAGGTCCGTTTCTTTGATAAATTTTTGAAAATCAATAAATGTCGACCAGTGTTTTGGTTGAAGATGACCAGTTTGTGAAGACATTGTTACATTTTCCTACTCTCAGAATTTCAGTAAACTTTTCTTCAGAAAAAATTCCAGCCAGGTCTTCTGATCACCAGTGAATCGCTTGGCCCATACATCAAGCATTGCCTCCTCCAGGGTGGAATTCAGTGTGAGACATTATGCAAAATTAATTTGTCTCACATAGGTTGATTAAAAGCACTTCCTAGGGCTACATGCTGCTTCTGCCTTTCCCTTTTATAGATATGAGAAACACTTTAGGGAAAAAAAGGAAGAGAGAGGACCAACTTCCTCCAAAACTGATCACTACAAAGCAAATCTGTGACTTGGTGAGGGATTTGTACCGGTTACTGTTAAAGTTGATCTCCACCTGACAAATGATAGCTCTTCTGAAAGCCATAGCCATTTTACTCCAAGAACTGGCTGTGATCTTTCACTTGTTTCTTGAATTAGCTGTGGCGTGATAACACCAAACCTCGGACCTCCAGTTTGAGAAATTACTCGTGTTGTCTGCGAGTGTCACAATCACATTATCATCCATAAGTGGCAGTTCACATGAACTTCTTGGGACCCTTCTAGCTTGCCACGGCCCATCCTTCTGCTTTGACCATGCTTGATGCAATACTGGTAGTACAAATGTGGTTTGATTGGATTAGGGCCTTTATTTCTGTGAGGTCTGCCACTATTCACTGAGGTTTAATTAAATCTGTGACCTCCAGGTGGTCAGAGAATGTGTGCCAAGTCAGACAGATAGGAAAACATTCTGCAAAAGCTTTGGAGGTGGACAATGCTGTTTGAATCTTTCATGATGCCAATACCAAAAAAAGTGTAACAGCACCATCAAGTATCATGACTTTGTTGAACCTTTGGGACAAAGGTTTGAGCTGGAAAGGTTCGGGAGTCTCGGTGAAGGCAAAGATTTCTCTTTTTCTCCCCTTCTGACTCTTACTCCTCAGTTGGTCCAGTTTCACTGGAGAAGCGAGACCCTTCCTAAGAGACTTTATGCTGTGGTAAAACCTGTAGAGCAATTGACACCAGAGAGCTTGGTGCTCCCTCTCCCTTCCTCCCACCTCAACTCTCAGATGCTGGCACATCCCTTCCCCATGTCAGTCCCCTCCCACACCCTCTCTGTTCTTGGGACTCCCCCTCTCCCGCCTGCCCCACACACGTGGCTGTTCTGACCTGCTCCAACACTTTGTGGAGGAAAAGAGGAGCGGCACAGGCCATTTGTAGGCCCCCTCCCAGCTGTCCTCATGCAGGAACGAAGAGGCCGTGCAGATTAGGCCTCCCTATTGCTGGAGGCGGAGGCTGGGAAAAGCAGCAGTACAGATAAATGTGCATAACAAAGTCTGCAAAGGAGTGGTGTGAAGCAGAGCATGAGACAAATCTTGTGGACTTCGTTGCCTCAGCCCTGAGTAATTTTGGTATCATTGGGTAGGGCATGCTTTTCAGATTGTAACACTCTGCTCTAATGCTCTAATTCTGTTGACCTTCACCACTTCAAACCCTTCTTGATGCCTGTGGGAGCATTGAGATGTTTGGCAGTGATACATTCCAGTCCACTACTTTGGAAAATAAGTATGTGGTCTTCATATCACAGTTGAAAGAAAACTTTTCATCTGGTTTCTAGGGAGCTGTTGGGTCGCCTGTTGCTCATGACAGCCTGATAGGGAGCCTTCTAGCAAGACAAATTTCACTAGGTGCAAAGATAGAACGGGGATGTTGCCTCCAGGGAGAAGGCAAGAAGCCTTTCCTTTCTGAGAAATATCTTTGAATGGAAAAGAGAAGACAAAGCAGATGTCTCTCAGGGAAGAAAGCAGGGAGATTGTGCCACTGTGTGTCTTAGCCTAAATGGGTAGAAGGGTTGTATGCAGAGATAGTATCTTTCATTAAACAAAGTCATACAGCTGGGAAAAACCTACCAGCTTTTGGGAAGACAAGCCCTTCTTCAGGTCTGAAATGGAAGCAACAATCTCCAAGATAAATATGGCTGAGCACAATTGCATTCAGACTATGGGTTCATGTTAATCTGTTGGACCATCTGAGAGAAATGATAGTTGGTGTCTGAGGCGGGGGAGGGAGAATATTAACAAGGTGATGGTGATAAGCCTGAAAGGAGGAAGCCTGTCTTTCATTCCTCTCCCTTTGCTTGTGGGCAGCCTCAGCCTGAAACAACAGCAGCACAAAAAGAATCTGTCATTTCAGATGCCCTTCCCTCATCCAGATGAATTAGATACCAGCTTTATCTCCACTTGCTTTTTCTCCCCCCACCAGCAGTCCCCCAGGCAAGAAGTGTTTGTGGCAGTTCAGAGACACAGTGTGCCAGCTTGGCCTCCACAATGGGGCTCCCTCAGCGGCTTCATACCACAGGGCTTCATGGAGCACCTTGGCTTGCTGGACCCACCATCCTGGAGGGGCTGGCATCACACTGCTTCTTTTCTGAAATCTTTTTCCATTAAAACATGACCTTTAGGAGGTATAGGAGTAAAATAGACCATGTTTTTTCAGTAGTTTAGAAACTGGAGTTTCTTTGCAGACCAACCTTAGAAAGGGAGCAGATGCAAACATGAGCACCTCAGGGATGCAGGGCCAGATGGTCCTTCCTTGCACTGAGGAGGGACAGGGCTGCAATTCTCCCTGCCAGCCTGCAGGTCTCTCCCATGGCAGCTCACTGATGGGGAAGAGTGGAGGTTGCAGGGGTGGCCTTGTCTTCAATCCAAAGTAGCAATAGGCATTTAAGTTATTTCAGGAAAGGAACAAGTGAAGATGAGAAGATCTGTCCTGCTACACACATTAGCAAGGCAGTTAGTACCTAGACATAGTCGCGGTGGGGAGGGTAAGGGAGGAAGCAGAGAGACATCTAATGTGAAAGAAGGGTGCCATGATGATGGAGGAGGGAAGCAGAAGATGAAGAAACAGAAGAACAGTGCTGGGAAAACAAGGAATGACTGACAAAAGCAGGACAGAGGGGAACAGGAAAGAACAGAAAGAGAGTTATAAATGAGTGACAAATTGGGAAATGCTCTGTAGCTGGTGAAAGGAAGTTACAGGAAAGAGGACACACTATAGGGAGAGAAAGGAACCAAAGCAAAAGATAGGCTGTAAATATTGGAAGGGGGTGAGGGAAAGAGACCTAACCAATGATCCCACCAAAACAGGGCCATTGTCCTGTCTGTCAGAGAGGACATACTTTCTTTGACAAAACCAGTTCAGGGATCCAGAAGGAGCAGCTCAGTCACCTATAGTAAGGAAGAAGCATTTAAAACGCCATAAACATTTCTATTTTAAAATGAAAGGCAAGAGAACACTGGAAAGAAGTCCTGAGAGGCTCAGATTGAAGTATTTGTGAAAGGGGTGGGATGGGAGCATCAAGATGATCTTTTTCCAAACCCTAATAAATATGCTGAGGATAACACATCACACAAAACAGCAAAGGACACTGTGCAGTTTCAGAATGTTCTTTTATATCTGCAGACAGTACCTTTGCAGGCTTCTTTTTTCCAGCTATTTTAACCTGCTATAGAGTTACAGAGAGAGAACTTGGACAAGCGTCATCTTATCAGAAGACGTTTAGGATGTGTGCCTGTCATTTAAGATGAATTAAAGCCTTGGAGATAGAATTGCCCACTGTCTCTGGGCTCACACTGAGGAAAATCTTAGCTTGTTTTTACCCCAGCAGTGTATGCTAGAGCCATTTTCTTGCTTGGATCTTCAAAAAAAATGGTCTTAACAGAGGAAAAATTTTAAAATAGACATGTTTTGGTTATTTTTGGTAATACGGGTGTCTCTTCTCAAGCTTTGGCTTTGTGTCTTTATTGGGTTGGAGGTTTTTTTAACTATGACCCTAAATCTTGCTGTCCTTACCTCTTAAATACAATAATCATACTTAATGTGGAGAAGGACATGCAGCAAATGGGCCTAGAGCTTTAAGATCTCTCTTCAAGGGCATTATCAATAGTCTCTTGGCAAAAGAGCTTATGCCTTTCCTTCTGTCTGATGGTGCCCAAGTGACTCTGTAGTTTAAGCAAATAGCTGAGCAAATGTATTTCTAGGCAATCATCCTCTAGACCATTCTCTGAGCACCAATGTCAGAGAAATACAATAAGTGCCCCACTGCTCAAAGGATCCAGTATATCCTCTGTTGTCCTCCAAAGCCTGCAGTTTGTAGGAAATGGCCAGTGCTATCAATTTGGTACCTGCCTTTTTCCCCGCTCTGTGTTGCCGAAGTATTCATGAGGAATCTTGGAGGATGCTGCTCAAGGCTTTTCGGATAAACGTGTTTATATACAGTAGGGAGCCTGCTACTGCAGAGCTGGTGCTCACACGCTCCCAGGTAAGCAGGGAATGCGTTTCCATGATTTCCATGACTTGCGATAGTGACAGTCAAACAGTGCGCTCTGTAGTTCACATTAGCAGCCAGTTTGGCTCTGGGTCATAAAAAGAAGGGTCTTGGTCCTCTCATCTACCATTCTGCCCAGTTTGCAAAGCACCTCACCTGAGTTGCCTGTGAGCTTGGTCTCCATTGCATCCAACAGGCATAGACAAAATTCATCGCCTTAGCAAGACAATTCAGTTAACTGAGATATTTTCCAGGGGCCATCAGTGCTGAGCTTGTAGATCTTCACCGTTTAATGGGCTGGCCGGCCATCAGCCTGTTTGCCAGCTGGGCCTCTGCATAGCTACCCTGCATCCACACCAGATGGCCAGATCCACAGCATGTGTGGTAGCTGCCAGCACCTTCCCCGTGAGCAGGAGATCAGATGGACCCTCGCATGTTGTCCTTCCTGGAACTGACTCACACTGGACACTTCAAGGTCAGGGACAGCTGAACAGAAATCATCCTCCTCCTAACCTTAGGGCTGTGGAGGGTATCGTCTTTTCATCTGTTTGTCATGGTCTTTCCTCCACCAGCCTCCCTGTCTCAGGAGCTCTTCCCTGTCAAAAAGCAAGGTCTCTGTCACAAAGAGGGCTGGGCTGTATCGTCTGGCAGTGATTTGGGGGGAACGGAGCACGAGGAAGTTCTGGGGAGTTGTTTATGACAGAGCCTATCCCCTCTTCTTCCAGGTGCATATCAAGTACTGCTCCTGTCGTTGCATTTTACCAAGATTACCTTTTTGCCTGGCCGAGAAGCAACTGTGTCCAGGTGCATAGGAAATTACCTGGTCCCCAGGGAAAAGGAAAATTTATCTCCAATCAGCTGCTTCTCTCTGCACTGGGCAATCAGAGCGACTTTTGGGGAACACAGCACATGGTTTGGGACAGAATGGTTTGAGTTCCTTACCTGCACTGGCTGAATCCAAGCAAGGGGATTATTTTTATACTAATTCACAGTTTTGCTTTCTAGTTATAACCACTGATGTTGGAGGAGAAGACCTCATTTCTGGCTGCATTTCTTTTATGCACTTTACGGGCTCTTGCAGCCTGCAGTGGATATAGGAGAGGTTTTCTCCAATCTGTGAATTCCCTTTTTGAACTTAGTATCTCCCAGTTCACACGCTCTGGCAACCAGTCCTCGTACAAAACAAACAGCAATTGATTCATTTGCCTTGTTTGGGGGGCATTCATTCTCTTTATATATCTTAACATTAAAAGATGCTTAATAACAGCTGTGAGAGGGTCATCAGAACAGAGTGTGAGAGTCACCTCTGGTTACTGATGTTACAAGGATATAATCCTGTCACATAATCTATTAGCCTGTGTGAGAGTTAGGGTACCTGAGTCTATGGGGCAGATACAGGCTGCAATACCATTTTGTATGTGGCTTGTAGCCACACGTGTTTTTGTATCATAGTTACTGGATAACATTAAGGTGGATGTTAATATATCACTTCTCTGTGTTTTTTAAAGGTTTATTTGGCCCTCCGCAAGGAAGGGGCTCCCTGTTCCTGTCCTATGTTATGTAACAGGGCAGACAAGGTAACCTCTGCCTCAGTGCCCTTCTCATATTCCATACACAGAAAAGGAACATAATTCTCCCCACTGACCTACTTTACTGTCTTTCTTTTCCTGTTGTTATTTCTAATAAAGTTGGGAGGTTGCATTTTTCTTAACAACCAGCTGAAGTCTGAGGCTTTCGCTCAGCTTACTAAATCTTGAGGAACTAAATGGGATCTTCCTTGAGTAAAACCAAAATAAAAGCTAAGTAGGGTCTTTAGGATTTGCCTTATTTTTTCTTAATTCTCCTATGCCTGTCTGTCTTAGACCTCTCATCTCCCTCTCTATCTATCAAGTGTTGTAGGAACTTTCACATTCTTCCAACAACATGTCCAAGCAAAGAAGTCCAAGGAGACCAAACAAAGGCCTAAAAACTCTAGTATTGTTCTCTCTTGACTGCTCTTGAGACCTCTCATAACTGTATCACTCATAGCTAATGTCTTGAGGCTAGAAATCTTGCAGTTAGCTATAGAAATGTGGTGAGCCAGCTTCTTCACCTCCTGCAAGATCAACCTGCCACCTTTAACTGAGGCAAGCTTTGGTAGCATGTCTTTTTGTTGCATTAGGGATCCTCCTCTTCATATTGCTTGGCGTTGTGCTAGCTGTTCCTGGTAGGAACGACTCCTGTAGAGGGAGAATGTTAAAAAGGGAATACTAATGTAGCTGTTCCTTGTCCTTAGCAAATCTGCCATACGCATAGTTCTCTATGGTGTGGTAGAAACTTTTCTTCTGAGAGGTGTGGTACTATATACTGGCATGAGTGACAGCCATCTTCAGGCTCTTACTGCTGATGAATAGAGGCAATGCCCCTCATGTAATGATAACTTACCTCTTGCCAGACTGGTGAAGAGGAGGCATGTGAAAAGCACCATCTTTTATAAGCAACTGCTCCTTTCAACTTCAATGACGCGTTGCATCCATCCTTGAGTTCTTCCAAAAATTCCCTCCTGGGACTTTGCTTTCCCTGTAACTTGGAGTGACATGTATCGGCAAGAAGTATGATGAGGGTCTGGCTCAGCCTCTGTTCTGCCATGCATAAATGAAAAGGCTGGGGGAGGGGTAGAGAAAGGAGAGGGATGTGGCAGAGTAAATAAATTGCACCCTGTGCGTATTATGCCAGCGAGGCTCCAGAGTGGTTCTACGGGCTTTTGTAAATGGGAATTCATATCCTTGATCGTTCAGGGCAGTGCTGTCAAACAGTGTTGCTAGGCTTGTGCCTCATCCAGAGGTCTCAAATATTTCCCAAGTCACCCCACTTCAATTTACTTTCATGAAATGATTTTTCCCTTTTGGGGAGGGGGAAAAATGCAGAAAAGCAAACCCAGAAAGCACATCCGAAAGCCCATTCAAGCGACTTTCTGGAGGAGGGGGCAGAGAGGCAGCAGGTAAGTGGGAAGGGACTGGAGGCAGGCAGAGTACAACAGGGGCTTTTGCAATGCAGGAATTCAGGATCCCCCCCGTCCCCCCTCCCCATGCCCTTGTTTGAATTTAGCACGCGTTCTCCTATGGCGTCGTAATTACAAAGATTACCAAATGAATCTTTTGCTTCTGTACACACCGGGCATTCAGTGGAGCTCTAATAGTTGTCATTAAGTTTTCAGGGAGGTGGGAGAAGATAGATTGAATGCATGCACTTCAGCGCTGCGCAGAGCCCATTGATGGCTGCTGAGTAATGATTTTTTTCTAATTGGTGGAGAGCAGCAGCCCTAATGGATGGAGCCTCTCTGTGCATTTACACTGTCTCCTCAATCAATAACCCTCGCTGTGCCTGGCACAGAGGAGTTCCTGAAAGCCCCTTTGTGATAATGGATTGCTGGAGGTTACACAAACCGCTGCCTCCCGCTGACTCAGCCCACTCGCAGGCACCTCGCACCTCCCCAGGGCCATGCCTTTCCCGCAGGGCTGCGCAGAGGATGCCCGCAGAGAGCCCTCTCACCTCTGCCGACTGCCCCTGTCCTGTGGCTACCGTTGCCCTGTAGGCTTTCCAGCTCCTGAAGTGTCTTTGTGGCCTTCAGAGCCCCTGTGGGTTTGGAGGAGTGGGGACGGCTCGCAGGCTTGTTGTTTGGCTTTGGCTTGGGAGCTTTGGCTGTTTATAGGAGGGTTGGGGGGGGGGGTTCCCTCTCCCCTTCTAAAGAGAAGCCCACAGGTCTGACCTTGAGTCCTTACTGAGGCTGAAATCAGTGAGAGGTCGGGCCGTGACAAGCAGGGCTCTCGATTTGGCCCAGGCTGTACAGACTGTGCCACGTGAGCCCAGCCCAGGGAGAGTGAACCTCAACCAGCTAAAAACCATCTTCCTGCACCACACATGCACAGGGTGTTTATGTTGTGGCTCTCAGCATCCCCCTATTTTCTGCTTTCCTTTTTGAGGGATAAGCAACTAAGAGTTGCAAGATAGCTCTTGAAATTCAGCCTCACTGCTGCATTTTCCAGGAGACAGACAGGCCTTACAGATCAGGGGGCAGACATGATAAAAAGGACACTAAAAAAGATCTTAAAAGGGAGGCTTCAACAGTGTGTCATCTTGGTCTTCCTCCTCCCCACACAGGAGAACCTTTTACTGACAAAAAGGGAATTTCCACGGTTTGACAAGATTTACAGATGGCTGGGGACTGGGTTTCTTCACATAGGCCATATCTTGGAGGACAGTGTCCTTGCAGCACATTGCGGAGTACATCAGAGTGCCAGGGCATTGCCACTGTAGGTTAGAGCCCTCCAGGAAAGGTGCCCGCTGCTGGACCCTTTCAGAAGTGACCCCACAACTCACAGAGCCCAGGTGCCCTCTGTACTGTCTGCTCTTGTTGACTTGCTTGAGAGGTTTTTGAGTTTCATTGTGTGCCTAGGCTTTACTCAGCTGCACAACTCAGGCTATAGTCAGCCACAGCTTCCAGAAGGGATATTAATGTGGGAAGGGAAGGGAGGGCTTGGGCTTGCCCTGCTGGCATGGCTCAGTGTGGTCAATCCAGTTGCAAATTCAGGCAGTCTAGATATCCTCCAGCACTGCAGCACTTGGCATCTTCAGCTACCCTCTCCAGCGGCTGGGGTCCTCAGAGCTTGTAATGATCTCAGCCTGAATCTGAGTTTGAGGTCTGTCCCCAGCTTGCCATGGTTTAAAGCTGAAAACACAGAAAGATAAGACACAAGAGCTGTTTTTGCACACTGGTGGGGAGGATCTGGCCTCAAAGCCTCAGACTGAGCCCAGGGCCTAGACCCTGGCTAATGGAGTGGCTGTTTGCGGCGGGAGAGCATCCCACAGGATGGAGGTCAGCAGAGGCTGCTGAGTGCACACCCTAGGTTCAGCTGAAGATAAAGCAGATAAAAGGGCTGTAGAAGAAGAAATATTTTGTCTTGGTTCTTGCTGCAGCAAGGGAACAACTGCTGAACTGTTCGGGGAGATGGAAGTCTGATTCATCCTTGCTGTCACTCCTGACTCTCTGAGTGCGTTGAGTGATTTTCTCTCCCTTGCACAGGGGAAATCAGTCATACCTGGACTAGTTTCTCACTAAGAAGGAACGTCAGCAGGGCAGGGAGGTGGATGGCTTTGATCCTCTGTATTTCGGCAGTCTTTCTCTCTGGGATGGACAGAGGTCTGGGCTAGGGGAAGGCAAAGACTCACAAAATCTTTGTCCACCCTGATGTGCCAAAGCCCATGGAGCACAACTCTCCCACCCAGGCTTCCTGAGATTGTCGTGTCCCAGGGTAAACTGGTCCTTCCCAGGGGACTGGGGCTGCTCTCTGCCTGTGCCAGGGGTAACCCATGTCCCCAGGTAACAGAACACACACCGGGGTGGCAGAAACATGCCTCGACCACGCACGCAGGCAGTTTGCCAGCAGGCAGGAAGAAGAAAAGGAAAGAAGGAAGAAGGGTCAAGGGAGGCCCTCACGCAGAGCAGCCAGGATGGAGGGTCTTGGGAGAAAAGCAAAATAACTAGGGACATGAGGCAGAAACTGGGACCACAGCAGAGGACAACATGCTTTCCACCTCCATTGCCACCTGGTGAATGGGAACAGTTCCCCCTGTCATCAGCAGGCAGGGACTGGCTGACTGGAGCCTGGGGACTGTGAGATAAGCCAAGGGAAGCTTACACAAAGTTTGACTGGAAAATGGAGGGGCAAGGGGCAGGGAAAGGGATTTTTTTTTTAATCATTTATGAAGATGTTTTAAAATGCTTTTATAAGGATTCTTACAACTTAGCCAAAGGACCTAGTCACTTCAGTAGTGTGATTTGTGCTGCAGAAGGGAGCTGTGCCTGGGGAAGGGGAACCAGAGCTGCAGACAGGCTTGAAGCCAAACCAGGGAAGACCTGGTGATGCTGGCAGGTCTGTCGAGGGGAGCCCTACCTATAGCATGAGAACTGCTGCAGGCGGTCGTGCTGCAGGATGGGCAACAGCGGGAGGGAGTACAGCGGCCAAGCTGAACCCACAGAGCCCCCAGCACATGCAGCTGCAGCTGTCCCTCCAGCTGCAGGGAGCTCACCAGAGCCACCGCTCACGGAGACAAGGAACAAGCACCCAGGACTGGCGCCAAA
This sequence comes from Apteryx mantelli, assembly GCF_036417845.1. Lineage (NCBI taxonomy): Eukaryota > Metazoa > Chordata > Aves > Apterygiformes > Apterygidae > Apteryx > Apteryx mantelli. Next base: position 96,337,629 of record NC_089978.1, read on the forward strand.
AGAGGAAAGCTATTAAGAAAATACAAGATGAGAAAAGGTCCTTAGCTGGCACAGAGGAGCAGCCAAAGCAATGGCAAAGGATGGGCATCTGGAGAGCAGAATTTGGCCCAGCTGTTGGCCCCTACCTGCCACTGTGGACAGTAGCAAAGAGAAAGGATCTGCCTCTTTCACTCTCTCTGTCATAGCTGTATTAACCCATCAGTGTTAGAGGAGCCAAAATAAATACACAGGTTTTCAGAGCAGAACTATGCTTCACCTATTGCACAACTGGTGCGCGGGTTAGAGCAGCTCATGTCTCTGTTTTCCTGCATTGCACTCTTTCAATGCAAGAAGCCCACCAGCCTATCTCAGAGGCAAGAGTCAGCACTGTGAATCAACGCAAGATGCTCTGTCTTGCTCAAGAAGATGAACTTTAATTCCTTGTTTATTTGCAGCCCTCCTTAATCTAGAAGAAATCACCTGCACTTAGAAGGCATAGTTTGCATGTTGATTTTTAAAAGCACAACATTTGCACCTACCTTTGTGATTTCTCCCCTGCCCTGACACCTCCTCAGGGACTCCAGACCTGTCCTCTGCAGCTTCTTTCCCTCACTTGGCTCTCAGTTTAGGAAAACAATGTCTGCTTTGGACTTTATCATCAGGCAAAACTGTCAAACCAGGATTTTTCCAAACTATCCCTTAGAGCAAGCCCATATTCCCATAATTTCTGCAAAAGAGCTTACAATGACGTGAGGATAGACATTTCTATTATGGAAAAAAACAGGAGCTGTCTGAAAGAAAATTGCCACAAAGGAAAGGAGTGAGGGCTTAGCTTCTCTGACAACCAGAGTGATACAGCTTGCATGAGAATTTATTTCAGTGTGCTTCTTCAGCACACACCAGACTTTCCCAAGGGGCTGTTTCAGATCTCATTTCCTAACTTTCCTGATTGGAACTGAGGTTTGCCTTTACTTTGCTTTTTCCTTTCACACTGTCACTTGGGGTCCTGCTTGGTTTCTCACAACCTTCCCACCCTGTGTGCCTCACCTCTTCCCCAGCCTCCCTCCATAGCCCAAAGAGATAAGGAAATACTGAAAATATGTCAGTGACCACAGCTCTAGTGAACTTCAACTCATTTCTGCCCCTCTCAGCACTCCCCTTCTTAGAGGCATTATCCAGCCCATGGCTCTTTACAGCAGTCAAAAGCTCAATTTTTTTTTCCTAAAGCAAGTTCGGATTGTGGCTCAGGTTAAAGGCTCCTCAAGAAAAGCTCGCTCATACTTTCCACCTCTGGAAAAACCAGCTGAACTGGTTCCTCAAATGATCTCCAGTCTCCTAGATGATGGAGTTGGCTGGTCTTAAGAGGAGCCAAGGGATCATGGGTGAGTTTCAGATGCGCTCCCTCATCATGCGCAGTAACTTGCATGCCGACTAGTCCCATGGGCCAAAGAATAGCAGCATCTGAGGCTCACAGCAGCCTGAGCATCTGGGTCCTGGGGATTCTTCCTTCTTTCTCCCCACGGTATTTTAATTTGACACAGAAAAGGATCTCCCAAGCGCTGCTTCAGTTCAGTCTCTCTTTTTCAGGCTTTTCTTCATTTGACTTTGGGATACCACGTGTTTGGAGTAGGAATCCCTACATTTGATTACACATCTTGAGGCAGGAGACCAAAGTCGTATTTAATAAACCATTACCTTTGCCAAGAGCAGCAACATTAAATCCTGTGATATGGGTAGTCGCCGCAGTGGAGATAGCTCAAGCTGGTGTGCTGGCACGGTGACAGCAGATTCTCTCCCAGCTACCGCTGAGCCAGGTTCAAGAGCTTAAATACAGCTTCGAGCTCTGGCAGTGAGTCTCTGAGGCATGACATGCCCAGGCTTCCCAAGAGCTGCAAAGCTCCCTCACATCGATGCCTGCCACCCAATCTGCAAAGTGGTACTGCATCAGCTCCGGAGAGCAAGAGGGGGAAGAGCGAGAGAGATGTTCACTCAAACTGGCAGTTGCCTTTTGTTTCGCGATGGCAGCTGCCAGCAAGAGACAGGCAGGGCAAGGGAAAAACACACAAGAGCAACATGCTAGATGCAAAGCATATTACACGCTAAATTTAAAATAAAATAGCATGCATGAGGGGTAAATATTCAGCATAACACACGACAACTCCACCCTGCCAGTCTCCTTCCAGTTCCTAGGAGCTGCGGGACTGGATCTCCCTTGGCTGTGCTGTCTGTCCTGCAAAAAAAGTAAGGGGCGATACTTGAATTTTAGAGGCAAAGGAAGCCAGTGCCTGAATGCTGATTTTCTTAATCCAGTTGAGACAGGTGAAAGGGCAAAATTCCACTCCAGTGGAGAAGGGTCTGTGGATGATCCCGTTCAGCGGGCTCCTTGTTTCTCCCTCCACTCAGACTGCTTGCTTGCTTGCTTCCTCTTCTCCTAGGAGCATATTTCAGTAGATTTAATGCTTTTGGCAGAGCAACTGCTTCAGTGCCTGAATCCCCTCCCTCAGCAGCGCTGGCAGCTGTGACAGACGCTCCTTGCCTCCTCCACCTTGCTTGCCAGCCAGCACCAGCCCCAGCACAGCACCACCTCCCTCTGCGAGGGAAGTGCATTGCTATGGCAGATCTGCTCCATGATAGCTGTCAGGGCCTGGGTGATGCCAGGCAGGGTCCATGTCTGCAATAGTGAACATTCCTGGCCCTTCACCGCCCCATCTGTCACAGTGTCTTTACTCTGAAAGGCATGCCAGTAAGGGCGGCAACGTGTTTTGGTGCTGGCCTCTTGGTCTTTCCCTCCCTTTCTTGAGTGCAGAGTTTGTCAACAGGGTAAATCTGGCTCTGGGTTCCCTGGTGTCACAGCAGAAACGCTTTGGCCACGTGGCACTTGCTGGTCTGAATTTATTTTAGCGGTTCTGACAAGCCAACTTTGTACCAGCAGCTTCTTATGCCAGATCAGATATTGTTTATCCGCCCCACTTTAACTTTGTGCCATATCCAATATCGTCTCTCCGCACCAAGCTAGCTTTATGCCAGATCAGGTATTGCCTGTCCTCCCTCAGCCAGCATAAAGCATAAATTCCATGCCATGCACACAGGCTAATTCAACAGAAATGCGATCGCATGCCTGCACCTGATGCAGATCAGAGCCGCACTGCCAAGCGATCTGGTCGTGCACGGATCTGGTATTAATTATCCCGGGAGCACAGCCTCAGCACACTCCGACAGCTGCTGGAGGCACCCCAGTGCACTGCAGCAGGGGCCGAGCACTGCCAGAGCACGCTCCAGATCCCACAGCCCCAGCCAGAAAAGGCAGAAGGACCTGGTGGCTGCAAAGATAAAGCTGGGACACTAGGGACCCACACAGGAGCTGTAAACCCCAAGAGTGTCAACACAGGGGGAAGGAGCAGGAAGAGGAGGGGAAAATTGCTCTTCTTACCTCAGGTTAAAATAGTGGTTAATAGAGGATAAGCTGAGTTTTACCGGAGGCTGAATTTAAGCTGCTAGCCCCATTTGAAAAAAGCCAGGTTACTGTCTTTTCCCTGCTGTGCCCACCTGCCAGAGCTAACTCAAGTTAGTCAAGCCACACTAGAAAACACCTTTCCTTTATTTACTTGCTCTGATCAGAGAGTGCAAACATACCTGAAGCAGGTCTGGGCTCTTTTATAATGCAAGGAAATGTTTCAGAAGTATCCAAGGAACCAGGATTTTTTTGAATGTGCAGTAGAGAAAGAAGCCTGTTGTGTGAAAGCAAAGCGACACTGAATGTGGCCATGGAGATAAAATGTTTTTTCAGCTCCTGCATCCGAGAGCAGCATTTCTCAAAGACAGCTTTTTTCTATTTCGTCTTCTTTCTGTTTATTTTAAATGAAGCCCTTTTTTTACCTCTTTTTTTAGGTTTTAATCTTTGTATAAAACATATTCCATGACCCTCACAGAGGAAAAGAAATAAAGTTCTACATCTTTAAGTGCGCTTAGAAACACCCAATGATCAAAGTGAACACTGTATGAGCAGCAGTTGAGTTACTCCTATTATCATGCATTCCTGGGTTTGACAGATTGCATCATTCAGTGTGTTATGTATCAGTATTTGATACACTATGAATATTCACAGCGCATATTAAATTAACCAGGTGAGAAAACACAGGTTTGTTTTGCATGTTAACTCTGTGTTAACGCTGCCCCTAAGTGGTTAAGTTGGTTTATTGCAAGTTAATTAGTCCTCATTTCAGGCAGTTATTTATTTATATATGGAAGACTGTCATGGGTTTTTTTTTTTGTTTCAGCTTTGTGACTAGGCCTTGCTTCTCCTTCTAGTTTATGCTTGCATCCTCTTCTGTGTGGGTTTCATATAGCCGCAATGTTTACAGTCAACTCAGCCTGGAAAATATGCATACGGGGAAACATGGATGCCTATTACATGTTTATTACTCAGTTTAGGAGAGGCTGTGATCCTGTTAGCAGACTCCTCTCCCTCTGCTCATTTTAATTGGCATTTCAAGGGATGCTTGGGGAAGTTGATGAAGTTTGAAGTTACGATGGGTTGCTTTTTGCATCTTTGCTCCCAAATTAATTTGCCGCTTCGCAATGATTTCCTCAGCTGGCCACAGCCTGCCCTTTTCCAAGGTGCTCCAGTGTTTCTCCTCATCCTCCCGTCTTCCTGTGCAGATCAGCACTACACACCAAGACCCAGCCTTCCCCTCCACAGGCAGCTGGTGGCTGGTGGCATGGCAGGTAGCTGTGGGCATGCAGAGCAGCACACCCTGGGCTTGCCGTGGGGACGCCAGGCTCGCCAGTGGTCCTGCTTCTCGGTGCGTGCCCCTCCACCTGCCCCACAGGGATCTCCAGGTGCAGGGGGCAAGCAGCTGCATATGGCCCACTGTCTCTGCAAGTGCTTGCACTGAAAGATGTGGCTCTGCAAAACCTGGAACCAAATGATCGTGGAGTTTACTGACACGCTGGGCACCATAGTGCCTTTTAAAATCATCCACCATGGACCTCCTTGTCTTAGTTGCTTCCAGGCAGTGGTCAGGGAGCCTGGGATCATAATGCCCTTTCTGGGATCCATCTGCCCCCCACAGAGAGCATTAAGTAGGCAGCCACCATGACACTTCAAAGTCCACACAGATGACTTCCTCAGCTCCTCATTTTATTAGTGGCTTGAGTCCTTCAGGTTAAAGCAGACTTTCATTTCTGAAGTGCTTCCACTCCCTTTGGGATGGCAAGGTGCTGCAGATATGCACCTTGGTGCTGACCCTACCTCCTCCTCCTCCTCCTCCTCCTCCTCCTCCTCAGAGGTCAGGGTCCAAACAGGCAATGTTAAGTCAGCCAAGGAGGACCAGTGCCTGGACATATCAAGCTTGCACCTCTGGAGACCTGGGTTCAAACTGACAGTCGAATCTCTAAGTGAGCGAAGCAAACCTGGTCAGTATTGCACTACGAGGTGCCTGCATGCCTGCACTGCATCGTGCAGCATAGCTGTCCATCCCTGCCCAGGCTATGTCTGCAGCGTGAGGAGAGGAAGATGAGGAAGAGCAGGGACAGTGCAGTTCAGGATACCTGGATATACTGGCAGCATCTCTCTTCTGATTAACCCTGTGGATTTGTTAGCTTCTTGTTTTCACAAGCTCAAAAATTCCTATCTAAGACGCCATAAAAATTGAACAGCAGTGAGTCTTCAGGAGGATCTCCAGGCTCTGGCACAGAGCACAGGCTGCTTTTCCTTCATGCCGCTGCAGCCCTTCACCTTGAAGGAGCGACGCTGTTCGTCTCCTATCCGCTTCGCTCAGGAGCGTGTGGACTGGAGGCTGGGGAGGCGTCTTGCTGCCTTGAGCTCCCCGCATCCGTATGCTGGGTCCTCACAGTGCATCCCCGTGCCGGGGCTCGGAGAGAGACGTCCAGCCCTGCCCGGCGGGGCTGGGGACGGCGCGGGGAGAGCGGGCGGGCGTCCTCCTTCGGCACGATGCCCTGCCGGAGCTGCTGAGGGTGGAGCGGGCTGCGCCGCGGCTCTGCGAGAGCGGGCGAACGGCTGCGTACACGCCGGCCTTGCGCAGCGCGGTTGGACAGGGCTGTTAAGGAGTCCGGAGGCTGGTCCGCCAAAGGAGAGGCGACGGGCAGCGTGAAATGAGCTCGGTCGCCTGAAAGAGGCTTCGGGAGGGCGTCGCGGGCTGCACGCTTGCAGGGTCCCTGCTTCCCTGCCACTTAAATCCTGCCTCTGCATCTCTTCAGCGCTACATTTTTAATCAGGGCTGGGAAAGCCTACCTAAAAGCTCAGGGACCACCTTAAATAACCCTAACCGAGCCTTCTTAAAATTCCTATTAAAATACAAACCCCACAGTCGCAACGGCAGGCTGGAGATCTGCCCAGTGGCCAAATAAATCAAAATACTTCAGAGATCCTGTTAGCAAGTGCCCATTAAAATCTGACAGCCGGCTAATACCAAAGGCAGCATGGATCTGGAAGTTAGGGACAGCATGATCCTTCCAGCGGAGCAAGGCCAGGTTATTTCCTGCCCTTTCGCAGCGGGATCCACTGCTCTTAAAACCATCCTCTTCCAAGGGGCTCGTCGCAGCCCCGCCTCGGGCAGTGTGGGAGCTGCCGGCCAGCCCCACGGCCAGCGCTGGCCACCCCCACCAGCCTCCACCAGGGACCTCCCTGCCTGGGGTCACGGCTGGGCTCAGAGCCCAGTGCCGGGCTTCAGGCAGGCATGAGAAATGGCCATTTATCCGGGTTCGCTGCCTTGATGATGGCTGCGGGCGTTTTCTTCGCTCTTATCTGTTTTCTTAAATAAATTAATAAATAAAAGGCAGAGAGGCCGGTGAAAGGACAACGAAAATGAGCAGATTTTGGTCTGGTAAGCAGTTTAAATCTGGACTGGCAAGCTGCATTTGTTCATTCATTAATTCAGTCATGTGCTCAGAAAACCCCAGCAGGACTCCCTTCCAGCGCAAAAACTTCCGACTGTGAAATAAACCCCGCGTAACCAGATTAACTATGAGGTATGTATCAGCCAGGTCGCAGGCATTAATTCAAGTACACTTTCTGTGCACCGCACATCGTCAGAGCCTGATTCCTGGTTCAGGTGTTGCTCACTGGCAGGCATAAACTTTCTGTAGTTTCCTGCCTTCCACCTCCCCCCGTGGTGCTTCTCCTTGCTCAATAAATAAAAAAATATTATTATATGTGCTGTCAGGGAATCTTGATTCAGCTGTTAATACCAACTTTATCAATATCTTGTCTTTCAGCCTCACATAATTCAAAAGTGGCTGAACGGTATTGTTCTGGCATTACAAAAATGAATCACTTTTGGGTTGAGACCAAGCATAGAAAATCTCATCTTAAAACTTCAACATTCGTAAATTCGGAATATATTTAGCGTGCAGAAACTAATGGGCAAGATAGAAATCTCTGCATAAGCTTAGTGCAGTCTTCCATCTAGCAAGTCTACACTATACTGAATCACTAGATGATTACTGTCTGTACGAATGACTTCAATTATAGTATTATTATGGTATTTATCATTTGATAAATGAAGCAGGTCAGTGGCCCCTTTGTGTCAGGTGCTGTACAAACATTCAGATGTGCTCAGACAAGATCGCGAGGGCTATCCATAAAGTCAATGGGACATGAGTGAGAAGCTCCAGACAAGGACCCCTTTCCATGAGCAGGCTGATCTATTATGTGGGAGCAAATGCTGTGGTCTGACTTGCCACTGAACAGCCGCTCCAAACTCCTAATTTTCTCATCGCTCTCCCTTATGGACTGAATGTAGAGGGACAGAGTCAAGGTTAAGTCTGTTCATACAGACATTAGCTATGAATGCATTTATTTTAAAAGTGGCAGGTGAGAGGGCTTGGATTGTTTGAGATTTTTTTTGAAAAAGACAAAATCTTGAGCTGTCCTGGCTTTCAAGCATTTTTATTATTATAGCAATCTAAAATATATTTTATGATGTAGTTGAGATTCAGGTATAGCCTATACTGCAATTTTGATTCTATTTCTTTATTTGCTACGGGGAATCTAATACACAATTATGTTAAATCTGCACTCACAAAGTGAGCTGGAATCATCCAACTGTTACTGAGTTGTCCTTTCTCTCCTCATGGAGACAAATGTTAAAACAAAACTCGGTCACTGTGTTCTCCGCTATGTGGAGAAGTTCAGGCTGCCAGGACCTTTGTCATACCTGCTCTGCAGATAAAAGACTCTACTTCCCATTTTTATCAGTCTGGCACCTTTCAGAGACATTAACTTTATTTTTTTCAGCAAATGCCTTTGCACACAGCATGTGTGTGTGTACCTGCTATCACTCTGAAGCATGGAAAAGACCACTTACTAACTGGCCCAATTAATCCCCAAGCCTTACTGAACTGGAATTTGGAAACTCAGTGTATTCTTTCAGTGTGGCCTGCATGTCCCACTTTTTAAATTGGATCTTTCCACACAAAGTCCTTGCCAAGTCATTATTTTTTTGGTGACATTTCGCCATTCAAGAGCCGTGACATAGATAGCAGGGATGAAAATATGCAAAAATGACTCCTGTCCCTTCTCTCATCTGGCCCTATTGGATGAGAAGGCTTCTAGTTTAGAGAATTTACATTCATCAGTGTTCTCCAGTGCTATTGATCAAGTTTTAGTCCAAATAATATCTGTGGATAAGTTTAGCTTGTTAGCAATGAATATATTTAGCTGACATTGATTTTGGAGCTACATGTTGCTGAATAAAAGCTGGTGCATTTGCTCCTGATCCATTGGATGTAATGCAAGAGCATGCTCAGATGCTGGCTGAGATGAGTCTCCAAGAAGCATGTGTTAACTTTGCTGTGAAGAAAGCAGTCTCATCCCACAGACTTTGGAGCGTATATGTGGCTTTCAGTTCTTCGACAACTATGAGCATCATCTTTTCTCACTGCTGAAATAACCTGCTTTCTATTTTTAGAAGACTTCAAGGGCCAGTGAAATCACCTCAAACCAACTTCATCATGTGAAAAAACAATTAACAATGTTACCAGGAGAGGAAAACTCCAGGTATTCATCCACAGGATCCTGCAGTCACAAACAGACCACAGGCACTTTTCCCACTGACAACAGCATTTAGAATTATACATTGTACAATGTTCTGTGTTGTATAATTTTAATTTATAAATCTTTATAAATTCCATGGGTGAGGGACACACAGTGGCTTTAGCTCTGGGATACATGCTTGATAAATGAAAAATAAAGGGCCTTCTGGTCTTAGAAATAGTTTCGTTCTTCTGTGCTGAAGTCAAGTCATACTTCAAGCTTTTCTTTGCTCTTCATAGACGGAGCTTCTTCAGCTCCTCCTTCCAAAGCAGGTTTGACAGACTTCAAATCATTCTTCCAGATATTTTTAAACGTCTTCCAGTTTAGCAACAGCTTTTGTAAAGCAGGCAAAACCCTCCGTTGTCTGCCTTAGCTGCCTCCATTAACACTGTCCAGTGCAAGGCATGAGCTCCTGCTTGCATAATTCCCCACAGCCACCTACAGCCTCCTGCATTCATGTCATGGCTCTGCTCACCTTACAAATGGACATGGGAGTAATTTGCTCTCATTCACACCAGCAAAACTCCAGTGGAGCTGGTGGACTCGCAGCTTTTTTGAAGTCATAGCCCCTGTGTACCTCTCAGTGCTGTTCCTTTCAGAAATAGTCTCCCCATTCTAGAAATGTGACCAAATGCTTTCTTCCCCACTTCACTGTATCAAAACATACCCAGGCCAAGTTCACTTCACCAAGTGAGCCAGATGCTCTGTAGACCTTATGATATCTCTGTGTATTCTGCCAGCTGCAAATTGTGTCACGGTGACTTTTCCCTGACACGCAGGTCAAAGTCTAATAATTTCAGTACTGAGGTTGGTGCAAATAACAGCTGAATATGACTTTGTCCTGTAGGCAGATGAAAACCACAAGGTTGCTCTTTGCTATAATGGCGATGTGTCTCATGCAATTCATACCCATCAGCTCGGCTCTGAACGCTCTCTGGATTTCAATCCTTAGGTCCAAACACATCGATAGAGGTCTAGGTTGCAGCTTTCTTTATGACTCCTCTTTGGAATATGGCCTAAATGGTGGGCACTTCATGAGAACAGCCCATCGCGTACCATTTTTCATCATCCAAGTCGATTTTTGGAGTTCTCCACCAACAGCAGAGACCTTGAGTGTAATGGCTAGGATTTCTGATGGAGCATGATGCAAAACCAAACTCTCATTTCAGCTCAAACCCAAAGATCAGATTAACCCAGATCTGTGAATGTTGCTAACATCACACGGACAGCAGCAGTCATCCACACCCCCAGTCTTAAGAAAGGTGTGTGTCATTTCCTTGAAGGGTAGGTAGGGACAAATCGTATACAGTGCACACATAGAGTACCAGGTTTACTGTGACTGTGCAATGCCAGGAAATGCCACTGAGCCATTAGTGTACTTCAAAATCCATCATAAGCCACAGAATAGACACCAAATAATCTACATACTGGATCAGAGCAATGGAAAATGGGTATTTCAGTTGTTTATAGAGACTGAAACTAAAAAGACATACAACAAAACTGTTAGCCTAAGTTCATAATGCTGTGCTCTACCCATAAGGCATTACAATAATTCGAGATATGAAGAACTGGAAGAACTCCAGAGAATCTAGATAGACCTCATCTCATGATATATGGGTTTGCTTTTGAGAACTTCACTTAGGAGGTGAGAGAGATGGCCAGACATGTCCTGCAACCTAGGCTAATTGTACAAGACTATTACTTATTCCATTCAGTAAGTGTGCATCTGGTAGTGATGACTGCAAAGCCTGTAAGAAGGCTGATACTTCCTAGCAAGTGACATTTTTATGGTTAATAGAAACTGTCATAGAAACCACTTGGAGGGGGATATGTACAGGCTTGATTTCCAACTTAACAGTAAATCACTTCAGATTAGAATTAGATATCATGACAAAATCCCTCATCCTGTAAATTTCCAGAGTGCAAGCAGTAGTGGTTCTGGGAGAAACTGTGATAAAACTGGAAGAAAAGTTTCTCATTTGGTTTTTACATCTAGGATGTCTGAGATCGTGTTTGCTCTGTAAATGATACTGCAGTACAGATGTGCCTGCTCTTTCATTTCTTGCTATTGTATTAATAACAGGAAGGAGCCTTTCTTGTAGGCCAGGATTCCTTGGGCAAGAGACTGTACAAACATGGAAGAGAAAAACAGGCCTCATGCCAGAGACATCACAGCCAGCACCAAACCTATAGTGTCCAAAGAGTCTGAATCACCTCCTGGGACCTTGAAAATATGAATCAAATCCCAGGCATCTAGTGGGCTGACCATCAGCCTGCTGAGATGAGGGCACAAGGGTAGATGCTGTGGGTGAGGTGAGCGTGTCCCTGCTTAATTATTCTTATTCCTGGTTTGGGGGAGTGTGACAATGCGCTCCTTTCCCCTCCACTGATGTGCTCTCTCTCCCCCTCAACCTGACCTCCCTGTAAACAGCACGTGTGTAGGGGCTGGTTGAGCATGCGCCAACTACGGCCCGTCTAGCATGCAAATATGACTATGAGTCAATCATCTGCCCCCCATAAATAGGGGGCAGCCCAGAGCCCCTTGAACTCTCCTGCATGGCAGCAGGCTGCACTGCAGAACCTCCCCTTGAGCAGGGACGCCTCTCAAGGTTACTCCTCGAGGTTGAGAGATTCCTTACCCGCGACAGATCCTCGGTAAGTTATTAATAGCATGCTGAACTTTTGCGAACTTTGCAAAACTTTGCTGAGTTATATCTCTGACTAATTGCACACATAATCCCTTAGACATAAACTGTTGACCAAGTCTGAGACTAGGACTGGATCCAGCCGCACCTAGGCTCCTCTCCGAAGGAGTTTAGAAAGCCGGGGGGTCCAGTCTGAACCTTGTGACTCAATGGGAGGGTTTCCTTCGCACACACTCCTTTAGATATGAACCGTTGACCAAGTCTGGGACTAGGACTGGATCCAGCCGCACCTAGGCTCCTCTCCGAAGGAGTTTAGAAAGCAAGGGGGTCCAGTCTGAACCTCGTGACTCAACGGGAGGGTCTCCATTGCACACGCATCTGACCCTGTCCTTCATGCAGTAAATAACTGAGTGAACCTTGCCAATCGAACCTCATTAAATCGTTCTTATTTACGATTGAACTTTGTTAAGTCACTGTCTTATTGCAATAAACGTAGTGCTGCTTCCCTCTTACGAGTGAAGTGCATCACTCCGTTCGTGACAGGGAGCTGCAGAGTTCTGCAACTTCTGCAACACTGGTCTCCTGTCAAATGCCCTAATAACCTCGTGGTAGATCTGTGGTGACAGTAATGGTCAAAGGACATAGGTAAGATAAAGTCTGTGTATAGAGACAGTATCTTTTATTAGACCAACTGAATATAGATGGGGAAACTAGACAAGCTTCTGGGCACAGAAGTCCTCCTCAAGTCTCTAAAAGCCGCTTTTTAAAATGCTGCCAGAGAAGAAACAATCAGTGCAAATGACCAATATTCTCCCGGATATTAGACCTTAGTTTTGCCCTTCCAGCTGAGGATTGAGTCAGGGTCGGTTTTGCACCATCCATCTTTCCAAGGAGCCTGTCTGCTTTGCCCATTGCCTCCAGAGGGAGGCTGGGCACTCACAGAGCCCAGGAGTGGTGCCATGGGTCTCCATTCCTCCCACCGGCTATTTAGGTATTGGCCTCTCTGACATTGCCCTCCTGTCTGGCCCAGTGTGAGTCCTTATCCTTTTTACACCTCCCTCATGACATAGCAATAAGAGTTTCCTTCTCCCCAGCTTCAACTTTTTCATGAAGATGGAAAAGCTCCACAGGGCCATGGGACAGCTCCCAGGAGGTGTCTGTACAGTGCTCAACACGGGACAGCGGGGCCACTGTCCTCAGTCCTCACTCTTGTAATAGTAATATCACTCTGGCATCCAAAAAACAGGGCAATTTCACCAGGGAAAACCAAATTCTCCACAGTCAGAAGAAAGCCCCATGAGAAAATCTGGTTTGAAACCAGTGGATGATAGAAACCCAGGCATGACAATGTTTGGGGTGGAGCATAGCCATGAGGTCAAATTATACCAGCCTGCCCGGGGGATGCCTTGCAGTCCTACTAGGAGCCACCCACAGCTGAGGGACATTGCCCAGCTGCTCCTCTTTGAGCTGGGCTCCGCTTCCAGCGGAGAGAACAAATAACCGCTTCAACAGGAGTGACATTATACTGTAAAACGTCTTTCTGCAGCCCTCGCCAAAGCACCAGTCACATGCTATTTCCTGCAAGCTGGAGAATTCACTAAATCTGGTCTATTCTGAGTCAAACAGGGGCAATTCCAGCCCTCTCAGAGACAGCCCTGCCAGCTGCCCTCCCTCTTGTATAATAGGGCGATGAAGGGGACATCCATCTCTGGTACCCAAGCCGAGCGCAGCCGCAGCAGCACGCGCGCATGCAAGGAGACAGGTGGTTGCTGAGGAGTTACAATGGAAAGGCAATTGCACTGCACCTCTCACAAAACACAGGCTCGTGTAAAAAGCTGTTCACAGCCTGAGCCAATTAATTTCCATGTTCCCTTTCAGTCAGATATGGAAACGCAGTATGTTGCATTCAGTGCAGGACACTCAGTACAGGAAAAAAAAGAAAAAAAAATGATTCAGCAATCAGTTAATTCAGGCGACAGGCAGGAGGAGTGGGTCTGAACAGATGAATCAGCATTGGCTTCAGGTGATGGAGAGAAGGAGGCATTTGTGCTCCAGTGATTTGTGCAGCCTGATTGAAGTGAGCCCAGGCACCAGCATTGCACAGGAACAGAAACTCTCTGATAGGCTACGAACGCTGTGAAGGGAAAAAATCTAGCAGTCATGCAGACAACGTCTTTATTAAATATATTTTGTCACCTCCTAGCTGATTGGACATTTTTTTACTGGCTTACAGAACATGTTATAGATGTTTGGTTTTGTTTTTTTCCTAAGCATGTGGTGAAAGTGTGTGGGGTAGTGAATTTTAAGCAAGGCTGCATGAAATTCAATCAGTTAATCTTAAATTACAAGCCACTGGCTGCCAAAGCAATTTTTGAGATGGAAATTCTTCTGATTCACAGATTCCTTTGCCTCTTTTAAAGAACAAATGAGTAAACAAACTATGAAAATGTTATTTGCTTTTTCAGAATTTGCTGGGAGGGAAAGATTAAATTTCTTCAGTGGTATTTGGCAGCATCTCCTTTTTTCTCCGTAGCAGGTAGCTAGGAGAGTATGATTCACGATGAGCAGATATTGTTTCCAACATTTCTCTATTGTACAGCCAAGAAGAACTGATCCCATTGTTTAAAATGTCGCAGAGATGTTAATTAAGGTACACCAGAGATTACAAAACCTATTCCTGTCTCCTTGAAAGTCCTAGAGAAAACGATGGGCCAAAAATATTTTTAGAGGATATATCTAAGGGTTTGGTGATATTCCGAGAGTCCTTAGTCATCCAGGTAAAACCTCTGGGGATTACCCAAGGATTACTCACCCAAAAAAATGTTGCAGACTCGAGCTCTTCCGTGCCTACTCTCTGGCAATCAAGTTGTTATAGGGAAAGCATTCGTAAAAGGAGATAAATAGCACGGCATGAGTGCTCAAGTGGGTGCTAAGAAGAATAAGGCTGTCTGAAAACCTGGCCCTTGGTCTTATGCCAACACAAGACACCCAAAATGAGCAGACGCTTTTGGAAATACAGTCTCTCTCTCTAACCCTTGGTCTGGTCTCGCTCCAGTACAAACTGGGAGTCTATGATACTACTTTAGTATAATCATAAGCGACAGCAAGTCCAGATTTAAGCCCACCTTGCTCTGGTGGGCTGAGTTGGGGGAGAGGAAGGACCAGTCTGGATGCTGACTTGGAGATGGGGCTTCGAACCTCAAACCCTGAGAGCCTGGACCTCCCTGGGGTTGGGGCCAGCTGGGGGGCAGGTGCTGGGCTCTGACTGGGATCCATGGGACACAGAAATAGGAAATGGGCACCCTCACACCTCTGGGGACCTGCTTCACAGGGCTGCGATGAGGCTAACCGATGCACCAAAGACTGCAGGGCACTCACGTGCCGTGGCAATGGGGCTGTGTAAGTGCCACTGGCTCAAGATATATTTCACATCAGCATACACAGAGGAGAATAGAGATGGTACTAACAATCAGTGTATCGCTTCCTCATTTCTGGTCCCCGTAACTACCCAGTTTCTGACTTTTTTCTTTGAAACAAAACCAAAAAAACCCAATATTTTGAGGACTAAATCTTACAAACCAATTCATTATAGGAGACTTTTGTTTGTTTGTTTATTTTCTGGATACATCAGCCCTATCTGAGACATTCATATGTGGTCATTGTAGTGTAAAATTATTCTCCTGAAGAAACAATTACCAAGCAGGTAATCTTTCCTTTAATAAATGATACATATGTGATCACACACTTCCTCAAATTTTATTCAACCCAGAAAAAAGGCTACAAAACAAATGTGGCTTTTTTATTTTCGCCTGTCCGTCTTTACTTTGTGAATCAGGACATCCATGCATTATCGAGGCCTGCTCAAGATGGAGCTGTCTTTAAAGCAGACCCTCTATATTGAGGATTATGTGTGGATTATTGCCGAGGGATCATTCAGAATCAGAGCTAAGCATTTACCCAGAAATCATTTGTAATTCCAGTTGCCCCTTATTTTGGTTAATAACAGCTGTAAGGACAATTGGATCAGTGCAGTGTACCTGTCATCTGTGCCGAAATTCCCAGCGTGGCCCCAAATTGTGTGCTGCACGATTACCAAGGGAAGCTCAGCGCGGCACCTTATCTTTTTTGTAAATCCACTTAATGCGGTTGCTGCTGGATCCCACACACACTCCTGAATCAGCACCTGCTGTCAATCACCTGGAGGCAGGCTCTGCCTTCAGGAGCACTGATTCAGCAGGGCTGAGGGCTTGCCGCAGCCACCACCTGGGGAAGCGGGATTTGGGAATCAGTGAACATTTAGGCAGATGCGAGAAAAGCAATGGGGAGGCACAAGGGAGGAGGGAAAAGCTGGGGGGTGAAGGAAGAGGCTGCAGGAGGGGGAAAACGGTTCAGGGGGTGGTGTGCATGGAGATCTGAGCGTGCGACGGGAGGAGAAAAAAGGAGGAAAAGGAAATAATGAAGAGACTGGAGGTAGAAGGGAAGAAGGGGGAGCAGGCAGGCAACCCTACGCACGCCGCTGCGCAGAGCAAAGATGTCCCGGGAGAGGCCAGTGGTGGCCATGGGGCGTCCACCCTCCCCACGGGCAGCAGGAGCACATCTCCTCCTCCTCCCATGCGCGAGGGCGTCCCAGGCCGGCGCCTGCCCCCTGCGTCGGCTGCCGTGCAGCAGGCGGCCACTCACAGCGAGCTAAGCACGCATTCAGTTTTTGACCTTTAGCTGGGGAACTGCCCTCACAGCGAGCAGGCCACACACCGAGCCTGCTGTCCAAAAAATCAGCCTTTTCCCCCAGCCGTAAGAGGGGGGATCGAGAAAAACCTTGAGCCATTGCATCGCACCACTGCCGCCATCATATTATTTTAAATATATCTGAGCCTGACTCAAAAAAAAAAAAAAAAAAAAGAAGAAGTTCCTCAGGTTTTACCCATTTACATGCACATAAAAGATGAACTTCCCCCTTTGGAAACAGAAGGCAGAGAGTTACGGGTTTGAAAGGGGCCTCAATTTGGCTTCGACAGGGTGCAACTAATTGCGGTTGCAAGCGACAGCAGGTGCGGGCAGGCAGCTGAGGCGCAGCCGCCCCCTCCCCAGCCCGGCCCGGCCCGGCCCGGCCTCCCCTCGCCGCCCCCGCCAGAGGGCGGGTCAGGGCCTCCGCCGCCCCCCGTGAAATGGGGGTGCAGGGCAGGGATTGGGGGGAGGGGGGCACACAGCCTGTTCACAAAGTCCGCACAGCCCTTTGGCTTTATTTCCGAGTGCGGTGTCCCCTCCTTCACGCCGGTGGTGTCAGAAGGCACCATCTCCGAAAGGATCCATCCCCAGAAGGCTCCAGGAGGATCCATCCCTGGAAGGCTCTGGAAGGATCCAACCCCGGAAGGCTCTGGAAGGATCTGTCCCCAGAAGGGTCCGGAAGGATTCCTCTCCAGAAGGCTCCATCCTCAGAAGACTCCGGAAGGAAGGTGGCACCTCATTTCTTAATTTCCTCTGTGCCACAGTGTACAACATACAGCTGGGAGACCTGACCCTAGTGCTGTGTGAAGAGGGCCCTCCTGTCTAGGAGGTGCTGGATTTGGGCTTTGGTGCTCCCCAAGCCTGGCCAACACACCTCTGTTTCAGCTGCAGCATCTGAGACATCACTGATGCCACTCTTACCTATTCGTCCCCTTTATTTAACAGCCCGAAGTATGAGATGAAGAGAGTGAGCCAGTCTGGAGAGGCGCTGGTGGTTTTCTGTGCCGTGTCCAGGTGCTTGGAGGACCAGCAAATCACAGAGGTGTGGATTGCAAAGGCAGGGTGAGCCAGCCCGAGCTCCTGAATAACACGTTCAGTGGAGGACATCTCTGAATTCATCCCTGATTGAACTATACCACATCTTTTAGGAGGGGAAAAAAAAATCTAATCTTGATTTAAAGTTGTTGGTGATAGTCCCCACAGCCCTTGGTAATTAGTTCCACTGGTTAATTACCCTCACTGTTAAACATCTGTACCTTATTTGTAGTCAAAATTTGTCTGGCTTCCAAATTCCAGTTGGATCATATTATAGTTGTGTCAGCTACATTGAAAAGCTTTCTATTATCACATTTCTGTTCCCCAAGTTGGTACTTAGAGACCGTGATCAAGTCATCCTCTCAACTTTGTCTTTGTTAAGCTAAACAGATGGAGCATCTCCTCCAGTCTGTCACTACAAGCCACATTTTCCAATACTCCTGTTGTTTTGTTCTGTGGCCTTTCCTGGATTCTTCCCCACCTCATCTACAACCTCCTTGAACTGTTAAACACATTCATCTTTGTCCTTAACATTTCTTTCTAGATTTAGGACTTCTAGGACTTCCCCTCAGCCTTCTAGGACTGTGATCTATACTCTGTTTCTAGATACAAGTTCTAGTGTTTGCCTATATTGAAAGATAGCTATCTCTTTGAGTGGTCCAGACCATTCCACCTTGGTGACCGATCTGCTTCACTCTTTAGAAGACATTCCCACTCTTAAGGAGTTTTCCCGATAAACCCTGGGGCCAGACAGGCAGCCTTTACTTCCCTCTGCTGAATATTCCCAGTGCAGCATTGTGGCTGGACTGAGGCAGGGAATAGAATAAGTGTGAGGATGGGAGGGTCTAGATCTAAACTTTTGCTTCTGGATTCTGCTGAAAACAAAGGTCTAACCTTTGCCTTGGCAGTCCATAATGCTGGCTGCTTTATTTTAATAGTGCCAGAGGTTATTCTTAGGGATGCAATAGGTTCTGGCTTCACCACTGTGTATAGCAGAGATATCCTGCCTGACTTTAAATAAACTGGGTATCAAAAGCACTACTGCATCCCAAAGACTAGCCAGAGCAAATGATGCTCAGAAACCCTGACCATTTTTTTTTTCCCCCTAAGCAAGATATGGAGCAGCTTTTCCTGTGCCTGCAGCTGGCCCAGCACAGAGCTGGGAACTCAGCAGCGCAGGTTGCTTTTGTTTGCATGCCCACACAAATGACACTGGGCACAGTCTCAGCACTGAAGCACAGAAGATTGAGGTAGTGCCATAGGAGAGTCCTCTGGGGCTGGCAGTCCAGGAGGTCCCTGGGTCGCTGAGCCCATTTCCTGGCTCAGGGAATACAATTGCAGTGTGATTTTCCTGTGATTCATACAGACTGTGCAGTGACTCCTGGGCCCAGACCACCAGTGCAACCCTGCACAGAGGGTTTCTTAGTCTTCAGTTTCTAGGAAACTGAAGGTTTTTAGATCTTCAGTCTTCACAGCATTTGGTTGGCAGCTAGTGGGAAGCTGAAGGGTAATGCACACTGGCTCTTTCTTCTTCCCCTTTCAATACTAAATTGCACCAAAAGTAGATAAAATACACAAAAGCTTCGCTTACCTACTACAGAGACTTCTGCAGGTGCACAGGGATGTTCCAGGATTATGGAAGAGAAGTGGCATTTTGTGGTATCTTGAATGTGGACAGATGTGCTTCTGAGGCAATTGCCCCTTTGGATTTGTCCAGTATATGAAACTGTCTGAGGAACATCAGTGAAGAACTAGTTACAGAAATACATCTCAACACTGTGTACCCTGCCACTTTTTGATCTCTTGTTCCTGTGTCAGGGAGACAACCATGTTGTAACTGAGAGTGACCTGTGTTTTGGATATTGCACATGGAGCCTAAATTGTGCTGAGCAAAGCCTTGTGCCTATTTAAATGAATGGGAGCTTTGCCAGTGACTTCAATGGATCTATGATTTCACCACGACATCTGTCGTGCATTAGATACATCAGTATTGATGTAACAGTCTGAAAACCAAGACCTGGCCTATGCCAGTTTAGAGTCAGTGGAGGAGTGCTGATACCAGTAGCTGGGGAAAAGCCAGACCCAGATACAGCAGTTTCATTATTGGTATAACTGCATCCAGGCTTGGGGGCTGTAGTGCTTTTATTATCCTAGTAAAAATGATCCCCTTCATCAAAATAGTTATACTGGTGCAAAACCACTTGGGAGACTTGGTTTTCATGTCCCTGTAATTGGGATATACTACCTAATTCACAAGTGCACCCTAATATTCATTTCACTAATGCTTACAAAGCACTATGAACAAAATAAAAGTACTGCATTGATTCACTCCCACATGAAGTGAAGCATTATTTTTATTTCATAAAATAATGTTTAAAGAAGCAGCGCAAATAATTGAACACAGAGATCTAAGTAAAATTAACCACACAAAAATCTAGAGCCTCTGCACAACTCTAATAAATACTCAGAATTTCTGGACTTAACGGCAGATGCCTGGTAAACATTTCAGTTTTGAAAAAGGAAAAAAGTCCTGGCCTGAAATAGCTTCTCCTTTTTGTGATTTTCTTTCCTCACAGTCCAGATAACAGAGTGAAAAAGAGCCCAACCCAATTCCCATAGGTCTCATTAATGAACCTGCAAAGGGAATGTGTTGGAATTGCTGAGGGCTCTCGCTCCATTTAAAATGTGTAACAAAACCCCGAAATTCCTTGTCTTTGCTGTTTCACGGGGGTATACAAAGCTTGCGTTCATAACTATGCGGCTGGAGATTTCTGGCACAGGCAGCAGGCTAAATCTTCTGGGTTTCCCACTACACCCTTTGCCAAGTTCTTGATGCGTGGCCAGAGCCAGGTCCTGCCTCCCCTTAGAAGATGGAGGGCCTTCCTCCACAATTAGCCACGTTCGTTTCTACGTCCCTACTTAGTTCAGACACGGGGCCAAGAAGCAAGTGGTGACGCTCGGTTGCTGTGCCTTGGGAGCTGCAGTCATTTATTCCTGGGTGCATGAATTCAAGATCCATTTAATCCACCCACACACAAGCCTCACCTTTCCTCACAGAACAGAGAATAGGTGTGACCTAGGCTACATCCTACCTCTCCAAGCTATTGCATTCTTCTGTCTATCGATTTGGCTCTCACATCCTGTGCAACACCAACATGTCTGGTCCAAAATGAGATATCTGGTTTGGGGATCCTGGCTCAGTACATTACAAAGAGAGGACCAGATGCAAACATTTACTTTGGGTTCCCGCCATCTCAAATATACATGAATGGAGCTGATTTTGCTCCAAAGAAAATGAAGATTGTCTTCTTTTTTTTTTCCTTCCATGTCCTTTGCATAGTCTGTTTTTGTTTACTGAGATTGGGGTTATTCAGGCTTTTATTTAGGTCTTATTTAGGAAGCCTGAATTGCCAGGTCCCCCCTGCTTCATCAAATCCAGTCCCCTGCTCTTGCAGGCAATCAATCACATTTTATAATCCCATTCATAAACTGATCAAGTGCTGTCTAAAAACTAGTTATATATATTTTTTGTTCCTGCTGCTCATACTGAAAAGGTGCTCCCAAACCTCTTATTTCAGTCACGCTTTTTTGCTCAGCATGATGACAACTCCAAATAAGGGAAGGCAGTCCAAAAGGAATAAATAATATTGTGTGGGGAAGAAAAGCAACTAACCTACACATTATCATTAAACAACAGGACGTGACAGGCAGTGTAATGTTTCTGGTTTTGTTGTGAGTCAGGAAGATGAAGGTCATGTGATATCAGCTCTCTGTGCAGCACAATAAACCTTATTAACATTATAAGATAAAAATAAATATTCAACAATTAAGGAAAAAAGGGTCACACGTTTGCATCTGCTGGGGATTATTGACAGCAATCTGACATTACCATCAGCTAAACCCATGGCTCTATTTTGTCCAGAGTTTCTAAAGCCATTATATAATGATCAGTCTAATAAAGTCTAGATTAGAGGCATTTCTCTTGTGTACAAAGAGATTGGCTTTTGGGTTGCCTTGTGGAAAAGCAACATTATTCCTAGGGAGAGAAGGGGTTAGTTGTCTCTAACAGTGATACTGATGAAAAATGTAAAAAGTCTGAGGCCATTTCAGACCTCCAGCAATATTTTATTCTAACAGGTTTATGTCTGAATTAACAAAGTTCTCTAACCACTTAGTCTGTTAAAATGCAGTTATTTTTTCCCCTTGCTAGGAAAGCATATGCCAACCTAAATTTGGATTGTATTTATTACCATTTGCAATCACCTGGTGTCAGAGGCCACGTGAATCCTGTGAGTTTATCTGATTTGAGTCTGCTGCATCCAAATGTACCTTTCAACTTGTTTCTTCATGCTGTGCATGTCCAGAGTGTTTTGCAGTAATACCATAAGCCCCTACAAGTGCACAGAGTGATAGGAAGGAGCAGAGTAAGATGCCGTCCCTTGGGTACCACGTAGCTTGGAGGAAAGTGCTGAATTTGAATTATCCCATGCCCACCGACCCAGCATCAGAATGCAAGCTGCCTTTCTCTTCTTCTTTTTTTTCCCCCCCTTAAAAAGAGAGGGCAGGGGGGAATGTCACTTAACTAAAAGATCATATCAAACCAGGTAGCACTGAGGTATGACTCCTCTCATACACCATTTTACAGTGCGCGTGAAGATTAACAATACAGCATCTACCAGCTCCCATCTGCCACCAGCACAAAGGGTTCCTTGCTTTCTGCTGCTCCAGGGCCTGGGGCCATGAAGTGAAGGTTGAAGGACCTCAAGCCAGCTTCAGCCATGCTGGCTTTGAACCCACAGCTACCAGGTGCTGCTGAGGGGTCTTCAAAGACAGGAGTTGCTAGCAGAAGCAAGGCACTACGCTGACATGGCTGTGTTGCTTCCCCGAACCAAGCCAGTCCAGCACTGTGCTTTGCCTTATATAATGCAAAATTTCCCTATTGTTCATTTCCAGTTAATTAAAATCTTCTGAAAACTTTAGTCAGCTGGAACATCCATCTTATTTTTGCTCTCTTTTGAAAAACACAGGGCTGATTTCAACCCTGGGGGTACTTCTACATTGGCGTGGAAAATTTGTTAATACTTTTCAAGAAAACTCTGCCTATAAACATGCTTCTTGCCTGAGAGGCAATAGCAGTTTTGCTTGGCCACTAGAGGTAGGACTCAACTGTTCTTTAAAAGTAGTTTGTGTAAGACAGTTTTACAAACCATTTTAAAGAGAAGTTAGGCCCCGTTTGCTTTATCACCTTTGTCGAAGAGATTGTGTTTAGCTCCAGATCATTAGAGAGATGATAAGATATTTTTCCCCTTGCCAGCACAGGCCAGGCCTGAGATTTGCACCACAGATTTTGGGCAAGAGGCCAATACTGGAACATTCCAGTCCTGAAAGCAGAGACCTCCGTTGTACCAGGGGCTCGTCAATAAGAGAAGGCTGGCCCTTGCAACAAGTGGTGAAAGCCAGTTTGGCTGACTGAGGCTTCCAGATAAAAACATTTCCAGTACTGCTACAGGCAGCTGGTGAAATGCAGTCCCAGTCACATTTTCTCTGAAGGCTCTGTCTGCCCTCGAGACATTTTGCAAACCATATTCCTCACCACAGCTAACAGATGCAGCCCCAGCAATGCTGCAAGCCCTGCTGCAGAGAAGCTCTGCCCAAGATACGCAGGATCCCCCATGGTCTCCTGGTTGGGGACTGGCAGCACCCGGGATCACTTATTGTCCAAGGCCAGATGGATTTGGGCAACTGTGGTCACCCGTGACTGTGAGCTGCTAGCACCTGGCACCATTTTAAACTCTGTTAACCAAATAGGGACACAGGCAGGACAGGCTGACCCAGCACTTAGAACAGTGCCTGTAACCAGAGCTTCTCCACCTTAGGGTTCCTGCTTTTGCTGAGATTAATGCAACTTGACTGGCTGGGAATAGAATAGAAACAAGCTTTGTGAAGTTCTGCGGAGCAGTCGTCATCCAAACGAGTTTTGGCCTACCTACATTAGCGACGAAGTGATTAATAGGCCAGACTTGTATAAGCTGTTTTTGAGTATCTGCCCACAGATGCCTCATTCTCACTGCTCTTGAGTGCCATGGCACTGGTTTCCAGGAGTAACTCTCCAGAACAGGTGCACAGCAGGTACAGGAAAGGTCTCCATGTAGTGGCATAGATGCTGCCCAAACTTACATGCCATAACGTGTATCTGTAGTCTTCTGAATCATGTGGAAGTTCACGGACAGACATGTGGAAGCTTATGGACCTTAGTTTGGGTCATTGGCAAATGCTGTACATGCCTTTTAAACCCTACTATTATATGATGAGGCATGAAATACCTAATCACATACCCTATTAAATTTTGTTTTCTATCTCCTATACAAATGCACACATGTTGTGTAAGGTTCAGAGTTTGCTGTCTTGCAAAACTCATGAGGACTCTATGGCAATAGTCAGGCTAACATACTGTGAGTGAGAGCTTGAAGCCACCAGGTCGAGGGCTGCTGTCTCTGTATGGCAGTGCAGAGAGCTATGAGACTGAGAACCAGGATCCAACTGTTCTGCCATCATATTGTGCTGTATGGGTGACCTTTTGATTACTTGGGGGTGTTGCATCCCTCATGGGAGGAGTAAAATTTGTTTTATCACCTTTGGAGGAAGGGGATATATTAGTCTTGATATTACTGAAGAATGGGGACTTCGTGTCCCATTGACAATTAGCTTTCAGTGCATTTAGACTGTGCCTGTGTAGCACCTTTCCATAGTGCTTTAAAATCCAGGAACAGCTATGGCTTGAGCTTGTGTCTGGAGACTGGACATGCCCAAGGACTCTTCCACACAACCCTGACAGGTTTCTCTCCCTTAGTCCGACACAGTACAGCCCCTGTGTAAAGTACTAGCTACCAGCAGTTAGTAAAACGTTTTGCATTAGTGGAGTCCCAAGGGGCTTCAAAAGGGGGAATGAAGGGGTTTACTTATGGGGCAAGTTTGCTCTATTGTGTCTTTGTGCCAAATTCCTTTGGGACCTTAGCATTCAAGAGTACCTTTTCCTTCGCTGTATGCCAGAGAGGTGTCCTAGTCAATACGAGTCAGTGGAAAAGACGTGTTCCTCTCCTGACCCTTCCAATACTTGCTCTCAGCCTGACCTGACCTGCTTTAGAAGGACATATCCCTTTACCTTTAGGTCAGGAATGTTTTGCTGTTAGCCAGTTATCCTGAAATCACTCTTAAGTCAAGTGAAAGTAAAATGCAAATACAAATACTTATTTACAACTCCCAAAATAGACTGCATAGTTTAAAAAGTTGCAGGCAAATAAATGCACTAATCTCATTTCTTTAGCCATTCTGGTAGGTCTTCTGCTCTTCTAACGAAAATAAGTGTTGCACTCAGAGTTGCAAATGTCACTGCACTAGACCAAGGTGTCGCATCCTGTTCTTGACTTGACTAAATCAGCAACTTCTTCATTCAGTGAGGGTTAGATCTTCCCCCCACCAAGTGATGCAGTGTGACTCACCTTCACTGCAAAGTATTTCTGTCCATTAAATGGTGTATTTTATATGACTCTGAACCTTAGCCAACACGCTAACTACAAGCACCTACTAGGGACAGACACGTGTAGTTCATTAATCACTCTTGATTGAGACCAGACACTGCAGTCATCAGCTAGTGTGAGGTGCCAATGGGTTAGAGGAGTTCAACTCTAGCATCTTTTAATTTTAGGGCTACAGAGGCAGACTTATTTCCTACTTATGCCGGGCTCAGACCCTGAGATACGTTTTCCTGCCCACTCCCCACTCCCTGCCAGCAGGATAAGAGCAAACAAGCATTTAGTACATGGGGAGGCTGCACTGAAATATTGCTGCCAGTTTGCAGGGCAGGTGCTAGGCTACTAGGAAGGTGTTGGCACATAGGAAAGGAGAAAGAGAACTGAGAAGTACTGAAGGGGAAGAGCAAGATAGCTTATCCCTAGTGCTGCCTTCAGGCAGCCTCTGCTGGCTAAGATTGGATCTGAGGTGGTCTCCTTGGTCTATGGGGATCTGTGAGCAGTGAACACCATCCCACTCCAGCTTCTCTCTTTCAGAAAGTGACTTGTCAGGTGGAGAAGCAAGTTCCCCCATGGCTCCCTTAGAGGACTTATTAACTTACTTAAGGGAATAAGGAAAGGGAAAACACCTGGTATTAAACAATATTCTCAAATGTGATGTTTAGGAGGGAGCACAGCAGAAGAAGCCCTGGACCAGGTTACTACTAAGTCGCCATGACAAATGCTTGTAACCAGCTGGTCTTTGTCCTCTCACAGACTCACTCCATCTCCTTTCTCCAGATCTGTCTTGGGCATGCAGACACTGCTGCTGCTAATCCCCACCCCAGCATGCTGAAGGCCTGTCTCCAAACCTTTCTTCCGCTTATCACAGACTTCCTCCCTCCCACTGAAGACGTCTGCTGATCTGACCATCTACCCATCCCTCTCCTTTTGTTCTGCCTACAGCTGCCAGTTTACAAACATAATAGGAATACCTTGCCAGATCCCCTCTCCATGGGCCCTCACAATTTTTTCTGTCTGTCAATAAGCACAGGCTCTTTAAAGACCTCTCTCAAGTCTGGCAGAAGAGTCAGCAGCTATCTGGGTCCCTGAAATGGGCTAGGGCCCTTGCTAGGGCAAGGCTGTCCATCCAACATGCATAAGATTGCAAGAGACTCTGCAAAGCCTTAAGCTGATGGTGGCCTCTCCTCAGAGACAATTTATTAAGCTGATATATCCTTCTCCATGGTCATTTTGACTGCTGCATGGGAGTTTATCTGTTGGAGAGAGATCTCACTAGGAAGTTATTCTCATTTCCTGCAGAGCTAAAGCTCCATGATGTTTTCTTTTAGCAGTCTCCTTGTAGACTACCATGCCCAACTTTCTTAAGCCCAAATCAAACAAGCACAGTTTGTGGGGCCTGGGTAGATCCCCTGTGGAGTCTGTACAGCCTGGGCAGTATGCAGATACAAGCATTCCTCTGTGTGCACCACAGCACAGGCTCAGCACTCCCATCTCTTTTATAGGCAGATGGATGAAACAAGGACCATCTAAGAGACCCCTGTTACAGTTCTGCAGTGATGGGAAGGTTGAAGTTATCTTCTTGCCTTGTATGAAATTCACATCTCCTCTGGCCTTTGCTTATATAAAAGGTGTTTTGAAAGACATTTTTCTGATTTGGAATGATGATGTTACATCAAACAGCATATTGATATACTGCTGCAGGATTTCCCAGTGTAAGATACACCTGGGTCAGGACCATCAGACCCACTGCACAATGCAATTAACTCTCTCTGTTGTCCTGAGTCTCACTCATATGCTGGTTCTGCAGCTATGTTCCCTCAATGACTGTAACAGTTCTCCCTAGTTTGCAAAAGGAAGAAAAAGACACTCAGACCTATAGTTTTCAAAAAGAAAGGATTAGCATTTCCAGCAGAATGTAGCAAAACATTGTCTTGAGTCGACAGGGACAACTGTAAAAGAGCCTTCCTTATGTGTTTGTGGTGTTCCTCTCATCATAGCTTCCTTCTTCATCTAGGGCCATGAGGGAATGATGTTGTTAATAGCAAATTGTTAAGTTTTCCTGGGCTACCTCTGCATCTCTGGCTTCTCTGTGAAGGCAGGACAGTGTGCTGACAACTGACTAAGAGGGTTAGAGCCAGTTTTGCAAGCCAATTTTTCCATCTCCCAGTGCAGTGCAGCACGCTGGAGTTTGATCCAGTTTGTGTACTGAATTCCATGCCCTTGACCTGTTTGCTTTCCCTTTACATTTCTGTCAGGTAGCCCAGAAATGAACAATTTCTCTGTGCATGTGCTTCACAAAGAGTCTAATCCCTGCTCCAGCCCATGAAAGCTTTTAGAAGGAAACACCTGACACCAGAAAAAAAACAAATCTTAGCATGAGAAGCAAGCTGAGACAAAATTCCCCATAATAGGCCAGCTATTGCTCACACCCACTACTCCTTAACAGGAAAACCTCTTAAAAGACCTCTGCTGATTCTGGCTCTTTGAGGCTCTGTTGGTTTACGTATATGCGTGTGTGGCAGACAGAGAGGAGAGACATGTCAAAGTGTTGCTTTCTCTCTACTAACGGTTGCAGACAGACCCGATGCTTAGAGCATGAGATAGCATCGCACCCAATTAACTTCAAAGCTACTGCTACCTCTTCTTCGCAAAGAAAAAAAAACAGCATTCATTTCAGTTACTTAATTCTCGTCTGTAGTTGCAGCAGAAAACAGCATTCAAACCAAGTATAATTGCGCCCGGAGAACACCTATGGGGTGTTTTATAGCTACTTATACTTGAAACTAATCCACCATTTTATGATCTTTGGTTACTCACAAGGCCTTCTATCCTATTACTGATGGCAGGTGCTACCTATTTACAGCCTTCTGCATCTTCCTTCTCCATTTTGATCACGTTACTCTACAATTCCTAAGTCTTCCTGAGATTCCTAAACACTAGAAAAGATCTAGTCCCATCCAGGGACAGAAGACAGTGAACATCCCGCTGGAGGAGACGATGGGGGAAAAGCATGGGTCTTTTACCAAGCAAAAGGCATGATAAAATCTACCATTTTCACTGTCAGTAGAACACTGCTAACTTTAAAAACAGCTCCATCTCCTCATATGCCTTTTGTGTCATTGTTTTCAAAACCATTGCATGTTTCCATTTTTTCCTTCTTACACCATGTAGGTCTTGTCTGGCAGAGTTTAGGCAGGCATAGTACCATTGGCTCTTTTACCACAGAGCTGGAAAGACCACCATGAAGTGGGAGTTAATAACAGCCCCTTTGGGGGCTGCATGAAGTCTTTTTTAATACAGGCTTTCACCAGTGCCCCCCATTGCTACAAGGGTATGTATTATAAGAACGGAAGCAGTTACTTCAGCAGCAGCACCACTCATATGGATTTACTCATTATGACACTTTGCTCACCTCATTCTTCTCAACAGAAAGAGGGTACATGTACACTTGAAAATGCTGTGCTTATGTTACAGCCGTGACATTAGTACACCAGTATTAAGCCTCAAGTAGGCGGAAGAGCCAGGACCACCATACTGTATATGCTTCCCCTCAAATGTGGTGACATCCTCTGAGCTCACACTAAATTAATCTGTATGCTCCTCTGCCTTCACTGTTGCTATAACATTGGCACTATTTTTTCTAGGCCATAAAGGGAGAGTGTAACTTTCTGGTCTTCAAAAAAAAGTAGGTTTTCATGGTTCATTTCCGTAAAGCCCAATGCATTATGCATTTTCTCATTCAAAGGTAAATAGTGGATACACACATGGATGAAAGATTAAATCCTGGAAATTCTAAACAATTGGCAGGAGGCATAACCATGGCAAATTGATTCTGCTACCCCTCTGCAAAAAGAAATGAAAGAATATTTGTGCATTTCTTAAATGATATGTAAGATTTAAAGACATTTGGGGTTTAGTTTCTTTGATTCTTTTTTTTTTTAATGAAAGTATATAGTGATTATTGTAAAATTCCTTGAGTTCAAAAGATTATATAAAAACAAAACCACTGGCAACCTCACTCATTGCTTGTCTACATTATTACAGGCCTAAGTACCTGAATAACAATGCCTGTATCTATCACAGCAATGATGTGCTGAGGCAAAGGGAGGGTGCACAGAGCTCCATGCAGAAAAGAGAAAATCCTTGAAGAAAATTGTATTGGCCTAAAGAAAAAGACTAATTTAAATATGTAGGTGATCTTGCTTGATTGGTTGGTTTTATGTCAACACTGACCCTACTGTAAGCCCAGTCTTGCTGATCAAAGGGATTATGCAACAGGCTCCAGGACTGAGTTTGTTGTCTATAAGACTTCACTGTATCTCTGTGTATTGCCTGTCATAGAGCTGTAGTTTGCTGTCTGAGGGCATCAACACTCTTGCTGTCTTTAGTGACCTTCATTTGGACTCAAGGGGGTTTAAGGTGTTGATTTACAGTCTGATCTCACAAGTCTTTATTTACTATCCTGTGTTCCAGGCTGGCAGAAGGAAGAGCAGTAGGGACAATACCGTAGAGTACACCCGGTTCACACAAAAGGTAAGGGGCTCTGAGCATCCAGGTATCACTATTGCTGCACCTTTGCAGATTTGAAGTCAGGTTGATCAAGCTGGCAACTTTAGCAAATCTCTGCTCCTTCTCTATCTGGAGCACTTAGTGCATGCAATGCTCAGCACTAAAAGCAGACACTATAAAGAAAGCCCCCTTGCCGCTGCCCGTGTTAGCCCATACAGTAGCAATTTGATTTTATGGCCACTGGGGCCAAACAAGTCTCTGTTTTCTGTGTTTGTTCACTCCTTGTTACACCTGATCATGTGTGAGCATACAGGTGTATATGAGCATGTGTGGGCTGGAGGAGGGTGAGGAGGGTGCATGTCACACCAAATATACAGCCTTTGTGCTAGCTCCTCAACACATTACTCTTTGCTAAGGGCCGCTTTGCTTTCTCAAGGGCAGGTGTGTGCTCTTTCACAGTGCCATGGCCATCTGCAACTAATTCACTCTGCATTTCATCTGATTAAGTATCTCCCCTAAAATAAAGGCGCTATGAAGCAGCGCAGCATTTAGATTGAATTCTAGGTAACAGATCAGAGGAGCTTATGTTCAAACGGTCACATCAGATGGGCTTATTGTGTAGGCTAACACCAAATGAATCTGTCCCATCCTCTCCCCTAATTCCGACCACACGTTTTCCATGCTCTTTGTGCTGGCCGTAGTGTCTGAGTGGTCTAGCAGAAAGCTAGAACAGGGAACTCACCTATGCTCATATTTTTTAATGGGGCATACCCCATTTCCAGACAACCCTCATTGTTCACTCTCCCCTATGCTCTCCTACCTCCACAGGCTGGCACCTGGGCCCTTGTGTCCTGCAGATCACACCTCAGTTACACTGCTGACACACTCAGCGACCAGCCATGGCTCTGTAAGTCTCCAGACAGCCTTTATACTAGTTCGTGTATTAACCTGGAAGGAATATTCAGGCCCTGTCCAGACAGGGGAGTAATCAAACACCCTCACGTTACTCTAAGGCTGCTGCTAATAAAAAATTGTCTTTGCCAAGGGTGGGTTCATGGTCTAGCTGTACCCCAAGGCCTTTCAAAGTGCCTGAACAGGACATATAGTTTCTCTATACCCACCTAACCACACAGAAAATTGGCCAGTTGCATGATCTGATGCTGTAGGATTTGAGTAGCATCTTTACTGCTTCATCCAAGCTCTGTAAAGCAGGCAAGGAACACACACTTGCAACTTAAGTTTTCCTTCTTGCTGCTGTTACCAGTCTGTCCTCTGCAACCCTGAACTCTGAACAGCAAGAAGGGATTGCATTCCTTCAAAACAACAGGGCAAGTGCAGGGTGGAGTATTAACCACCAGCTGACACTGTTTGCCATCACAGACATATTTGCTCATGACAAGGTTCAGGATACTGTCTGCTCCTTGAAAGTTTCTTTGTTTACTTTTTCCCAGACCCATTCTCAGCCCAGGACACACACACACACACACACACACACACACTGCGCGCGCGCACACACACACACACACACACACACACACTGAGCTGCCCTTCTCCCAAGAGAGGACTAGAAAGGCTGGCTACCAGGGAAACAATAGCATTTCTTCCACACAATTGTTTTACATTTGTTTTTGTTTCTCCAGGTGGGTTTTCTGTGGTAGCAGAGCCCCTCACTACTCAGATTTTGACTTCTGTCAGTTCTTATTGTCTGTGTGGGACACAACCATCAGTAGAAACAGTTCTGAACAATCACTAAAGAAGGTCAAAGAAGAAATTCTCCTTTTTCCCTCTGCTTTCTTTTTTAACCTTAAAATTGTCAGCAAGGTCCCATCAGTCTCCTCTGATTTTCTGTATAGTGTCTTTGAATACTTACATACATGGAGTTTGAACCTTTTCAGATCTTTAGTACACAATAATAACCAGGACATTGGTCACATCTCAACCAGTAGACTGGATCTGTTCTGTATAGGTTTTCCTACCACTGGCACCACTGTAGCTGTGTCAGGATTCAAGACAATCCACCTGTGTTCAGGTTTCATCTGTCATTCCCAGAGGATTTAATTTTTCTCTCCAAATTTTTTCATAATAACATTTCACGTTGCCAGATAAGTTCCTCTTTGTCTGCAGGCATTAGAGTATCCTTGTCCCACAGCTATTGGATATAAAGTGGCATGGTGGTGGGGTCTGGTTGTTTTACTGCCACTGCATCAGAGAGAAAATTTTTTTCAGTCAATATCCTTCTCATTGAAAAATGCTTTTTCCATTGTCCTGAAATGATTGTCGGATTCAGTGTGGACTTACCAAATTGCTTTCCTGGAAAAAATGTCAGGATTATATTCACAAAGCTGAGGAGAAGACAGGCACTTTTTATTCACTCATAAAGGATGTTGGATTCCTGGGTTTAATTTCCTCTTCTGCCCGGGGGAACTTGAACCAGTATCACTCTTCTCCCAGGAGAATACCATAATGTTGTGCTGTGCTGCATACTGAGGTGGCTTGTTCTCACACGCACACACACACACACACACCCGCCACTGATGTGTCCTGGTCTGCACAGAGTATCTTTCGAGCCCCCTAGCTGAGACTTTCATGTGGAAGGGGTTCACCTGCCTATCCCAATCTGCAATAATGACTATTGTACTACTAGGGAAAGTGAAAGTACAATTGACAGAGTGCCTCTCCCAGGATTCTTTGTGCTCTTATGACGGTGGTACTCTCCTGGGAAAGCAAAAGGGCAGAAACAGAAGCAGAAGAGGGCAATCGTATGTCCTGCGCAGGTACTACATCAGGCAGACCCATATACTAAAGCTGACTGAGGTAACAAAATACAGCTCAGTCTGTTACAGAACATTGCTGTTACAGGACATTGCTTGAACAAATCAGCACAAGTTAAAGATAGGAAGACCAAATTAGTCCAAACAAAAAGTCCTGTTGATATCACCGAAGGACTTTACTAAGGTCAATCCTGATATACAACATAAATGCCAGAATCGGTGCACCAAAACTGATGTGCCAGGAGCTCAGTCTAAGTGGTGACCAAATTAATGAGAAGCTAGGCTAGTGTGTTCATCATCATCTGGGGAAATCCAGTTTGACACTGATTCTAGGATAGGTGGACAGAAAGGAGAAATTCTGACAGTTGTCATTGCCTGCTCTTCAGGCCTTAGTTTTCACTGTGACACTGTAGGGACTTAGTTACCTGATCTGATAGGACCTTCTGGCCAGTTTCTGGTCCGAAGATACAATGATGTCGTTGTTAGCTCCACCAATTCCACCCCAGTCCTGGAAACCCACTTGGAACATGAGAATTTGGGGTCCTGATGTCACCCCTCTCTTATTTGCTTTGTACTTTCCTCACATGCTTCTCTCCTTTCTCTTTCATCTTCCTTTTAATCAGGCTGGCCAAGATGGTGAGGGATAGAGGTTCTGCAACACAGCTGTGAACTGTAATCAGGAAGACAACTGAAAGCAATGTCTGGAAGAGGCTGACAGTGGTACAAATTTGCTAGATCTCCAAGGGGCTGATAAGGCCATGTGTTGAGCTTGTCTTTTTTTATCAGTGAGGTTGCAAGTAAAAGTGTTTCTAACACCAGAAAAGGAAATCATACTTTTTGTCTTTGCTGTCCTTTTCTCTCCCCTTGTGCTTATGTGTGTCTTCAAGGGAGCAGACTGTAGTCCAAAAATGAGTAGCAACAACAGATCCAGTCCATCTCAATGAGCTCCTCTCTTTGCCAAGAACAGCTACTGCTGTTGTGAACCTAAATAAAGGGAGGGAAACATTGCTGTAAAAACTGTTGACAGCTAAGGGGAGAGGAATAATGGATGCTTTTAAAAAGGAAAGTCTTACTTAATACTTTATTTTTCAAGTGCTTAAACTGTTTTTCCTCCTTTTTGTGTATCTTTAATTAAAGGTTAAAAGACTTCTACTGGTGATTGTTTGCCATGGTAACCAAGTAGGCTGAGGTCTCTGAATTCAAAACCCCAAACCTTTTTTAAGTGTTTAATGTTGCACAGTGTCGGGGTCATGTTAGCATCTTTGACTCTCTGAGCCTACTTCTTCCCCTTCAATGAACATGGCTGTGCCCTAACTGCCAGGCTCCTAAACTGGAGAGGGACAGTCCTCCCACCTCCACCCTCCCCTTTGACTCTGACCCCTTCCTCTCACTTCTCTTCTGCATGCTTGAAACCAAATGTTTCATTTTGAATTAAATACAATTTTCATTATGAAACAAAATTATTTCTTTGTAGTTTGTCAGCAAGAGGACCAAAACCTAACCAAACTCATATCTATTCCAACCGAAGTGATGTTTTCTTTTTTCCTGCCAAACCAAACTGCACTTTTTCATACCTTGCTGCTATTTTTAAGAGTTGGGCCCAGCTGTATGTCATTCAGGGGCACCACTAAGACTTCAACAGCAAAATACACATCATCGTATTTTCTAGTTAGTTTAGAGAAATGACTAGCAAAGTGATTTTTGCAATGAGTGCTGTCTGTATGGATGCACGTGTGTGTATTTATTGCATTAGTCACCTCAGCTACTAGAATGACTTGCAGTTAAGATTGCAGTAGTGCCTGAAATGTCACATTGCTTGTCTCTGTTCTGAAATGGACACTGCCTAACCAGATAAAGCAAAGAAAGACGTATAAGGGCATAACCAGACTTATCCTTATAGCCATGTTAGAATGGCTAAAAATGTTACCACACCTCATTGGAGAGATATCTTTTAGCTGAGGCAGAGTCACTGGTCACATGCAAGCCCTCAGTCTGTTGTACTGCAAAGTAAAATGAGTTTCAGACATGGAAGAAACCAACCCATTTCACTTTGCATTTGCAATAGACCAGGAGTACATGCCCATACAATTCTCACATCTTTGCTGAGAGACAATAATCTCCAACTACAGTGACCTACATATCTTAAACTATTGTAGCATGACATAAAGCATCATCTGAATATAGCTAGCCCGAGGTGCAAGCAAAGCAATGAGCATAGGAGTACCCACATAGCTGATGTGTTGCACCAGTTTTACTTGTAGTCAGAGCCTTTGGTTGGTGTAACTTTATATTTCATGTCAAGTGAAACACAGAGCCAGGATCTGCTTCTCCAGCAGGATGTGTGCAGGTGGCCCTTGCTTCGACTTCCCTGAAATCCCATGCTGCCATTCAAAGCGGACCTTTACAGATCACAACACAAGGCACCAATGCTCCTCCTCTCTTTGCATCTCCTATTGATCCTCCACTGCTTTCTCACCAACAGAACAGTCCTTGTCTTTGTTTCCAAGGCCCTTTCCTTCATACTCCATAGATGAACAATTAGATTCATTATTGTAAGTGGATAAATCTGTGAAATTAGAAAAGAACAATAGCATCAATAATGGAATGTTGATATGGATATAAGATATAGCCAAGCCATCTAACTTACCCTTTTGCTCTTCTAAACTAACATAGATGGTCAAACTGTGGCATAAAAACCCAACAGCTGTGGGTTTTTTTCGCAAGACTCACTAAAATCAACAGAATGAAACAAAATTAAAAACAGGTTTCTATGTAGCTGGCTCTCCAGGGGAAGGAAAGGCAGTGATCATACAAAAGCTTTGAAGGAGAAAGGATAGAAGCAAAAGTATTTCAAAAATTACTCTCACCACAAATGTTTTCACATTAAACGTGAACTGTAGAGAAAAGGACGAGATTATCTGCTTTCAATATCAGCAGACTTACTAATTTGGATGGATTCTCAGCTGCCAGATGCTGGAAAAGCTTCTGTGGAGCAATGCTGAAGTACCCAAGCCAAAGGTTTGGCCATTGTTTTGGAAAGAAATACTTAGGGCAACTTAAGTGCTAGTTCAGGCTGCTGTGTTGGTTTTGGATGAGACACAAACCTCTTTTAAATGTTTTTTTCAAATAAAAAAATTGTCTTATCAGTTCCCTAAACATGCTCTCTGCAGGGCTCTATGGCCAGCTTCCTTTTTTTAAAAATAAAGCAACTCTCTGAATATTTGCTATCTTTTTAAAAGCCTTTTAATTTGTATGTCACAGTATAAAGTTTTTTGTGGTTGAGGAAGTCTTTATTGAATGTCAGTGGTACTCTGTGAAAACACCTGACTAAGTAGGAAACATCTAACCCTTGGGAGTTATTGACTGCTGCCTCCAAGGGCGTAATTAGCAAGTGGCAGAACTTGCCATGTGGGTCATGTTTTACAAGATCCCACAGTATCGGTATTGATTATGATTAGATTAGATTAGTTTGATGGCAAATGCTTGTTTAAGTTATACGATTTTCAGACAAATACTGAATATCCTGTGTCATGAGCGCCACCGAGCACACTTTTAACATGCAGACACTTAAAAATGGTAGTTATAATCATCATATATGCAATACCTTGAGGCATGTATACATACAACAGACTGAGCATGCAAGAGAAGACAGATTCTTGTATCTAACACCTTACAAACTAAAAGCACAAACAAGTTCAACACACCGAGGTAATTTTACATTAACAAGAACAGCTTAGGGAAAGCCACATTTTGTGCATGCCTGCCAGTCAATGGCACATATATACAAGATGGCAGCAAATACAATCAGGTGGGCGTGCCATGCATTAGTGCCTTGATGCTGACGCCAAGAAGAGTTTTAAGAACTTGCACAAGGGAGAATTTTATTTTTCAGTCCCTCAGAATATATAGGTGTTCTTTTCAGTCATGAAAACTTCATGCATCTTTCAGAAAATTTCGTTTTTTTCAACAAAGACTGAAGAAGCCGAGATGATTCTTCTGTCCAAGCCAGGTTGTCCGTTGCCCTTTAGACATGCCAGAGCATCTGAGATAACTGCAGAGTGTTGCAGATGTGACAGAGGACCTACCAGAGACTATGCCTTTGCAAAGCTGTGGCTGAAAGGAATCCTGAAATATCTCAAATATCTCTTGATGCCTAAGTTAGGCAGCTGAATTGCACACATTTTTATCTTCATGCGGCACTTGAATTTTCCAGTGTCTTCTGACCCTTTTTTTCTCCTCCCCTTACTTATTCCTATTTCCTCAGTAACAAGTGGGAAAAGTGTAAAAGGAGAAGAGGAAAAGGAGAAAAGAATGTGGAACATTTTTTTAATTTTAAAAAGTCCAAGCAAAAAGGAATCCAAACTTTAAAAACTTTACAGAAAAATGCTTTCCTTGGTTTAAAGTGATTTGCAATTTTGTGTTTTGTCCTTTTTTCTGATCAGCTTTACCTGCAAATGCCTGGAAAACCCTCCACCTCACCTGTGAATGTTCTTTTCCCAAGTATAAACAACTTGCAGATTGACTCATAAGCATTGTTGTGCCACAGGGGATCAGACAGTGGAAACAGTGCAGTGAAGCTTCTTACAACGTCAACCAAGGTTAGAGCCTCCTGTGTGGTCTGGAAGACAAGTTAGAGGGCCATGAACCGTGATCCTGTTGCTGACCTCCTGAATGGCCTCAGCTGCTCCAGTTCATCTTCACTGGGGTAAAGGGAGAGAATAATGAACCCCAGCGCAGTGTCATTAAGAGTCATAATTACATAATAACATACACATCATAATTATATGTCCTCTTATATGCCTTCAAGAATCATTCCAAAGCTTCATCTGAAAACTGGCAAATGAGCATAGAAAATGAGAGTAGAAATTGCCCTTCTAGCAGGAAAGACTGCAGATCCTTAGACTGTGAAGTCTGTGGGTGTTTGTGTGTGCATGTGTGCAGCAGAGGAAAAGGCAATAATTTACTACTTTCCAAAAAGCAGCAGATGGATCTAACGGCTTTAATATTGGATGTGCTTGGTCCTCTAGTTGTTGCTGAATCAAAGCTCTCTTTTCAGCCGTGGTTCAATGAGATGCTCTGACCCCAACCAGAACTGCACCTGGCTGTAGCTCTGGATAGCAGCAGGGCTCTGCAGCAACATATATGTGGGTCACCACTGGCCAAGGACTGTGTGCCTCTTCCTAGGAAAGCTCCAAGGGAAATTGCCATGCTGTCTTGAGAAATCAGACCATGAACAAGAAAGAAAAGCTGGTTTCCCAGCAGTCAGTACCTCTTTCAAACCCAGGCACATCCTGAAAAGCTACAGGCTCCGGAAAGCAGATATATGCAGTTCTCTCAGATAAGGAAAGCTGCATTGTGAAACCTCTGTTGCTGCTTTCATATTTCAGAGCCTTTTAATTTTTTTCTTCCTCTGAGTTTTTATCTTCTCCTGGGCACTAGGTACTGCTAAGTCTTAGGTGCTCTGCCATTAGGGTGGCTGAGCACTGATGGCGACACTATCACCTGGATAAATGCGACACTAAGGGCCCTCCTTTTTGCCATTCAAACAGACCAACACGTAACTGCCCTCTGTCTGCTGCATGTGTAGCAACTGAAATGGTCCTGGTGATGAGAGAGGCTGGCAAAGAAAGGCTCTGTGACCTTGGTGCAGATGACAGGCCAACTGTCAATGGCAACACAGCAACCTCACCAACTTTGAAGATCCTAGTAGCTGAGAAAAAGCTGTAAGTTTTGCACTCAACTTTGTGACCTTCACCTTCCTCCCTCTGAAAGCCTACTGGTGACCCTCCGATTTTGTTGCCCAGCTTTCACAGATACATGGATCAAGACAGAGCAGAGCAGGCAACTGTTTTTCCTCCTCAGCTGAAATTTTCAACCAATGCGGCTAGTTGGGCCTGCTGCAATTCCACCTCTGCCAGTGCCCTCTCTCACAGTGCACAGCCTGGGATGAAGCAGGGTGAACCCAGTCCCAGCTGTGTTGTCATCTGTGCAGCTGCAGCCAGGCATGGACTGCTGCTACTGCTCAGGGGAGAGGAAAAATGGCACAGCCACTCTTCATCAGTATCTTTGTGGTGTAGTCTGTAATCCTCCACACATGTTCTACCAGGCAAATTATCAAAGCAGAGCTGTATGTTTCAGCAAAGACTCTCCAGTATCCTTGGGTGATAATGTCTGGTTGTTTTCACAGATTTTCCTCAAACCAAGTTTACAAAGGCAGGCAGAGAGCAGTCCAAAAGTGAGCACAGGAGACAAACATAAATCAGAGCATAACAGAAGGATTCTCTCTCCCCCAGCTCTGCTGCAACCAACAGACTACACTGAAGGCAACATGCTTTCACTTTT
Organism: Apteryx mantelli; assembly: GCF_036417845.1. Classification (NCBI taxonomy): domain Eukaryota; kingdom Metazoa; phylum Chordata; class Aves; order Apterygiformes; family Apterygidae; genus Apteryx; species Apteryx mantelli. Next base: position 96,376,222 of record NC_089978.1, read on the forward strand.
GGCTTTCCCTGAGAACTCTCTCTACTCCCAAACCATCCTAACATGGGTTTTTCTCCCCAGCAGCAGTGGGATCCTGGTTCTCTTTCTTCACAGTATCTTGCTGCCAATTATATCCTGCAGCCAAAAGGTTGGGACCTGGCCTCACTGCCGAGACCTGCTCTGATCAGAATTAGGGATCCAAGCGCCACCCCTGGAAGTTCATGCTGGAGCAATTCAAGAGGTTATATTAAAAAAAGCAGCTCTGCACCATCCACAGTACCTCTCATCTGACAGTTGCTAAATCTATTGCACGAATGGCAGAAGAGGAGGATGTGTCTATTCCTTGCTGCAGTATCTCAGAGCCAAGGTACTAACCTGTGCATCTCCCTCTCAGCTGCTGCTTACCTGTGGAGGCAGTATCCTCCAGCAATTCCTTGAGGTGAGTGATCTCCAAAATCATCCCCGTGTGATTTGCCAGGGCTTTGTGAGTTAGAGCCCTTGGAGCCGGTCTCAATGGCCCCACCAAGGGCTTGGCTGGTCATAAGACGGCCACCAGTAGAGTTGGCACAGCGCTCACGTGACGGAGGTGAGCTGAAATGAGGGACTGTGAACACGTGGTTGTAAACGCTTCATGGCAGGGCACATCTCTCATTCTTCCTTCAGCACCAAGTATAATGGGGGAAAGCAGGGGGCTAAGGCCTAGCCAACCCCTTTTGGCACTCCGAAAACATAACTGTTTATTAATAATAATAATACAATAGAGAAAGCCAAAGAGAGCAGACCCTACGAAACAGTGCAACAGTTACTTGACAACTGAACCCTACCAGCAGCAACAATAAACACAGTACAAGTAGAAATTATCAAAGACAACTTGGGAGGAAACCACAAGAAATGGCAGTTGAGCCTTATTAGTGCTATAAATCATAGAACTGGTTTCAGTTCCTGCAGCTCCTCACAAGCCGTATGATGCTGTCTCTTGCACAGCAAGCAATAGGGGTCTGCACAGCCTGGAGGCACAAAAAAAGCAGGCGGTGAAAAGTGCCGCTTTTTACCAAAGTAATTCTTAATTTAATTGTAAATCAAAGGTGGGGGGCTTTGCTGTCTGCGAGCAGTGAAGAGCAGAGTGAGACATGTGTGAGGTGGGAGAAACCTGGACTTTGTGAGGTCTGGAAACTTCTTTAAATGCACGTTTCAGGCAGTGCATTCTCACAAGACTATCGCTTTATTTATTTATTTAAAGATTTAGCATCTCTGTGCTCTGTGTTTGGCTGGTTGTCTTTAAGTCCATCATACGTCTTGAGCATTTTTCTTCTCCAGAGTTAATTTTGACAACAGGAACTACAATGTTTGATTCTTCCTCTGACTGTCTTATGAAGTGAAGGTGGTGGAGGGAAGGATTAGTTCATCTCACCTCTATTTTTAACAGTGTTTCAAGCTTCTTGAAGGACATGATCATTTTTTACCTGGGATGCTCCTATCCCCAGCCATTGATGTGCATCATTGATTATCCTTCTTTTCCTGCATGGAAAATTCATTCTAAACTGAATATAGAGATTTTCTCAGCAGGACTGTAGGCTCACCAATAACCACTGTTATCTACCTTGTTCAGAGAAGCAATGAACCTAAGAATTAATAATAATCATTACTTATTTTTAGTATTATTTGAGGGCCAGCAATGTGTGCAGCATGGTAAGAGACCCAAAATGGGGACCGTCATGGCCTGAAGACAAATGCTCTCACTCTGGAAATACCTGCTGTGAGGGAAAATTCTGATTCCCAGGAGTATCTCCAGACACTTTAAAGGGAATTGTCAACCCAAAAGAAATCCCAAGCATTAAACTGTCTGTAAAGCACCCCTAAGCAACAGCACCCTGATTATTGTGTGATGCCCTTATGCACTCCCTCATTGCAAGGAATACCTGATAATCATATAATAGCTGAAGGTAGCACAGCATGGAACAGCAAACCAAATGACAAAGACAGCATGCTCTAACAAGCCCAAAGGAGGAAAAAGTGGGGTTCTGTGAGTTACTGTTTTTGCTTTAAGTTTGAATTATTGATTATCTTCTCCTGGCCAGCAAGAAGATGAGAGTTGCACCATCTCAGCTGCTTGTGTTCTCAGAAACTAGTCCTTAACCATCTCACTTAAAATACAGTAAAAGCTGTTCACATCTTCAGGCTCAGGACTGTGACTGGAACTGCACATTAGGGAAGGAAGCACCACCAGGATGGTGAAGGTTGATTATGAGAGGCCCACGCAGACACTGCAATACACTCTAGTTTGCTTGTGTCCTCTGCCTGCCTGAAATGCCTAGTCAGTGAGTGACTTTTGGTGGAAAAATGATAAACACTAAGCAGTGTTTTTGCCCCGTCGTGTGTTATTTCTCTGCAGTAGCACTCACACTGGATTCAAATTCTCTCAGCCCGCTGAGCTGTGCTTTGCAGTCACACAAGCTCAGAGGAGAACGCTATGGTGGTTGCAACCCACTGCACAACCTGTTTGGTCCCTGATGCAACCACTTCAGTTAGAGGCATCTTAAAAAGACTAAATGTAACCCACTCTTCCAGTCAGACAGGGAAACCATAGGTTCTGCGTTGCCAGCAGCTACCCAGAGGGAAGGGCAAGGCCCAGATGGACCGTTTCCAGACCACAGGTACCATGGCTAGGGCAGAAGCAGAAGGCAGGTTTTTCACACTTCTGAGTGTTAAGCAACCAGCAGCAAATGACTCTAGTAGAGATACTTCACTGCACTGAGCAGCAGGAGCCAGTTTGGTTTGTGAGCTTGTGAGAGGCTGGAGAGAGGAAGATTTGCAGCCTGGCACTGGCAGGCAGCAGCAGCTGACACTACAGTTTGGTGATCACAGCCTAAGCCACCCCCTGCCAGACATAGCCGTCCAGCATCCCCTGCCTCCTGCCAGTAGTTCTCACTCTGAGGTCATCTTCCTCTTTGGCTTCATGAGAACTGATCTCATAAGCACAGTATTTTTGTTTTCTTGGTTAATTTTAATCCTGACTGACCCTGATCCCGGTCACTGTGTGGCCACCCATGGTGTGGCATCAAACAAACGAGGGAGCACTAGGAAGCAGGACAGGGCAGCCAGCAGGAGAGCCTTCTTCCTCTTACTACAGCATGTACTTATTGCCAGTGTAGCTTTTGGTTTTCATTTGGGTTTTTCAAAGGGGAACTTTCATTTATGGGGCAGAACATTCAACCCCCGGCTCTGTGCTTATAGCTGCAACAAGTTCACAGTGATCTTATGCTCCTCAGTAAGGAAAGTTCATCTGAGCCTGTCATAGATATGGAACTACCACAGCCTCTGCTAACACGCTTTTGTGTTATGGACAACCTCGTAAAAGATTTAAGGTGTACAGTATGAGCTCCACCATCTCACTGGGCACACATCCCATGCTGACTCTGGTGTCTTGACAGCTTTCTGAGTGTAAAGGAAATCTATCCTGTTGTCTCGAGTTCAGGACAGCCTGGACTTCATGCAGTTGTGCTACAAGACAGCCTACAGCAGTACATTGGGTGCTGAAACATTTTATGTAACTGCTATTGCCAGCAACCAGCAAAGAATAATGGGATACTTGGCTTCGTTCTGACTCAGTCTGGTTGTTCTTTTGTGTGTGAGACCACTTCTTTCAGTAGCAATAACCACATATGCCTGCTTGAAATGACTGTGAAGCTAAGGCTTGATCTATCACTACCTTGCTCAGGGAATAGGGCTCTATGTCAGCTTCTGTAAATAAGCAGATTGCACCAAGAATTACCCCAAAAGCACATTGTTTCCTTCTCATCAGACCAGAACAAGCTCAGGAAGCTCTGAAATACAGCTGCTTCTTCCACCAATGGGGCAACATCAGCTTCTGATCCTTCCAGTCCGCAGACTGGAGGCAGCTCTGTGTCAGGCCAGCTGCCAGCGGCCCATGGGGACACCCCAGAGTAGGGAGCATCCAGCAAGCTTCCGTTGTCTGTAGTCATATGCTGTTTCCCAGGGGTCAGGGAGTGGATGGCAGAGGGAGCCCTCATAGGAATCACCAGTGGCTGAAGTATCCTGCTGCAAGAGAAATGTCCCCACAGGATGAAGGAAGCTGCCCTCTCTTCTCCCACACAAGTACAACGTGCTGCATTTCTGATGGGGGTTGATACGTCACCTCCTAACACAATGATTGTGATCTTCTGCCAACAGTTGCATTGCCTGCCTGAGGATAAGTCAGAAGTACAGGAAGTGAGGAGAGTATAAGCAGGTAAAAGAGGAGGGCTTTTGGCCCCCTCACATAGACTGGTTGTTGGAAAGGAAGGATTAAGATGTAATATTCAGTAGCCCTGGACCAAGCAGACCTTTGATCCATAATCCCAGGGTCCTTTCCATCCTCTGACCAGTAGAATGAAAATATCCACAGCACTAAGAATTTTTTTTAAAAATTAATTTGTAGGAATCTTCAGTAACTCGCTTCAAACTTTCAAGCCTTTCTCCTCTATCTCATCAGCACTTAAAAAAAAAGCAGAGGGGAGGGAAAGTTTTGTTTAACAGTGAGAGCACAAACTGAGGGTCTGGGATACTGGGTTATACCTGTGACACTGGCAAGGGCTTTGGCATGTCACTGACATCTCCAGGCCTCCATTTCCAAACTCATAATGTGCACTGTATGTCTAGGGACACAAAATGCCTGAGACAGAACCAATTTGTGTGTGACACCAGTCATCTTGCCAGATCCAAACAAAACTGATTCCCACATCAGGCTGAGATATTGGAAACTGAAATGGCCTTTGGCACATGATGGTGAACATGGTCTATCTTGTCATGATAATGCTTTTGTCACTGCTAGCTGCCTTCACAGTCGCCAGCCTCTACCTTCTGCTGGATGTTCCCACCACCCAGGATGTTCCCTGCTCACCTCTTCAACACCCTGATTCAGCTTCCTACTTAAAATCAACTCCCAAACTCTGTTTCTGCTGTCCTGGCTCCCTCCAACACTGCATTTCCTTCTAAAGTGTAACCAGGGTTCAGATTTTGATATAGCTCAGTTACAGGGAACCAGCATCTGATTAGATCCTCCAAATAACATTATATTCCCACCCCTCTCATTACTTAGAGCTACTGAGAAACAATAGATGATCAGATGTGTCCAGGGAAACAGCTGGGGTAAGCACAGGGATAGAAAAGCTAACTTAGGAGAAAAGGCACCAAGAGAAAGCAGTGAACCACACTTTCACGTTTTGCCAGCATAGCAAAGAGTGTGGGAACGAATTATAACCGTCAGTGAGATACCTCTGGCAATGAAAGCCCCAGTTTCTTCAGGAAACTGGTGTATGTTATACTGGCAAAAGCTGTATCTCCAGTAGGAGTTTGTCAGAAAACCCTTCCCAGGGTAGACAGAGCCAGCAATATTAAAAGGCAATAATATAGCCTAGCTGTAGGGAAGCCTCTTTTCATGGGGAGAACTATCTTCCTGTGACAAGTCTCAAGCAGCTAATTTCCAGAGAGCTTCACAGTACAGACAGAAGCTTTGTGCATCTTCTATATGAATATGTATTTAATTATGGCTCCAATACAGAACGCATTAACATAAATAAAGAGAAGTAGAAAGCAGAAAAGGAGGGGGGGGAAAGGGCCTGTTTTTAACCTGTCTCAGTTAGCAGCAGCCCTGACTCTCCGTCGTTCTGGGGAGGATGTGGAGCAGCGTTTGGACATTACAGCATATCCATCTACTCCAGGGAGCTAGAGTCAGCCTCCTCATTGCTGCTGGGTCTTGCTTAGTGCTTGGTACAGGTAGGGCCATTGTCAGATAGCCATGAACCAGCATGGTAAACAGACATAATACAGGGAAAAAGCTTGGGGGGGTGGGTTCTGAGGCTCATGATGACACCAGCCATCTGCAGACCCATAGGAGAAGGCCGTGAGGAGAAGAAAAGATGGCCACAGGAATGTCCTCTCTCCTCAAGATTTCCTGAGCATTTACACTGGGGGAGGTGCCCCTGCCAGGCAGGCAGAGCTTCCCTCTGAAAGCAGGCTCAGCATCTCAGAACAAAGTATAGCTCTCTCTTACCCGTCTTTCCAGCATCGTGACTGCAACACAGCCCTGACACTGGGCTTTCTTTTTTCTGCTGCCCTTCAGGGACCTGCCCCTACACAGACGGTAGCTTCCCAGTGCCATATTAACCCTCCATCTCTTTTGCCACTGACGGCCATGGGAGACAGCACACATCTCCTTGTCTCAGCTTTCCTCCTCCTTCTGCTCCTCCTTCCCCTGCCTGGCACAAGGCCCTTTCCACAACAGGAGCGCTTTACATTGCCAGATGATGGGCAAAAGGACAGATGAACAAGAACGATGGGGCACAGAGAAGGAAAGCTTTGTCCAAAGGTCATGGCAGAAAGCTCCCCCTTCCTCTGCCCCTCAGCCCTGCAAGGCAGTCCCTGCATGTTTGCACAAACACATCCAAATCCCCTGCCCAGTACCTGCTAATGACTTGTAGTTCATTAGCTTTCTAAGTTAATAAATCGTGTCCTTTGCATAGGACAGCAGAGGATTCCTTCAGTTGAGACCCTGCCCTGACTACTTTGGACCAGAGATAAAGAGATCCTCTCTCTCTTTCTTTCTTTCTCTTTCTTTCTTTCTTTCTTTCTTCAAAGGCAGGGGCCTTTGCCAGAGGCCAAATATTCTCTAATCTCTGTACCAACACTCTCATGTGCCCATCTTCAGCTGGACTTCACAGCTACATCCTCAGGGATATAATGAATTTCCAAAATGTGAGATACTATCTAATCTTTCATTACTATGCTTCAAAAATACACTCTGATGGAAATATAAATCTGAACCATTGACAGAAATCCCTCCCCTTTGTTTGTAATAAAGTTGTTTTGTAATCCTTTCTCAGCATCGTTAGCAGCAGTTGAATCCAACCTCAACATTGAAAGGCCAGGCAGAAACCAGCTGTGCCTGGTTTGTTTTTATGAAGTGCCTTCACGTGAAACCCTGCTCGGAGCAGGCCAGATCAAAACAGATCAAAAGAGATCAAAACAGCAAAATTCAATGCACGTGGCTCCTTGCTGTCCCATCTGCTGTAAAGGTCTGCTGCTGCCAGTGGAGTTGACAGGGTTAATTGTAAGAGGACTTTTTTCTTTTTTTTTTTTCTTTAAAAAAAAATCCATATTGTAGACAAGGATAGAATGTTTTAGCCTCTTGTGGTCAAGGCTGGCTGGTCCCGATACCTACATTCAGGGCTGCCTCAACAAGTGCAGAGTTGTTTAATTATTGACAAAGAAGCAAGTCCTACAATCGGACTACACTTCATTTTAGGAAGAAAAAAACAACTCTGTCCAAAGTGGCAGTGCTTGAAAGTTTTGCCTGTTTGTATTTTGAACATCAGTGCACATAAAGGAAAATAGAAGGCCCAGCCTGAACAGCAGCTATGAGTGCTTAATATTCTCTTTGCAGATCCATAACAAATCAGTGCATGATTTAAAAATGTCACTGCACATCTGTATGTTGGTGTGTGTTGCTGCAAATCAGGGCAGGGGAAGGGGGAAGCAAAGAGGAAAAGCGATAGATCGTGCAAGCTATGTTCCTCTCTGCTGAATAACATCCCTGGCACTTGCTGCAAAGCACACATCGGGAACGCTGAAATCCTGAGCCCCCAGGAGGGTGCCTCTGCAGGAAGGCTCTGTGTCTTGCTGCAACACCTGGCCTCTGGGAGAGCACTGCTGCCAGTGTGTCCTACAGGCTGCAGACAACCTCTGCTGCTTTGTATGCAGATAATATCTGGGAGATCTTGCTTCTCTGTCAATTTGTAACTGTAATGGCTAAGGTTTGTATTTAAGAGTGCCCAAAATTATCTCCTAATCTTTCTTTGGGGGGCAAAAATCAAAGTGCCACTTTTTTTCCAGGGCATCTACTGCAAATATTGCTCTCACAAGGAAGCATGGGGTCTGCTCCCTCCATACATCCCCAGATGACTATTCATAGCCCACTGAGCAGAACTTCCAGGTTTATAACCGACTTTGGATCACATCTGGCTTGCCAGAGAAGACAGGAACAGACACAGCTTCACACACCCATGGTCCTCTGGTAGGGCAGTTGTTTTCATGGTGAGTCCCTCTTGCAGGGAGATTTGTTTCCCCAGCTGCTCCCACTAGCAGCCTGACGTACTTTACTTGTGTCCCAGGCACTGAACAAAGCTCAGTGGATTGAACAGAGAGTACCAAAATCCTCTCATGGTGATAGGCCACCATGTGCCTTTTAAAATGTGAGTGGGGAGACATTCTGGAGAAATGTGTACTGCTTGTGCTGTCCAGCTCTGAAGATAAATAGAAGACAAGTCTCCATGACTGCCTATCTGGCACCTTTCATGGGTAATAAAATATGCTCAATGCTTTTCAAGCTTTTCTACAAATAATCAGAACTGTTCGTCACTATGTTGAAAGAATTAGGTTTTTAGACACTGCTGGAATGATTAAATAGAGGCCTTTCTTTCAGAAGGGCATGAAATTTAGCTGAAAAGCAGGGTTTGTGAGTTTTCTGCTAAGCGGACAAACTAGCCGGGACAAACCGGCAGGAAGAAAGGCAGACTCTCCAAGAAGGCGCCTTTCCCCAAGCAACTAAGGAGCTCAAAGCGCACTGACTCTCAGTGTGGCATGTGCTCCTATGCTTGCCCATGTTACTGTGTGGGGAGAAAGACACACACAATACAGATTGCTGTGAGTCAGTCAGCCTCTGGGACAAGGTAGGAAGCTTGTTGTGTCTCCCGTAGCGGCGTGCAAGAAGAGAGAGGACTGATAGCCATACTGGGAGGAGATGTTAAATTCTCAGCGAGGGGTGGTGGCTGGGCTTGAAGAAGGAGGTGCTTCAGGAACTGCCAGAAAGTTGACTGACTGAGTAGAGGTGAGGAAGTAGATCTGAGTTGTCAGCACAGAAATGATCACTGAAGTATGTAGCAGGATAGAGCTACCTAGGGTCAAAGTGAGAGGGGAAGAGAGGGACTAAGATGATGTCATAAGCAATGCTGGTAGCAGGGAGGAGAAAAACCCACAAAGGAGACAATGCAGGAACAGTTAGAGAGGTAGGATGAAAACCAGGGAAGCAAAAGGCTCTGGAGCACCTCAGGAAGAAAGCTTGTAGATAAAGGAGGAATGATCCACACCAAAGGCAGTCAATAAGGCCTTGAAGAAGGCTTCGGAGTGTGCCAAGAATAACAACTGTGCCTCCGTTCATGTTGTGTTCCCTCACCTCCCGCAGCACCGCCCCCTTCTTTACATTTTATCTGTAAACTCTTCTGGGCAGGGACCAGGCCCTCTTCCCGGTCTAGCAGTTCAAGCAATCATTTGCTGTTCATACCAAGAATATTAATGGTATGAATGTGTATGGGTGCTTTTAAATAGTGGGGGTGATATATCCCTGAAACCACACTGCTATTAATTTACTCGCAGTACCCCAAGATTTCAAAATCCTCCATCAAGTCCCTTCCCTCTCTCCTTCCTCTGCCCAGAAGTCAGGAGGCTCTACCAGAGAGGAAAAGAATACATTATGGGAATTGTTTTGGCTTCTGCTTTTTCAGCTCCCCAACGTAGATGCAACAATCTCAGTGTGAAAATTCAGCCTTAAACATACATAAAATTTACCCTTTATTCTGCAGACCCTGGCTTCCCTATCTTCACTCATTTTTGTTTTCGCTGCCACAGAAAGCTCCCCCTCCCATGCTAATCCTCTGCCTGCAACACCTTCCATGCACCCCCACTTGCAAAGACAACTTTCAAGATCCCTATTCTTTCAGCCCCCGTCTATGCAGTAAGAGCTGTGTTCAGCCCAGAGAACCTTTAAATATATTCCTAAATATTTATACTGTAGTTAGCACTGATCCAGGAAGGAATTTAAATGTTTCTTTGTTTCTCACCAGCTCCAGTGGCACTTAAAGCATGTACATAAGGGCTTTGCTAAACAGGAGTGGGCCTTAACACATAATTAATTACTTTGCAGTCTGGGCCCAAATGTTTGACTATATTGCAGTGATCAAGCTCTGTCTCTCGATTTCCTGCCTGCAGTACGTGGATAAAGAGAACAGATGATGATGTGAGGTGGAAACTCCACTGGCCTGATCTTGGGATTGCTGGATAACTCATGACTGGCAAAATCCTGGATTGATTTCACATGGATTTTATGAGGCATAGAACTGGAAGGACTGATTTTCTCCCACCTCATTACATGGCAATGACTATCCTAGCCATGGCTCCTCATCCCATATTCAGTATTTCCCATGTCTGCTGGAAGGATATTTTCCTTCTGTTCATAGCACACTGTTTTTCAGTTGTCTTTAATTTGTAGACCCTGTGTATCTTCTAGCCCCCTTTAGAAAGTGAGTAATCATGGCACTGTCCACACAAGATAGAATTTATGGCAATACTGAAACTAATTTTCCTTACTGCTTTCCCTGGACCCTTACTGGCAATCTGTGTAGGTCCATGGAGAGCAGACTGCAAAGCACTGCCCCAGCTCTTAAAAGACATTCTTCTGCTCACAGTTTCAAGCGCCACCAATGACCACTGGTATGTGAAAAGCATTGTTTGGATTTAGACTGGAGCAAAGTCCTGGTAAACCAAAACTCATTATCATTTTCCCTTCCTGCTAAAGTTAACCTATTCTGTGCTCTCAGTAAATCAAATATTAGCACTACAGACTTTCTGCAACAGAATACTGTCTTGATAATCATTTAGTATGTAGAATATGAAGCCATTAACAGCTAGCAACAAGGAGGAAAGAAGATTACTGCCTTCTAATCTTTCATTTATTCTACAGGTAGCTAATGATTACTTAGACATCATGGTCAGTTACCATTACCTGCTAAGTTTCACAAAGCCCTGTTTCTATAGTGTTTTTTGAAAACAGTAGAGGGAAGTACATATCTAATACAAAGAAACAGTCTCTGAGGGTATAGTCACAGAAACCCCAGGCCAAGTAGTAAAGGTTTTTAGGCACTCACTAAAACCAGTGAAAATTAGACACTCTTAATGCCCTTACAAATCTGAATCCTTGTGACTACGGCACTTGCTGTCAAGCATTATGATGCTAGAAACTTGAGATGAAATTAAAGCCTACATCTACTCACAAGGGACACAAGCTATTTCTCTGAAGTTGTTTTTATTTTTATTTTTAAACCAGAACTGCAGGACAACTTTTTTCTTTCCATTGCCACATTAACATTGTTAATAGAAGCCGTATTTTCAACTCTGATAATAGCCAAAAAAAGAAAAAGTGTGGCAAACCAGTTCTGACTTATTTGCTCAGTATCAAAAGCCATGACATAAAGTGCGTAACATCTGTGCCTTCAACTGCCATTTCACGGCACAGACCTTTCCTTCGTACCGGCTAGCAAGAGAGGCCTGTGACTAATCTCACCTGTACAGCCAGAGCTAGATAGCGACTACAGGCTGGAGGTGAGAGCAGAGTGCCCAGAGCTCGTTCTATTTCTGGCTCCGCTACTAATGCCATGAGCATGAGCGAGGCGCTCACGGCGATGGGGCTGAAAAGCCTTTGCTGCAACAAATCACCTGCTTTCTATACTACAAGGGTTTGCCGTAACTTTGCAGAGGGTTTGCAAGACAGGTGGTTTCATCTGTGCCCAATTCTCCTCTGAGCTCTGAGGGCTTAGCTGGACCAGCCTGTGCCCGCAGAGCAGTCCAGAAGAGCTCAGATCTGCTCATCCTTAAGGCAAGCAAAATCTACCCCTTTTCCTTGGGTTTTGGCAAGAGAAGGAAAATACAAGGGAAGCAACTGGCAGGACGTGAACTGCTGTTGGGTGAGAGCTTTATGTCATTGTCTGTTTTAACTTCACCATCACTAGCTATGTCAGTGAGTTTAAATATTAGCAAAGGCATTGCTCAGTATTGTCAAGGACACACAGAACACCAGCCCAGTATCTAAATGAAATCCATTAAAAAATGGGTAAACAAGATTAACATAACCTGAGTGAGAACACAGCAAATACATATACTCATGAATCATTTTACACCTATGTGTAAATGTGCAACAGCCCTCATCAAAGGTAGCAGAAGAAACTGGTAGTGACTTAATTGGATTATGTCTTTCATCCTGGAACTGTATGAGTAGGTCTCATCAGGGGCAGGACACTGGCTTTGCCACTGTAGCCCCCGCTGCAAAGTCTGGGCCAGCCAGGCTAAAACAGCAAGGACAAACCCAGCTCTGTCAGGATGCTCCCACCCAGGCAGCCTGGGTTGTCCAGCAGGGCTTGGGAGTCACTGGAGGCTGCCCCTCTATCTGTCTGCCGTCACCACAGCCCCTCAGGGGTGGGCTGGCCACAAACACTTTCATGGCACTTGTATCTCCAAGTGGTTGTGTATGGGTGCGTAAAATTCCTCTCCATGAGAAGACTGAGGAGCAAAGAAAGGAGGAAGGGAATATTGGGGCCCTGCTCTATGTAGCACCCCGCAATGGGATTCTCCTCTCGTTTCAGGCAGGGAGCTGGAGTCACACGCAGAGATGTTTGTGCACGAGCAAGGCCTTCTCAGAAGAGGGCCCTGAATTCTGCCATTTGTTTCCCTTTTCAATCTGACAGGGCAGAGACAGATTTTATTGAGCTGCTGAGAAACTCGTGAGGCCTGTCTATTCACTGAGGCTTTTCTGAGAGCGTGGGTTGAGAGGTTTATTGGATCCGGGGTTAATTTGGTATCCATTTTTCACAGCATGTCCATTCATATTAACTCGCCCTCACGGTCTGTTTCCATCCCCTCCTGCCCCTCGAATATTGGAGGGGAACGGGTAGAGGGAGCTCCTTGTCTCCAGCTGGTCGCTTGCTGTTTGACTCTTAGGTCCCTCTGGAAACAAGGTGCCTTCCTGGAGGCCTCTGGCCTCTCATGGTAGCTAGGAGCGTGAGGATCACATTCCTGGTACTGTCTCTCTCCTCTTTCAGGGTGGGAGCAAGGGGTTCCCTGATGAAATCTGTTAGCCCAGCCCCCCCAGTACTGCTCTGCTACCCTGCACAATCTCCTCTCCTTATATCAGACAGGAGGGGGTGTTTCCACAAGACACATAACCTGTAAGAGAACTTGGGCCTCACGGATAAAGCTGTCTGCCCCCATCAGCCAGGAGGGACACACAAATGCCTCTCTGCCCAGGCCTGGCTGCTGAGGATGACCCACAGGGAAGCAGGCAGGTCCCTGGGGAGAGTTGCTCTGAACCTAACATTGGGTGCACTAGTGTCCTTTGCATGAAAACAGTTACGCTTCTGCCATCACCGCTGCACACCTGCTGCTTTAAACAACTGTACAAGTTCTCGCCAGGAGTCATACGAAGCACCCTATTGCATAAGCCTACTCCAGACCTGGCTAAGAAGCCCAGTTCTTCAAATGTGATGAGTTTGTTGCCTTTTGGAGGGCTCCCTTAGCCAGTTTTGATCCAAAGCTCACCTAGAGTTAATGCTTGGAAGGAACATCAAGGATACCAAGAAGAGCTTCTACCCTTACATTAGCAGTAAAGGCTGAACAGAGAAAATGTGGGCTCATAGCTGAATGGGGAAGGTGATTTAGTGACACTGGATGCAGATAAGGCTGAGGTACGCAATGCCCTCTTTGCCTCAGACTTCATCAGCAAAGTCTCCCAGGCCTTTGGACTTAGAGGCAGAGTTCAAGAAGAAAAACCACCAGCAGTGGATGAGGGTCAAATCAGTGACTGCTTGAGAGATCTTGACCCTTACAAGTCCATGGGACCCAATAGCTGCATCCAAAAGTGCTGAGAGAGCTGGCCGATGTCCTTGCAAGGCCACTCTCTAACACCTTTGAAAGGTTGTGGAGGTCAGCGGAGGTCCCTGATAACTGGAGAAAGGCAAATGTGAAGCCTACACATACCTACAGGGAGGTCATTGATAAGAGGGAACTGAGAACTTCACAGGAGTGCATGGCAGGAAGAGAAGAGTCAACGGGCATAAACTGAAATGAGAGGTTCAGGCTAGATAAAAGGGAAAAAAAAAAATTCCCCGTAAGGTCAGTGGGGCACAGGAGCTGGTTGGCCAGCAAGGCTGTGCACGCTCTGTTCCCGGAGGTTTTCAAGACCTGACTAGACACAGCCTGGAGAAACCTGGTCTGACCTGGAGCTGACCCTGCTCTGAGCAGGAGGTTGGACTAGAGATCTACTGGGTCCCTTCCAGCCTGAATTATCTGGTGGTTCTACACTGAACTGAATTGGGTAGCAACAGTATGAAATTAAAAATACAGAAATACAATCCTGCTGTTGACACAAATAGCCCCAATTCCCCAGACTGCTTCAGTTCTCAGTCTGCTCTGACTTATGCAAGCGGCCAGACTCTCAGCCTAGGCTGCAACACAGATGTGTCTTCACTACTCTTTTTCCTATGCCAATCTGAAGGCTTGAGGCTGCTGCCACTAAGAAAAGAGTCAGATGCATATGAAGCAACTGCAGAGGGTGGCTACTTGTGTAGAGTCACCATCACTTCCACTCCTTTTCCCAGCTTTCTTCTCCCCTCCTCTCCTTCTCGCATTTCTCCTTTGATAATAGCAGGAACAAGGAACTGAACCCCCAGGACTCATCCTACAGGCTCTGTGTCCCACCTCTCCCTGTCCCCCCTCCACTTCCTACAGCTTGATGGACTTTACTTCTGCCAGACCACAGCCCCTCTCCTGAGGGGTAACGACAGCGTCCTCAGCAATCACAGAGTGAGCAGCCTGATGATATTAAAGCGTCTTTCACCCTTCTCCCTAGCTATGGCTGAGGCAAAGCACAGCTCAGAGAGCTGTAAGAAACAGGAACCTGATCACGAGCAGCCCTGGCCAGAGAGACGATTTTAAGGGAAGGCTGCAGCAACCTCATGTTTAGAGAAGATGCTTGAACTCCCCTCCTAAGTGGTCATGGAAGCTATTTTCATCTTCAGCTGCTGCAGATTTGCTTCTGGGATGGTGGCTGCACTGAGTGGCTGACACAGCCCTGAGAATCAATCAAAAGTAATTGAAACAGAAGAGGCTTAGCAATCAACCTATTAGGTTGCTGGAGCCAGAAAAAATGCCGCTATGAGGAGCCAGAGAAAGGGGAACTGGCTTTCCTCCTGAAAACTTAATGCAAGGGAGAAGCTTTGGCTATGCTGTCTTTTCTTACAAGAAGAATGAAAATCTGTGGAATTCTCTTTCTGTGTATTTTTGTCCTCTTTAATGGGAAGGAGAGAAAGGAAAGAACCATTAAACCATTAGCTGTAAAAAATACCAGCTCGTTCTCTTTTCTTTTCTTCATTCCCCCCTCCACTCGCAATAAAATGATTCTTTGCTCTCAACTGTTGTCTGCTGTGGCAGCAGTTGGAATGGTCTTTGTTTTTCTTCACTTCACTGCTCCTCACCAGAGGACTTCGCTGGCTATAGCAACCTATTAAGCTGGTTGCTGGATCTCTTCTGTCAGAATGGGAGCTGCTGCCAGAATCTGGTTATTTCCAAAGCCTGCATGAATCAGTTCCCACAAAGCCAGACCTAGGAGCCGTCGACAAGTGGGTGAGCCGAAGTGTTAGGAGGTTGCCATCCTCTTCTAATTAATAGTGTATGCCCCTCCACCATCCTTCATCCAGGTTTCACAGCCTTCTGGCAGAGGCCCCAAGGGGATTTACAGGGGTGAGCTTAATATTTCATCTAAATCATTAGAGTGAAAAAGAAAAATTAAATGTGATCTTTTGCAAAGGCAGAGGAAAGCTGCAGCCTGGGTGCTTAACCGCTTGCATTCACGATAAGAGATGCACAAAGAGAAAATGTAACACTGAGAGTTTGAATTTGGAAAAGACTGCCGCGTATGCCAGTAAGCAATATTTTATCAGCCTCCTCGGTGAGCTGATGTCTGATGGGCCACACAGCCCTCTTTCCTACACAGGTAGCATGCTGAGCTGAATTATTTTAGTTACAGAGGATGTACTGACTTGACCCTGATACCAGGGACTCTCGTTGACTCTGAATTCTGCATAATACATCCTTGGTTAGATGTGATTATGAAACATAATAACCCTTATTAGTATTTGGATGATTCTTTCCCCCACCTCAAATTCTAATTAATTTGAAGGGAATGAAAACAGAGTTTCCCCTTTCATCCTTATCTACACAATAAAACATGGCAAGGAGAGTTATTTAAGTATTATGATTGAGATTTGTATTTTGATCTTTGCAGTGGGAACAAACTAGATGACCAAGGGGATCTGCCTTTAGGTTCTGGGATGGTTAGAGCAGTTGTGCCTTGTTCACACTGCCTATGAAGAGCCTGGATATGTGGTGTTGCACACGTTCCTGGAAGTTCCCGACACCAGGGATTTTTCCATGGTTTGGACAGGCCATGGAGAGGGCACTCACAGCAGTGAGATTTACTCAGGGGGGTTCTACCTGATGGAGGTTTTATAGAGTTGAAGGGAAATGTCTCCTGGGGTCTGCAGAACAGCGTCCACAGTTTTATCAAAGTTTCCTGCTTTCTGAGGGTAACATTGGAAGTGTCTGGGCAAACTGCGGATTTGGGGACCTTAGTAATTCCTGCCAGCATTTACTCTGTGTCTGTGCAATGGTGCAAGAACTGTCCAGATTCACCATCATCTACAATATATATGGGGGATTTGCTTTCCCTGTGCGTTCCAGCAATACCACTCCAAACACATCTTCAGAAAGCCTATGGCTTTCATGAGAGGTTTACATGAAATGGGAGTGGGGAATTAGAGACAGGAGTTCTCTGCTAAAATTATGTCCTAACATTGCTAAGAGAAAAAACTAATTTTTTACACTAACCCCCTACAGCAGCACTTGATCCAGTATTACCCTCCTCCTAGGGAGCAAAGATGATAATGCCATGCACAGCTCAGGAATAATACTGGAGTAATATAGGAGGTCATAATTGCTGGAGAACTATGTCCTAGAGCAAGCCTCCCCTGAAAATGCTGAGTTATCAGAAATGCAATGCCCTTCTGCCATCATCTGCAAACAGCATCTGAAAGAGGTGTGATTAGACCACAAAGTTTGAAGTTGGGACCATCCAAATTCTGATGCCAGTTCTGATCTGTACCTTACATCCCCCTGGGGAGTGTTTAATAGGGCTCAGACGTTCAGAGGTTCGTAACATCTGTCACTCAAAGACCTTAAAATGCACCACGGGTACTTAAAGTCTCCAAAGATATTTAACCTTCTGAAAACAGGCAGAATACAACCTACCTCAGAGGTAGACTGAAGAAGAATTAAGGTTAGTATTTATAATGTGCTTTTAAGGGGAAAAAGGACAAAAATATTACTTTTAGTTCTTGATTATTTTGAGCAGGAGAAAGCTGGAGGCTATTCAGATGAGAAGGGGGATAGGATTGATATTAGTACTAGGAGTGTCGCTGGGTCACTGTTTTTTTACAGGCACCTTTAACAAATAAATGCATGGATTATATGCAACACGAAGGAATTGTTCTGGACAGGTGATGTTTATTCCATCAAAGGGACATTCTCAAAGGACATGCAAAGTCTTCTCAACTTTTCAGGATTAGCAGTGAGTGACCTCATATCTACTCCCACCACTGGTGCCTAACACTTTGCAGAAATTTATGCACAGAATGTGACAACTTGTCATGAAATGCTCAACTTCATGTATCCCATTTTCCTGTAGAGTTCTCTGCATAATATATAAACACAAGGGGGTGGGGGGAATCTCTCTGAAAGCTCCTGCCAACTCACATCTATTTCATTCTTTTCTTTTGAAGAGAAACCTATTCCTGATGGTTTATCATTAGAATGTTTAATAACTGTGACGTTATAAAAAAATGGGAGAAAAATTATGTAAAACCAGGTCTAGCATGGTCTGGATGCACTCCTGAGAACTTTCCATACTGAAACCTGGGCCTGTAGATTGATCTCCACTGCAGGAACCAATTGACTGTCACAGGTCAATACAGCCAGCCGTCGGATATTGCTGATGAGGCAGGTTTTGGGCTAGCCTGCTGTGACTGGACAATTCATTTTCCTGTCCTCAGAGATCTTGCTCTTCCTAGTGCTTGGGCACCCACTGTACCACAGGAGCAAATACGCTCAGACTGATGTCAGCAAAGTGATTCTAGCTGTCACCTGGGCAAGCTGTCCACATTTGTTTCAAGGCTCCCATAACACTCTACAGACAATGCAGTGAACAGGAACTGCAGTATCTCCTGCCGAATTGCACACCCTCCTGGGTGCCAGGACCATAGACGAGCAGACAGCCATCACACTGAGGGATGTTTTAGGCAAGGCCTCTGAGACAAACCTCTACTTTCAATAAAGTGCCACAGATCTTTAATGCCCATGCAGAGTAGGCAGCTGTTACCCAAAGGACATTCTCCACCCTTAAATTACACGGAAATTATTTACCTCTGAAGCTATGTTTAGCCCGCAGAGATTCAAATATATAATTCTAGGATATCTAGTTATTTGATTAAAATGCTCATATAGTCACCTAACTACTAATGCTGCCAACTAACTGGACCCCCTAGGGCAGTGCTGTGTGTTTGATTTTGGTGTCTCACCCTAAGCCAGGGTCTCACTCTAAACCAGGGGATCCTGATCACCAGTTTAAACCCAAGGGTTCAACCTCCCCAGCACAGTGACTCGGAAGAGCAGTCAGCACAAAGGATAGAGAGGAGGCAAAGAGGTTTTCCCTGCTGGGAAAACCAGGCAATTCCATGCAATTTCCCTCTCCTGCTATAAGTTCCAGAGCAGTAGCTGCTGTGGTTGATTCCCTGAGGAAGAAAATCCCTCTCTGCTGAGGAGACATAGCTTCCACTGAGAAAACAACACTTTTCAAAAATAAGCAGCAAAGCACATGAATGAGTTCCACAGCCTTTCCTGGAACCTTGTGCTCACAGTCACTACAAGGACTAGGAATGGTGCCTTCATCATCTTCCCCATGAAGAACAGCTCTCATTTTATCCAAAATCACCTCTGTCCCACATGATTTAAAGTTTGAGCTTTTTGCTGTGATTGTCACAGTCAATTATTTCCATTGAAAATCCAGGTGCCAAGATGCTCAAAAACAATATTAAATATGAAGGAACTCATTGCACACCATTTTAAGCTCCTGCTAGGAATAAATATTCCTTCACCCTGCATCCTTTTCCCACCTCAGGGTCTCTGCAGACAAAGAACTATGTCCTAGCAATGCTATGTGATTTTGTGATAAATAGATCTAAATTCTTCCTTTTCTAATAATTCCTGGGGTTTGTCATAGATGCTACTAAAGTTTTAACAGTCTCTTTTACTGAAAAGGAACAGAAATTATGACCATCCTGACGGTGTCTGTCCTAGCACTCCAACACGATAGCTGGGACTGAACACAAGGCCACTGGTGCTCTGTACTTTGTGGTGTCCATGTCCCTGTAAGCTGGTTCACCGCTGACTCTGCAGGAATCAGGGGAGAGCCTGAACGGGTACTTTTTCAGAAGAAAAAGGAGGGGAAGGATGAGTGTACATGCCTGATTAGTTACAGGCAATTAAACATATCTAGCTTCCCCTTGCCTCATTCCTAACCTCCAGCCAGCAGAACAGCTTGGCTAGCAGAAATCCAGTACAGCCATGTCCCTGTGCATGAGTCCTCCATTCCCAATGCATGAACCCTGCATGCCCAAGCCTCATCCTTATAACATGGTGCCTGAACTCTTTCAGCCCCTGGCCATCAAGGCATTTACACTCACCTCAAGCTGCCACTGCTCATCTTGAACCAGAGCAGAAGAGACTTTCAGAGATACAGGGCTGCAAAAAACTTCTGTGATCCACTGGTCTGCAGGTCTGTGGGTTTCCCTGACTTAACACTGGTTAACCCAGAGCCCTTACTTTACAGAAACATTCTGTCCCAATCTAAATTTAAAAACTGCTTTTGTTCCAGCACCAATCCTCTCCGATACTTTTCTTGCCTAAGAGCAGTGGAGCCTCTGGGGTTCTTCCATAAAGAAGCTGCCGTTGTAGGTGGGGAGAGATCAGACTCCTTGTCCCCTGCCTCCTGTCCTCCCACAAGGACTGCTGTGCATCCTCCTAGGACCCTCTCTTCTCCTCCCTCCCATGGTTTCCAGTGCTGTGGCCAAGCCCCCCAAGAAGAGGCTAATCAGGGCTGGATATTGTCCTCACCCCCGCTCCGCATCCTGCTTCTTCTGCCACTTCCACCTCCAGGGATCAGGCTCTAGACTGTTCCTCCAGCAAGAAACGCAGCCTCTTGCTGTTTAAAGAAAGAGGTGGGTGGCGAAAGAGTCCTTCAAGCTAAGTAGAGAGGCAAAATCTGCAGTCAGAACTGCAAAATCTGTTCTTTCCCAATGTACTTGTTACATGCAGGCCACTGCCTTGGCCTTCTCCTCAGAATAAGTTTGACCCTGCTGTGTTAGACCCTTCCCCACCTGAGACTTCCAGACCCAGTTCACACAAGCAGGAAGAGAAACTAAAGCACTCCTTTAATTATTTGTCACCTGTATTTATCATTGCCATTAACACTTACAGAAGTCAGGGAAAGGTGTCCAGTACCTCACTGACATTAACCACCACATGCTCTGTCCATTGACTATCTGGGCATGTTTTCACTTCCCACCATATCTGCAGGAGAGGGTCACAGGTCAACCTTTCCCCACCTCTCCCTGGGTCACTTAGTTTGCATCAGGAGGCTTTCCTAGTCAGACAGAAGATCTCATATACTACAGACAATCTTATTCTCCTTTTAGCTGCTGCTGTTCCTGCTACTTCTGAAGCTGCATGGGGAGCTCATGAGGCCCATGCTGTTCTCATCACAGTCTGCACCTCTTCTGAACAGGGCAAAGCTATATGGATGGGAAACACTGAGGAAAAAGATGCCCATAGGATTGGTCTTACTACAGCATATAACTGTGTTGGAACATGGTCATTCGTCAGAAAACCACTTTGACTGAACACATTTTAGCTTTAAATGAAGACAAGAACAAATCAGTATCAGTTTTAACCCCCATGTTGTCATGTCTCATCATTTTACCGAAGGCCTTGTAATACCCAATATTTTTCTTTAAAGCCTGTGTTCCAAGATTCAAGTTACATGAGAACCTCATCTCGATCACTCTTTTCTGCTTTTACTTCTTTCTGTCTTTTTTTTTGTCACCCTCATATAGCTTCCTGACTTTGTGAACCTCAGAGTTTCAATAAATAAATAGACACCCTCTTCCTCACTGACTTTTTTGTCCCATGATCATGGGATTAGCTGGACTTCTGATTTTACACTTTTTGGGCTCAGCTGTGCTGTAAGGACAGGGACTCAAATATGGGCAACAAGTACACCACCAAAATGTTTTGCCCTCTCCTACAATGACTCAAAAGACATGTTTACCATTGTGTCAAATAGCACAGTGAATGCAGTTGTATTCAGATCTCAGAAAATATTGAATTGTAGGCCAATCTCAGCACAGAGAAGAGGGTTTAAGAAAGTGTTAAGGAGCTGAAAGTATAATTATCTTTCTCTAAGATCCCTCCTCATGCCCAGCATCTCACCTCATGGCCCAGATCTACTCCACTTAGCCTAAATCTTCTGTCCCCCTCTCCCTACATGTCTTTTTAGCCATCTGCTGTAGGGTACTTTTACTCAGAACAAAACTGAGAATTTTACTCTGAGTTACTTGCTGTCAGTCCAAAGTTTTGGCTCACTCTGTTTATCTGCGTGCATGGGGAACATTAGAAACTATTTCCATAAAAGGGTACTAGGGTGCTATTTGATACAGGGGTCAGAGTAGAGGACGTAGTCTAGATTCTACCAAGACAGAGTTTAAAGGTAGTCTGGATAAATGGGGTTTCACTGTAGAGCAGACAGGGTTAGAGGTCAGCTTTTGCAGAGAAAGAAGAAGAAAAGAATACTGATCTAAGTGGGTAATTTCCTCAAAAAGCAGACTTATTTATCAAAAGCTGAATTGATCTAGCTTGCACAACATTAAAGCCAAAGAATAAATGATAAACAGCACCTTCATTTGTCACATAGTAAAAAGAACGAAAGTGCACAACTGGGAAAATGTAATTTGGAGAAAAGTCTAATATGGAAAAAAAATAAGGCAGAGTTGCACTAACAAAATAAAACCAACCTGTGATTTATTATTGACTATTGTGTGTTCTGTGCTGTATTTTTTTATTCAAATAAAGCCCCATTCAAATTCCTCTGAGATGACTTTTCAGCAACATTTAGCACATTGCAAAGCAGGTCTTGAGGGTCACGAGTTCAAGAAAGGACTTGTGTTCCTCTGTCCTCCAGCCACCTGATCTACACTACAGACATGACTTATTCAGCTGTGGTGATGCTGCTGGTGGGAGGGAATAGTCTGCCTTGTGCATTAGCATCTCCTGTAAATTATCTTAGGAACAAGACTGATATGGCTACAGACTGAAGTAGCATGTCAGCTGTCCTAAGCTGGAGGGAAAGAAACAAAGAGAGAAAAATGAAATTTTGGAGGGAGTGGTATGAAAATTTTTTAACCATGCATTATTTGCATAGGTGAACAGCAGTAAAACACAGATATGTTCTCCTCTGGCTTGAAGCAATGCAGGAAGACCTGCTGTTAGATCTCCTGATGCCACTTTTTTCCTTTTTTATTATTAGTCTCCTACATTTTCTCTGCCTTTAACTGCAAATTGCTTTCCAGTCAGCATTCTGTGACAAGGCTAACCAGCAGCAACCAGAGCCTGGGCAGCACAGGGCCCAGGCAGAAGGCGATGACTCCTATTCACAGCAGTGACACCTCTGTCTTGTTTTCTTACCTTCCCTGACCCTTGGAGATCAGGGGGCCCTGACCATAATGCTCAGGCAGTGAAAAAACACAAGTCCTGCTGGACTTGCAGCTGGAGGAGAAACAACTTCAGGAACTGGGAAAGGAGCTGTCAGCTTTCATTATTAATATCCAGCTGTTAATATTTAATGTCATAAAACTGCGGCTCCCTCCGCAGCCTAGTCATCAGACATGCAGGGGTCACACCAGCCCGAATCCTTTAGACAGACGATTCAATGTCCCTGTGCTTTAGCTTCATGCCAGAACTGCTAAAGGTGTTCTAGATGTGTTTGAGATGAAATGCTAGAAGCTTTAATAAAGCCTGAGATTAAAAAAAAAAAAGGAGGAGAGGAGAGGAGAGGAGAGGAGAGGAGAGGAGAGGAGAGGAGAGGAGAGGAGAGGAGAGGAGGGGAGAGGAGAGGAGGGGAGAGGAGGGGAGAGAAGAGGGGAAAGAGTGGTTATGTTCCTGCCTTCCCAGCCAGCTCTGCTCTTTGGCACTGACCCCATCCACTAAGCCAAAGGGCACTTGCAGCTTGCAAAAAAAAAAAAAAAGTGTTGTCCAATGTAAGACTGAGTGTTAGCATAGTTCAGACATCACCCACCACTGCAGCTGAATCTGCAGGACCAAATCGGTGCCATAGGCTTGGTGTACTGGCACAGAGGAAAGGTTTGAACACATAGTAAAGGGAGGACCAAGATTTAAGTACTGGAGACTACTGAAGCTATAAAATGCTATGACAGGAAAAAGACCATCTAATCTACCCCAGCCTGTGCTCCCAAGCATCATGGTTTGTACTAAAGAGTGCAAGGTAAAGCATGCCATGAAATGCTATTGAATGTCCGATCTCTTCTTCTGGCAGATGAAGGGAGTCGGACTGGGCCTCTATCACAGGGGGCAGGCAAGGGACCTTTTAGTGGTTATTTTCAGAGCCTTCATCCTTACAGCTTCACAGAGGGGTCAAACACAAATGTTGCTAGCAGGCCGTTTTCCTCTCAGTGGGAGCAAGCGTGCATCACCTCTCCCGGCACAGAGCCATGGATCCCGTTATTCCCCCTCCTGATCCCAGGCTCTCCCTGCGAGTGGTTCTGTTTGCACTGCCAGCGGTGCCACTAAAGCTGCCTCGCAGTATTAATTTTTAAAGACTCCTTCCTCCTCCCGGGTATAGATTCAGAGACAGCTCCAGAAGCCCACATGTACATGCTAGTGCAGCGTAGCAGTCAAACACATCAAACGAGATTTTAAGGGAGAATAGGGGAATAAAAAGCACAGCCAGAATGTTTTGGCACACAATACAAAGATATGTGCAGCACCCTATGCTACATCTGCTACTTCTTAGCCTTCCCTGTCTCTCCTCTTTCCACCTGTAAGCTCAAGATTGCTTTCTCTCTATTTTTTTTTACAGAACAGTGTAGTCAGGGGGGCTGGAGCACCCCAGGCAATGAGAAAAGTAATGAGAATCCTACAGGTATGTTAGTCAGCACGACATGCAGACAGCTGAGACAGCACACAAAGAGTTGGTCCAATTCGGCAAAGCTCATTAGCATTGACTTGGGGCTACTTTTGCCAGACCTTGGGTAGCATGAGGTCCCAGGTGTCTCTGAACTGCACTCTGGGCTCCAAGCTGCCTCAGCAGCCCAGCACTGGCCTTTGCTGGTACTATGGCTTTGTATAGCACAGCTCCTCGGCTAGGTGACACAGAGCAGAGCACTGCAGAGCACGATGCAGAGATAGCTGAGTGACTTTTCAGGAAACAAGCCGGATGAAGCAGTGCCCATATTGAGATGGAGCTATCAAACCTAGCTGGGCTTGAGCTGACTTTATGTGGTGCCATCATATGCCTCTGTCCCCCAGTTCTAAAACTCCACATTTTGGGAGCACAGGGCAGAGACACCCCAGTTCTCTGTCTACAGAGCCAGCTCAGGTTTGCAGAGTCTAGTTGTGTAAACTCAGTACTCTATGAGCATATGGGATCCAAAGCCTATTTTCATCTGGAAAGATATAGCTGCATCCTGGTAGTGCTGTGCCTCAGTCCACCTCAGGCTATTATGCATGAGGGCAGTTCTAGCTTCATACCCACATAAAGGATAATCCACAATCCAATTAAATTGCGTATGGATGCCTAGGAATGGACTGCAACTAAAACAGGGTGATTATGACTGTAATGGTCACATGCGATGAGCAGGACAAAGCAAACCTCCTATTCCACCCCACTCAGTCATGGTAAAAGTGACTATTTACAGACAGTGTCTCACTGTCTATGAACAACAGTAACTTCAGACAACTCCTGCAAACTAGGACAACAAGTGAACTCCAGCAGTTAATTATAGTAAATATTTACATAACGGCTGGGCCCTTCAAATTTAGAAGGAATAGTTAATGCAAGGACATGCCCTTTAACCATCCCATTTTATTACACAAACCACTAGGGAGCCCAGCACACTAAGATTTGCAAATGAACTATTTGATATTGGCTGAGACATTAAACTACTTACCTAGTGCTATAAAATGCATAGGTACAGTACATCATTCTTTTTGCAGAAATTTCAATCCCATTTACTTCAGTTAACTCTTCATACGCACTTAATGTTTTGTATGCTACAAAGAAACATAACCCTAAATAGACCTGGTGCCACAGCTTAGCAGAGTCTGACTTAAAATAAAACTGTTTTCACCTTTGCTGTTACTAAATTTGGCATCACTTATGTAGATTCTATTGATGTGTCTAATCTACTTAACATCCAGGATGTTCTCCCATTAACTGGTTGCTTGGGAATTTGCCTTACATGAAAAATTCTACTCCTATGTTCCATCCCCTGTTTATTCCACAAATGCACTGTGTAATTAAACCAGATTCTTTAAGTGGGGTAATATTTTATCATCCAAAATGATTTGGTTCTCGTGAGTATTGTAGTGAGACCTATAACAGCAATTGTTGTGGATGCTGGGACTGAAGCAGCACTGTGGTTTCCAGTGAGGACATAGTTTTAGAAGGAGCATAATCTAAGTTTGGGAATCCAAGTCAGTCACAAGCACCCTAGTCTGGCAGGACTCAGATGTGCCTTGGGTAAAGTGTGATCTACCCTGGGAGCAAGACAAGACATTAACGTCTCTCAGGTGCCACCAGTTGTGGCCAGTGGCTGGAATGACTCTGTAAACATCCAAAGACGAAGCACAGTGAGCATGATCATCTTCAGGAGCTCAGTGCAGAGGGAAAGGGAAAGGAATGAAACACAAAAAATCCCAGAAGACATTTCCCTTTCTCCTTTACAAAAAATTGCATTCCCAGCCACACAAATCAAATATGGGAAAGGGTTGTCCACAGTTGCATTAGACATAGTTTTAGGTGGTTCATAAAAGAGCTCTTCTTACTGAAATGTTATCCCAGGTAGTATTTACTGCTCTATGACTTCCTTTCTAGAGGATTTTTGTGTTACCTTGGGGAGGAAAATACTGAAAGGTATCATAAGTCAAGGTGCCAAAGTGTATGGTGTAAAATTAGCTGAGAAGAAAGGATGAAGCAGCCCAAGAAATGGTCAAGTTTAGCCAAGGGACAACTGCTGCAAAATCAAGGACCCAAAGCACTTAATAAATGGGGGGTTTTGCATACATCGGAAACCTTCTGCCAGGCTGGCTGATTTATGTAACTGAGAAGGCCTGACTGAACCCTCCCTCCTGAGCTTGCTCATAACATTACAGGGTAGGCTAAGAGGGTTACTCAACGTTATTACTGCTGTTGCTGTTGTTTATTTATTAATGCATTTGTATCAGGGACTGTGGCTGATCCTCGGAGTCTCACTGTGCTACGTGTACAGGATGCAGAGCAAGAAAGAGCAGCCCCTGCCTGAGAGTGCTCCAGGTGCTCCCTTTTCCCAGAATCCGCACAAGCTCCCGAAGCTGTCCCCAGGGACACGGATCCCTCCTTTGCACTGCCATGTTAGCCACTTATTATTTCCCAACATAAATATGTTTTATAGAGAAATAAAGTCTGCAATTCTGAAAAGGGAGTGCTTTCATACACCCGCTTCTCATCTATAAAGGGCCATGATTTGGCATCTCAGGTTAGAGTATGAAATTATGACACCAGAATTGACTTTAGGAGTTTCTGATGCTTCCTTGGATGATTGCTTCTATAACTTATAGAGACAGGAGAGCGTTTGTATTCTAGTGAACACATAAATTAATATCCATAGATGAAAACGATGTGGCGAGCGCAGGGCTGGGGCAGGGATGAGTTCCCTATAGTTTGTAACACCAAAGGAGGGCTTGTCATCAGTGGTTTCTGTTGTATTTGGAGTGTTGTGGTGAGAGTCTGCAAGTGTAATGAAGTAAAATAAAATGTTTTTATACTTGACTTTTGAAAACAGCTGAGAAATTTATGGTCTTTTCCATCATCATGCCATTGGGGGGGAGGAGGAACACTATTAAAAATAAATACACATTTTGATTCTTAGTGGTTGATACAAACCAGATTTTCATATGTGTTCTGTACACTTTACACCATGAACAATGCAGATTATTTTGTGGAATAATGGAACAGATTTAAAGGTATCAGAGTCTGGCCTTATAATACATAACAAATAAGGCTCTAGTGTTCATGCTTGCTAAAGGCTTTATTTTAGTCTGTCATGGCAGAGACAAAATTATTTGGTTTTGCTTCTTCCTTACATTTCTAACAGCAGCAATATTATAACTGTTGAAAAGAAATTATAGTCAGGATTAGGCAACAGAATACCCTATCCCCTGCCCAGACCATAGACCTCAAAGCTTGCTCTATCCATGTCAGTAAGGCTTTAAAAGCAGAGGAGGTAAAAACCCTGGCCCCATCCAAGTCAATGGGAAGGTCTCAGTGAGGGACAGGAAACGAGGGGGACTAGGTTTCACCATGTCCCCTGACACTGTCTTACATAAGAAACAGCAACCAGTATGTTTTTGTTTCTCTCACCTCTGACCCAAATCTTTTTAAAATTTAAAATAAAACATTATAGGTGTAGCATCAAAGGACTCAAGACACAAAGGACGCCTTGGCCTGCTCTTGTCCCTACACACTGATGAAACCGTAATGCTGTGTGAGCAGGGACAGCAGGTAGGAGGCTCCCATCCGCTCGGCACTCTGACTGCTGAATGCCACTGCCATCGAGAGTGACGGGAGAGTTGCGTGACGTGCAGCGGTGGTTGGAGCAGATGGAAGCTTTGGACTCCACTGCGACATGTGAGTTCTCCCCAGATTTGATGGCAAAGTCATATGCCAGTTTGCTAGGCTGGAGAGCCCAAAGTGATCCTCTGAGAATCCCTTATTCCACACAAATTGTCTGGGGCTGATGGATGGCAGGAGCCTCAACTATAAAAATCTCAGCCAGAAACATGATAAATAGTTGCATCCTGTTAAAAATAGGCAGCAGAGCAGCAGTCTCATACACTGGCTGAGTAGGAATGCCAGTCAATGACTGAACTGGCAAGGCATTTTGGCGTTCAGCTTTGGAACAGGATTTCAGGCTATTCTTGCAAGGGAATGACCTCTGTAGTGATCCAGTTTTCAGTCCTTGCTGAATTTCCCCTGGATACCTTAGGAACTGGCAGAAGCCAACCCAGAGGAATGTTTTGGTTGACTCTGGTTTTTATATATGGCAGATACTGAAGCCAGCTTCTCCTGGCCAAAACCAAGATTTTCCCTGTGGGCATCATTTAAATATGTTTGCTTTACCACCAAATCCTTATTTTGTACAAAGTACTCAAGGGAAAAGGTTGCCTCCCTGCCTCCTCCACCAGTACTTCTACATTTACTGTAACAGTAGTATATTTGCATGGCGCCTGCTGCATCAGAGGCTCAGACTCCCATATTCCGGGTAATAAATAAATATTACCTTGAACTTTTTGGAGCAATTCTCTCCCTCATAAGAACTTCTATAAAACAACAGTTACTAGATTACAGACAGAACAATAAACCTTTCGAAAAAAAAACTCTCAACACTTAAAACTAAACACTAAATACACCAGTCACATATTATGAGTTGTTCTGTAAGCAGGAGAACTAATGAAACCTTGCAAGCTTGGATCTTACACCTCCAAAATTTCTCAGCACTTCTTTATCTCCCTGTGACATTTCAAATACAATACCCCAAATCCTTCCCAAGTCCAGAGTCTCCAGCTGTTACACATTTGGGTCTCTTCCACATCCCCTAAGCCTCCAAACTGGGTCATCTTTTCATTTCCACAGCACTGTCCTCCTGTCCTGTGTGACACCCACAAAGTCCACACACTCTGTCCCACCGATTTTCAGCCTCTCAGCTTGGCAAGAGACAGCACATACTGTGACTCAACCAGAAATATATATATTTGGACTGGGGAGCTGGCTGCTGCCAAACAGCAGGGATAACATCTCCCCAGCTTTTCTTTGGTGGGAGTACTAATTGGTGTCCTTCTCTTCTTCTGCTATCACAGAATATAGAGGGACCACTGCCCTCTGCCAAATTTCATTCCACGTTGGTCAGTGGTGTTCAAAAGCTCATAGCTGGGGATTAATAGATAAGCAGTATGTTTGTGTAACTTTTTCTGTCCTTAGGAAACAAGGCTAAAAACAGGAATATGAACTATGTCCTATTAGCGTGTTTACAAATATCTTTCTTGCTAATATTTCTGCTGAAGTTGCCCCTGAGACTCAGAGCAACTCTATGCTAAGCACTGTATAAACAGATAGTAAGGCATGGTCTCTACTCCAGTTAAAGAAGGCAAGCAAGTTATGAGAAGCTATACTAGTCTACTATTAAAAATAATGGGTCTTGTAAGTATGCAGTGAAGGATAAATTCCACACAAGCATGGCACACAAATACAGATACAACTTCAGACTGGAGCTCATTCATCTCAGCCAGCTGCAAACATAGATAGATCCAAATTTGCCCTATCTGTACCCAACTTTGAACACGTACGGCTTGAAAAAGGCATTCGCAGAAGCTGGAGTGCTAAATATGAAGCCCCTTCTGCTAGCCAGAAGGAAATGCTAATAAAAGGGTAAGTCCTAAACCACATCCCTCATATGGAGTCAGCCACCCAACTTCAGACTGGAGGCAGAAGCCTATCCTCTCTAGAGACTCTACTTCACACCTCGACTTTGTTGTTAATGATCTACCATACTTTCTCCAACAGCCATTAATTCAGGATACTTGCAGGTAGGGGGGACGCTTGTCTCAAAACCCCACTCTGCCCAGACTTGAACCTGTGTGGGATTAGTCTCTCCTCATGCTGCTGTCTCACTTAACATTTCCTTGGGGCAGGGACTGGCATCTGAATCTACTGTAGCTTAAGGAGATGCCCTAGCCACAAGACCACACAGTTAGCAACAATCTTAGCTCTAATACTTAATTAGTCTGCAAAATGATGATGGGGTCTGATGAGGAGAGTCAATAGCTTGATGGTCAGGCTGCTTTGCTAGGAGAAGCATTTAAATCTGCCCAAATTAGGCAGGGTGGGGCTCTGAAAACAGGTTTTCCATTGCTCTAACCAATGGATGATGGGTGGAACTTGCCCACAAGCTTAGGAAGTAGCTAAGTGGAGAACATGAGCCTCTCAGTATATCTCAGTTAGATGCTTGAATGCCTTAGCTGATTTGAACCTTGGTCCTTAGTCTAAAACTTTGCTTTGTACATGAATCAAATCAGACTGGAGTAGTTCTCCATCAAGTCTTTGCAAATAAGCAGGACACTCAGCCATCATCCTTTTTTTTCTTTGCTGCATCAGGAATCAGTTATGCAACTGCTGATCAGGGCTTACAAAACAGACCGAGCTGGTCCCACACAGTGTCCCCTGACCATCCCAGGAAGTGCTTGCATATGTGCTTGGCTCTGTGTCAAGCTCCTAAAAGAGCTCATGTCCGTTACATACGTCAGCAGACCATGACTTGAGAACTAGGATTCCTCGTTTGCAAAATCCTGCCATGATGCCATCCAGCAAGTAGCTAGAAATTAACTACACACACTGCAATGAATATGGAGATGTAAAGGTCCTCCTCATTGGTTAATCCAGGCTTTTTTTGAAAGGAAAGAGGTTTTGGGTGGGTGTGGAAGAGTTAGCCGCAAAGTATCAGGAAAGCGAGTCAAACAGAGAAGCAGTAAGGATTTTAGTTTTTACATCTCTTGTCTTGAATCTTGGCTTTCCTACAAGTAAATCTGTGGGGAGGAGCGTGGGGAGAGAAATCTGCACTTATTTATTTCTGAAAGTTAAGATGAAATCATTATGACTCGCATGGTATGACTGGTGTTATGAAGCAGCAAACAGAGCTACAGAAAGGGCATTTAGTAGGAAATATTGTCAGCTGGCAATCTCCGGCACTTGAGTACCCTCCATAACATGCATAACGGAATCAATTTAAACCTAGTGAAAGGGATATTGTCTGATAAAGTAATTCCTCTTTGAACACAAGATGGCAGCCTTAAATAAATGCAACCCCGCACAGCTTTTAATCTTACACATCATTAAATTCCTAATTTACACATTATGTTTTCATGGGCCAACCCATAACTCATTACTGTTGAACTCATGAGTTGTAAAGACCAACACACTAGACAAATGCTGGTTTCTTTATCCGCTTTTCTTTGGGTGGCAGTTCTCTTTTAATTTACCACACAACCAAACTTCAAATTCAACATTAAGAAAGTTTTCTGATCTTGTATGCTTTGTGCACCCTCCAACCCAAAGGAAAATCTCTCTGATTGTGCCCATACATTTTACTGACAGAGGATGGAGCAGGGAAGGGGACACACACTGTTTTTTCTCCTTGTTCGAGACACTGGAGTTCTTTGGCAGACATTTTTTTCTGTGGGAGGATTTTAAACAGGCCTTGATGTCAAAACCAAAACGGACTACAAAAACTGTAGTTTTCAGAGTTGGCCCTTCCCCTTTTCTGCAAATCTTAACACACTAAATAATATTTTGGTCTTTTGTCTTTCTATTTTCTTGTCCAGGACCTTTGTATGAAAGCAGGACCAGTCAACAAATGCCGTCAGCAGAGGAGGGGTAGCACAGTGCTCTAGCACCGTGACACTAGAAATGGCTATACCAGAACAAGTGGTAATGGGGAGAGAAAGGCTACAATCTCCTTGGCTGCCTTGCTTCAGTCTGTTCCTGACAGAAACTAGGGTTCCAAAAAATGTCAAGTGTAGAATAAATCTTTGCAAGGGACCTGGTACCACTACTTTAATACCATGTGTAAGAAGAGAAACAGCTATTGGAGTAGGTCAGGCCAAGGAACTTTTTAGACCAAGCTCCGGTTTCTCTCTATGCAGACAGTAGCTGTTGGGAAGTGTGTCACAGTGTTAGGCCACAGAAAGCAGGGCAGCAAGGTGAGACAGGAGCCTGTCTTGCTCTTCATGGGCTGGGCTGAAGTTCCTCATGGCCCCAAGGTCACTGCTCTGTAAAAGCAGCTAGTTTGAGCAAGCAAGGGGCCAGCAGCCCAGGGCCCTGTGTGCCCTGCTGGAACTGGGCTGAGGTTCTCCAGCTGGCCAGGAACACGGCTCACGGCAAGGGGAAGTTCAGGATCATCCCTTTCTATCACAACTGAACAAGCTTCTGGGGAAAGTCAGCACTCCTTAGGGGAGTATTCTGCTCTGCTGCTGCCCAAGAAAACCAAAAGCCACAAACCTAAGAGCAAGTAACACTGATGAGGAGCAAGGGAAATGGTCCCACCTGGAGTGTAAACAGTTGCAGGATCTCTTCCCCAATCTCCTCACAGGTCCTGCTGAAGATGGCCATCTGCAGCCCCAGCACAAGAAATCTTGACAAGAGGCCTCATCAATTCTCTTGCCAGTCAAGTCTCCATCAGCTCACAGTGCTTGCACCACTGGACACCCTACAGACTCCTTGGACACTTTCAGGGAATGATGATGCTGACCCAGATCATCTGCTCAACATCCCCTGTAGCTAACTCTTTATTCTTACAGTATAAACATCTTCACCCTCACCCCAGTCCCTCTTCCTATTTGTTATATTCCATAATTATTCATTTTTCTCCTGATTTTTTTTCTTTAGCCCTCCTTTCTGTTTTCTTTCAATGGAGGGAGAGCATACTGTTTTGTTCATGATGAGCTAACGCTCAGCTAAAGGGGAAAAACCAGTAGGGAAAGACCTAACAACCAGGCAAGTATCTTTCTGCCAGCACCACTTTCCCAGTGTAACCTCACACATCTGTGGATGGTGAAGGACAGTGAGCATGTAGCAGTGGTGGACATTCTCATGTGGCCCATAAAGGGATTGTGTCTCTTTACAGAGAATAAACTTGGGGAAGAAGGTAGGCTTGTGACATAGGAATGGGCATCATCAGCCACAGATTTTGCTTTCATCTCTGGTCCAGATTTTCAGTATGACTGAAAATCATACTGGGCTACTCTATGCCTTAGTTTACTCGGGGAAAAGGGTCTAGCACCCAGAGGATTTACATGATGGTCCCACTTTACACTCCTGCAAACACATTGAGAACCTGAGACCCAAACTGAATTCTGTCCTTCCTCTATATCTTCCTCACTACTGATCACTCTAGAGGTCTAATGCAACCCCCAGCAATATCTGTGCAACCTCATAAGGACACAATTTAAAAACAATGGGATTGCGCAAGCATACCGGGAAGAGATGGCTTACTTTTGTGGTTGAAGCCCATCATCAGGCCCCTGAAGATTTGAGTTCCATTCCTAGCGCTGCCCAATAGTTTGAACAAATCATTTAATCTTTCCAGACTTCCAGATCCCCTCTATGAAAGAGGGGGAAGCACTTAATGGGGATGGCTGTGAGAATTAATGCACACAACGCAAGGGCTATGAGGGTTGTATTCCTAGATGTGTAACAGGGAGCACTCATCTTGGCTTGCCAAGCCTTTACTCCTGCCAGAGATGGGACACCATCTCCAGAGGTGGCAATTGCAGTGCTGCCAAGTTTTGCAGCAATGTGTGGCACAGAACACGGCTGCCCCTCCCTGGCACAGAGCCTATCCAAACAGGGCTACCCTCTGGGTAGGGCAGTGCCCCTGCAGCAACCCAGCCCTGCTCGCACAGATCCTGGTGGCCGCAGAGCCAGGGCTGCCTGCCAGCTGAGCGCTCGCCACTGCCGTGCTGCCTCTGCCGCCCTAAGCATGGTGGTAAGATCCAGTGCAGTCTGGACCAGCCTGTGCTGCCCATGCCGCCTCACAGCATGCGCCCTTCCTGTGCCCAACCTGCCTGCATCCTGCCTGCCCTGCCCATGCAATGCCACTGTCCCCACTGCCTGCTCTGCTTGAGCTGCCCACACCCTGCCTGCACTGCCCTGCTGCTTGCACAGTCCCACGCCCCAGGCTGGCCTGGCCTGTGGCCCATACCCTGCCAGTGACACCCCTGGCTCTGGCAGCACTGGCCACCTGCATCTCCAGAGGCTCACACAGAGCCCCCTGCAGCCCCGTCAGCCCTTCATAGCCCCCCAGCTCTGCATGGTCCCTCTCCAGCCAGCCCCCACCAACTCCTCCACAGTCAGCACTTCCCAAGTGTCTGCCCCCACTGCTGATATCCCCCCCCACACACTCTCTCAGGATCATACACCTTTCCAAGCACCCCATCATGTCTCGCACACAAGGGCACTCCTGACCTGGCTATATGGTGGCACAGTTGCCCACACCTCTGCACACCTTTTTGCACACCCACAGCCCCTCCACAACCTCCCGTTTCCCCTCTTCCTCTCACCTGTGGCCTCTCTGACACACACAGCTCAGGCAATACTTTACGCAAAGGCCAGCCTCTGCAAGTCTCACCAGAATATAAACAAGACATCCCCTTCAGCTACACACTGCCAAAGGCAGCACCTCACACTGCATGAAGGATTCCCTCTCTTTTGGCCTCCTTTACATACCAGACTGATCTACTCCTTCACTCCTTAATACAGCCACAAGCAGCTGAAGCATGCACACACCTGTGGATGCAGAAGCACTAACAACAGAGGTACATACAAGCCTTCTTTTACAGACAGGGAAAGTGGGAGGAGAGACAGCAGGGTGATGTTAAAAAAAAACTTTTAGCAGAGGCAGACCTGAAAACCCAGGGCTCCTTAGTCACAAGTCAGGGTGCTACCCTTTAGGAAAAGCTGTCATCACTCTTGTAACTGCATTCACCTCAGGCACATGCCAGTTCCATTATACACCTTGTTACAAGTTCTTCATCTCTGCCCAACTTAATACACATCTATACCCCACAGATAAATACCACTCAGGATGTTCTCAAACACTGCTGTAATGAACATCACTGCAAACCCTATGACAGATACAAACACTCCATATCAAATATACCCCTCCACTAGTCTTCCTTTGTATATGCAAACACACAAGTTCTGTGTCCATGACTATGCTACATATATCCCAAGCACTTCCTATCTAGCTATATACCTGCATACTTTGCAGGCAGTGCATGCTTCTGTGAACATCTCAAATACAGCCCCTAAAACTCCACGGCAGTAACTTCCCAAACTCTCTGTCCAGCTCAGGTACCAAGTGTACATTCACATATTCCGTATGGAATTTCATGCTGTTCAAGTCAATAGTGCTTTGCTGGTGGGACAAGTTACACTGTGGTTGCCAAATCAAGAAACAGATCCCTTAGATCTGCATTAGAGGTGGATGCAATCTGCCCAGAATGGAGACTTAGGCTGCTTGGGGCTTTATTCAGCATATTCATTTGTCCACTTGCATTTAATGAATTAGCAAAAAATCATTGTAATATTTATTCACATTTTTGCAGCAAAACATATCTCAGGATCCCATTGTATCTGAGTGCTGTATGAGCAGAGATGGAGTCAGTCCTTGCACCAAACAGAATATGTTCTAAGTGAGAAGATACAACAGCCGGCAACTACTAGAAAGGATGACATTGTGCACAGCTGTTCTATTCTCTCCTCTTACCTTATTACATGAATTTACTTTCAAAATTTCTTATCATTCTTAACATTGCAGTAAACTGCTTTACACCTTCCTGCCCTTTGGACACTAGGAAAGAACATTTTTCTCTCTCTGTCCGCTGATGGCATAATCAGCTCTGCCTTGGTTTTCCCTGGCTTCCATCTCCAGTTTCTGGCCATGAGTGCCTTTGGTGAGATCTCACCCACTTTTTGCTCTTTTCATTGCACAAGGTCAGGTCACTTCCTTGCAAGCGACCTGCTGTGGTCAAGGTTGTTTTCCTTGACTTGGTTTATTGCCTTTTTAATGTTCTTGTGTTTTCGCTGTTTCTCAGGTTGAGCTCAGGATGTTTTTTGCGCTGGTAAGAGGTTAGTACTGTAGAGCCTAGGGAGTGATATATGGATGGTTCATGCTTTCTTTTGGATTTAATTTTTCATCCTCTAGTGCTCCGTGGTGAAAGAAGTGTTTGCTGCTTGCCTAGGGAGACACCTGACATTTAGACTTTATCTTCTGTAAAGACTTGGGCCAAAATTCTCTTCTCTGACTTTGGGAGTGGCAGAAAAGGACACACAGTTGAGGTGAGGGAAGGGATAAAGGTTGTTTTGCATCCTTTTGATCCCAGACTGCAGTAAGGAACTGTACAGCCCTCTGACAAAAATCACTTGCTTCAATTTATAGAGGTTTCTCATTCCTCTGGGCTCCCTGCAGTTTGCACTACAGAAATGTCTCTGGTTCCATACAACTCCTGAGCCTGGTGGTGTAGGAGGAGAAAAGAAGAGTAGCTTGGGATATAATGTCCTAACACAAGTCCAACACCAAGGGAGTCCCCAGTGTCCATTTTTTGGAGCTTTCACAGCCATGCACAACAGAGTAGAATTCAAGGGCTGATGAAAAGGGAAAGAATCTTTCCCTTGAATATTCTGTGCTCAAAGCACTGAAATGAACAGGTCTGGGGGGTGGGTTTGGGGGTTTGGGGGTGGGGGGGTTGGCCTAGACCTAATTTTGTACTGTCCTAACCTGATTTGGCTGCCCCTGCCTCTGGCTCCAGCTCATGTCCTGAGTCAGTAATGTTGATTTAACAGAGAACGATCTGACAGGACTGAAAAAAACAGAGAAAGGAGACATTACTAGAGATAGCCCTCCAGTGGAAAAGAGATAGGTGACTAAATCCTCTAATCTCTAGAGGCACTGGGGAGCAATGATCTTTCCCTCTAGAACACTGATCCCCAAAGAACCAAGCACACTGGCTTTTCCTTAGTTGCTGACTTACAGCTGCTTTGTTGGATGGGGCTACCACCTAGAGATACGAGGGTAGCTGGCTTTCCGCTAGCTCTTCAGCTCCTGGTAGCTGCTTTCCCTACCCCGACCAAACACAGCAGCGGACACTTCTGCAAGACAGGACAGCTCTGTGGGGCATATGAATGGTGGATCATGGTCAAAGATCATGAGAGAGGTTTCTTCTGTGAATGAAAGCTTGAAAGTTTGTGTTTTTCCTACTCCTGAGATACAACCATAATCTGCGTGTAGTCTGTACTGCTTGTGCCCGCATCTACGCCTTCCTCATTATTCAGATATTTGATCTGCAATGACTGATGTTCCATTAATAGCTAAAGAAAAACCCTTGGCATGGTTGCTAAAAGAAGTATGAGCTTTCTATAATTGGTACCATTTTACAGTTGCAGGAACAAATGCTACTTAGCTGGTTTCCCAAGTTTAGACAAGGATTTTGTGCCTCCCTTGATGTGCTTAGCGTGAGAAATCATCAGTCTGGCTGTGTTTTGTGACTGCCATTGCTGGCCTCCCTATGGATAAGTAGTAACCGTTTGCAGAACTGTAGATGAGGATCTTCTGAAGAAGTCTTTTGTTTCATCAAGTACAACAGGCTGCAAAAGTTAGACCTCCAGATTTCACTCCTACACAAGAATAGAGACTGAATTATGCTGCCCAGTCCTTTTTAGCAGCAATTTCACTGGCGGGTTGTGTCTATCCAGTGGATTCTTCATAATTCAGAAAGGTTGGCAAGCTTTCCTTGTCACACTTTGAAAGGAGGCCCGAATGTCCTTGGTCTGATAGAATTTAGAGTGTGTTTAATTTCCATGTCTCTGAAATAAAATAGTATTTATTTTAGAGATTTTGTGAAATACTGTTGTTGTTTTCTAGACTAACCTTTAGAGGTTCTGTATTGCGTGGCGGTATGTTGCCATGGGGATCACCTCACATAGGTGAGAGCATGAACCAATTCATAAACATATACTGGGTGCTTTAAGTTGAGCCTGTGCAATGGCACTGTAGAACTGGAAATTGCTCCCAGAAATCTGGAAGGCTGACTCATGAACACATAGGGAGAGCCTGCTTCAACTTACATCCTTTTCTTCCTATATTTTTTGGTTAGGGTAACTTTTTCATAAGTTACTTTTTTTCTGATGGTGCCATACATTTTCTTCTACCAAATGCAACTTCTAGTAAATTGAGGTTTTAATCTATACATATCTATGATGTAATCAAGTACTTTCTTCTTTTTTTTTCTTTTTACATCACCTGCAATGTAAAAGTATGTCAGTGGTTAATTCCTCCTGCAGAAATCCAGTACAGCATTCAGAAATACTTTGCTGTTGGACAGATGGCTGAAAGGAAATGATTAATCTACTAACCTTGGATTTAGGAGATACGGATTCAAGTCCCTGCTTGCTGCAGACTTTTCATGTGACACCATTGTGTAAATATCCTAGAATATGGGCACTAGCCTCTGTACTTGAGTTCTCAGCCTGTAAAATAGCATCACCCTGTCTCCCAGGGCAAGGTGAGAAGAGTGAAGTGAAGGCACATGGCCCCAGTCAGGAAGTCTCTGCTTCCTTGTAAATGTTGCAGGCACAGCAGCAGGGTGAGAAGATGACTGGGACAGCATCTGCAGTGTGTGTGAGAGAGAAAGGGATTTCAAAATACTTTTTTACAGTTTGAGGGGGGCATACACATATATTACAAACTGTGAGGCTGTTGGATGCTGTGGGTATGGATACCATACAAGTGCCTGGCAAAAGCAAGCCTATTTTCAGGAAGCTAGAGTATAATTTGCAGCTGCTCATGCTGACACAGATTTTTCTATAGTTTCGTGTCTTGAGGACACTTCTATTCTGTATGGGCATAATTAGTGCCAGTGACCATCTCCCGAGGGAGTGTCTGAACTGGAATACAGCCATTCTGAAGACACAATATCACAAGAAGGTTATCTGAACAAAACAGGCACATCCTCCTAATCCCCCTACCTGTTCTCTTCCTCTATCCCCATATCCCATATGCACCCTCTTTCATACAGACGAAGTACACATTAACTCCGCCTTAACACCTCTGAGGGAACAGGCCCAATGTTTGCCAAGAACTCTGTCCTTCCTTGGCACACTACATGCAACATGAGACACATCATAGTCTGGCTAGAAGCACCACATCCACTCTTCCAACTCCCCTGTACAACTCAAATGCACAAGTCCCCCAAAAGGAGTGTTTTTATGTGAAGCATGTTTGTTAAACATGTGTGATGGCCCCTCCAGTGGCTAATCCACTGGGAAAAATGGTCCATGTTTGTTGTTAAAAGTGCTAGCTTCAGACCATCCTGAAAAGCAGAGTTGAAAGCACACAAACACAATGTTCCATGTAATCCCTCACACATCATCTGCAAAAGCACTATCCCCCTAAACAGAGTTTCTCTCTGCCATTTCGATGAAAAATCCATCATCAAAAGTATTTATCTGATTTAAGTGAATCCAGAAACCAAGTCCCCAAGCTGCTGTCTTTTGCAATTTCCTGAGCCGACCCCACTTCTTTACACAATTCATCATTGCTTTCTTCGTGCTCTGCCTGTCGTACCCCTAAGAAACATTCAAAGACTTTGAGTACAGGCCTTAAAAATATACGTGCCCGCACATGGCTCTCTCCACAAATCCTGAGGCTATATAGGCTGAATTCTCTAGGATTTGGAGCTTGGGGGAGGAATGCATCAAGCGGACATGTCAGGGGCAGGGACTGAGAAAGGTATTGCTGGGGTTGTATGTAAAGGTTGATTTGTTGGAGAGAAAAATCACAAACATTCCCCAGCAACTGGGAATATCATGGTCCACCTCCAAGAAGGGCTTCACATCTGGGAAGAAACTGCCTGCGGGTAATTGGGTTTGCTAGAGTTGCCTCTCTAATTAATAACTGATTTGACTCGGAAATTGAAAATAATAGTTGAAATGATGGCATAAGCACAGGGGCATTGGGGCTGCTGCTGCTGCACTATTAAGAAAGGACTTTCCTGCACAGTCTAATGACACTATATGGCAGTTTGAGGAATGTGAAGTTGTTTGCCCAGGAGACCAACAATGTGATAATATTGGCATATAACCTTCTAGTATTTGAGTAATTAGTTGCTTAGCTACTTTGGATAGGTCATTATTTTGCAAACTGGAAACATTTGCAAGTGGTGATATTTTCCTCCAGTATGGTGAAAGAGCTAAACCTATTCTGGCAGTGTTCAACTCCTAGAAATATATATGCATAAATTGTTTCTAATGAGACCATCTGCCTTTTATAGCCCCTTTGGAACTAAATAGTACCCAAAGACCACTCTGTCTTTTAGATATCTGTGGTCAGAAAGCCTATGCCTGGCAATAAAAGTATATAGGTTTTTTGCAGATAGAGAAGCTTCTTGATGCCTACATTTGAAGAGGGGTGCGTGTGCGTGTGTGCGTGATACTGCTTGTATTTGTTAAAATTATTAGAAATCACTGGCCCGAATCTCTTAAGAGATAGCATCTGGTTACTCATCTGCTAAATTAGTATTTTTAAAGACAACAGAAATTCTGATCTTTCAGTTACAGGACTGGGGGAAGCTTTGGAAAGCTGCTTTACTGCGTCGGCATCTCTCCCTATTTGCAAATGCAGCAGCATTACTTTAAGGGACCGCTCCCGGTTTAAAATCACGGCTCCGTCACTGGGGCTGGGCACCTCATGCTGAAGCAGTCGCACTTGGCCCTGCAGCGCGGACGGTGTGACGTGCAGTGGGGGCCTCAGCGCACCTACTGCCCCCACCGGGCCCAGCCAGGCCCAGCCCACGCGGGCAGGGGGCCAGCAGAGGCTTGGCGCCTTTGAATCTCAGAGCAGCTCCTGCTGCCTGGATCGGGCCTAGAGAACAAGCTGGTCCTTTCGCTTGTGCTCATGGCCATACACCGGTTACCACCAAAATCATATGGTAACTCACAACTCAGTACTTGCCCCCCCTGCCCTTCCCTTGGCTGGGGCGGTGGGGGTAGACTAGCCAGGTGATCCCTTTACAGCTAACTTTCAGTCCTTCCCCTTTCAAGCCCTGATGTGGTGACACAGGCCTTTAAAAAGCTTCCCCTGAATGCTTGTTTGTTTGTTTCTTGTTTCGCCTTCTGACCACGTGTCTCAGTGTTAGCCTGAGGCTTCCTGAAGCCATGCACTGTGTGGTTTCCCTTTAAATGTTCTTTGCGGTTTCTCTTCCAGAAGATGGGCCCGCCTGCGCGGGCTCTATCTTGCAGAGACCTCTCGGCAAAGGGGAAAGCAAACAAGTCGCATGGTTTTACAAGCAGCACTGAGGGAGAGCTAATGTCGGTTTTCCAGGTGCAAACACAGCAATTTTACTTG
Organism: Apteryx mantelli; assembly: GCF_036417845.1. Lineage (NCBI taxonomy): Eukaryota > Metazoa > Chordata > Aves > Apterygiformes > Apterygidae > Apteryx > Apteryx mantelli. The sequence continues at coordinate 96,417,471 of NC_089978.1, forward strand.
GGCACTTAAAAATATGTGCCTTTTTTTCTTTCTTTTTTAATCCTGTTAACTTGAACATGTACAGCATGGGCCTTGTCTGCCTCAGAGGACAAATACAACCAACCGCCCCTCGCCGCCATCCCCATCCGCCACTGTCCCCATGGCACCAGGCCCAACCATGGCCTCCCCACAGCCTGCCTGGGCCCGCCATCCGGCCAGCCAATCACAGCGCACGCCCTGCCCCACCAGCCAATCGCACACCCCTCAGGGCCTCAGGCTGGCCAATGGGGATGCCCCGTTGGCTGGCCTGGGGGAGGGTGCCAAGGCGGAGGCAGCAGGGCTGTCATGGCGGCGCAGAGAGGCGATTAGCTGCACCGGCACCCCCTCCTTGGGGACAACAGCAGCTGGAGCGAGAAGAGCCCAAAAACCCAGCGTAGACACAGCCCTGGAGGCTCTGTTTTTTGTTTTTTTTTTCAGCTCAATTAAAAGCCATTGGTGTCCCTAGAAAGGCGGGTGGGAGGTTTTTTAGGGTGCACCTGGGCGGTGACCAGCCCCAAGACAGTCAGGTGTTTCCACGATCCTCTGTCTCAGATTAAATATTATCTGCCAGGTCACGTTAATTAGCATTGCATCTGTCATAACGCAGCAGGGTACTGAACTGATGGGGGGAGGATAAACACTTTCCTATTCACTACCCGCTGCTAATTAGTGGAAGAATTAAAAGAAAAAAAGAAAAAGAAAAAGAAAAAGCCGCACTCTTTGTAAGGGACAGTGAATCAGTGCTTTGTGGTAACTGAGCTTCTTTGGGTGAATCTGGGATATCAACATCATCCAAGATTAATCCAGCACTTTAGTCAGCGAACCTAGCGCATGTCTAGTCTTAATTAAGGCCTGACATAGCCATGCTACAGCTCAGGCCAAATGCACATTCAGGAGGCTTTGGGTTTGAGTTTTTTCAGTCATCATTTCTGCACCCCAGGAAAAAAAAAATCTCTCCCTTTGAAATCTCACTTGCCCTATTTCCTCTCAGAGGAAAGTTTTTTCTGGGAAGTTTGATAAAACTCCTTTGGTGTTTTTAGAGCTGTAGTGCTTTGAAATATATCTGAACTTTCCTTTAAAGAACTTTTTCTTTTTTCCTTTTTCTCTTCCTCAGCTCAAACACACTCCACAATAGCTTGGTCTTGTGTACCGTGTGAGTAGGTTAACTAGCATAATAAGAATATCGACGAGTTTATGGTTTATCCTTTTTTATTTCAGAAGACAGTGAAATCCCATTGTCTGTTCTCAGATCAAGTGTCTAGTAATCGCCACGTAATTTCTTATTTTAACGTATGTTACTCATAGTATTTCTACACACTACTGCAAGGGATAGTGTTACATGTGGCAGTTCTTATAATGCAGATAGTTCTGCACTGCCTACATCCATCAACACAGCCGAGTCAGCTGGGGAGAGCATTGGTGTGATCCTGCCTTGTGTAGGTGCACTGGCAGAGCCCGTTGAGTAGGCACCATTAGATTAATGGTTGCTAAAGCTGCTTGTTTCACTCCTTGGCATGCTTGTTATTGTAGTTTTATGCAGCCCAGCTTTACTGCTACACCTGCATTCATGGTACAAGCACTTTGCCTGTACAGGACAGGAGTACTGCACTGCCTACCAAGCACCCTTAATGTAGATACAGAGTGACTTAGTGCTAAGAGGACAGCTGTGAGAAAGAGCACGGTTACTGTTACTCTTTGTTCCAGAGATAATGGGATTTTTAAGATACAGAGAATGGGGAAAAAGTTTACTTTTTTTTTTTTTTTTTTTTTTGTGTAACGGCTGGACCTGATTTTGACATGGTTTCCAGCAAAACACACTTTAGAAGGCAACTTTTTTTTTTTTTTTTTTTTTACAAGCTTGTTTGCAAATACAGGGACTCTATCAGCAGGTTAGGTCTTCTGCAAATGTGTGTCTTAGTGTGGTTAAAGGCTGTCCATACACAAAAGTTACTATCTGGTTTGTAAACCACAGCTACAGAGATCAGAGAGGCACTTCCCTCTCAGCTTTTGTCAGAGCTCCAAGTCACCCTTCTCTGGACTCAGCTACAGCTCTGAGCAGTCGAAATGTCATTGAACATCTTTGTGCATTGCAGTAAAAATAAACAGAAATACACATCTTAATCAAGAAAAGACACCAGCTTTTACAATAAATCAACATGATGAGCAAATTGCTTCTGTTGCATTTAGAACAGTGTGGCCCACATCAGCATTATGTACATGAATGAAATGTTACATGCATGAAATTACATTCAACCACAGGCAGAAAAAATAAAAGTTCAAAAGAAAACTCAAGATGTAGTCAGAGCAGGGAGCTCTCTCTCCCTTCCTTTACAGAAGTGGATCGTCAGAGATCTACAGCAGGCGAGAAGCAGGGATGGATCTGTGGGAAGTCTGAGGAGATGCTGTTTTAGCCCTTTTCATTCTAATTGTAATTTACTCATGTGACAGATTCCCTGGAGAAAGAGGGAGAAGTAACAAGACAAACGGCTACATTCATTTTCATAGGTTTCGGCACTAAAGGGCGGAATCCAAATTTGCAGAGTAATCGCTATCTTGTGGTATTTCACAGGGTAGTGGCGCAAGTAAGAATTTTCACTCCTTACCATCTCCAATATGAGGTGAGTTCACCAGAAAATACTTATCAGAGTGTCACTAATATCAGAGGTGAACAAAGTAAACACATTTTAGAAAACATTTCTTCTTTGTGCTGCAGTGTACCTTGTCTGTAATCAAGTTGAGAGGCTGATACGGAGAAATGTACACAAATGCTTGTGACTAACAGGTTGGTTTTGGGCATACATTTTTGGCGGTGTGTGTGACACAAGTTCACCACTCTACCTGCAAGCAAGTGCTGTGTGGTTGTTTGCTTGGTGAGTCTCATACCTGGTGTCTGAACACTGACAGGTGAATTTCAGCCATCAAGCAGAGCCAGATCCTAGACTGCTGAGCTGTCTTCAACGCCTTTCCTACAAAGACCCAAATTTCAGGCAGCAGACAACGCAAAATGGTTTTATACAGAGTTCGTCTACAGTTCAGCTTTGCTAGTTGGCCAGCTGTGGCTAGCATAATGCAATCACAATCCCACTAGCAGCATTAATGGGGAAATGTTCTTGCAACCAGTTTTCTGAAGGTTACACTGGTAATCTTCCGTCTTATATCCAGTCATAAGTAAACTGTAAGGTAGGAGATGTATGCATTCTTTGTGTGCATCTGAGCACAGAGATTTGTCTTTCCTTTACTTCCCCTTCCTCAAGCATCCCCTTTCTGACATGTAGTAACTTAACTGGCAGCTTTTCCAAAGGAAAATTATATTTATTTCTGGCATCACAATATGGTCAGGAGGGAAAGTGGCTTAATCCCCACCTTCCAGTGCAGGCAACATTCACAGACTACTAGAAACAGCAGCCCTTCCACTAAGTCCTGACATTAAAACTCTACATAAAGTACAACGACTGGCAGGATCTTCTCTTTGTATTCCCCTTTTGCTTTTTCTTGCTTGTCTTCACTTTTAGCTTAGTCTTCTAGTCACCACAGCATCACTCCTCCTCTGCCAGAGGTCAGAGCATGCTTATCAATTCCTGTCTTCAGAAAAAGGGGCATCTTAGAAATCAAATGCCTGAGGGTGTGTCTGAGGTTGTTCCTTCCAAAAGCAGAGCAAACAGGCTTTCCTGGCATACGAAGGTCTTAGCCAAAGCTCTCATAACCTGTGACTGCCAAATAGCTTCTATGCTGAAAGGAGAAGCGTTGTTAGCTTTTCTGCTTGGTCTATCTGCATTGTCCTTCAGATGCTAGAAATCTGCCAAAGAGGACTGGGCACTGAGTGGGAGCTGGCACGCTTTTGACCACTACGTGGTCAGGGACAGGCTACCAGCTTCTCCCTGGAACAGACCTCCTTCAAAGGCAGAACTTTATTTCTTGCCCTGCCTCCTGACATTGCTGGTGCAGAGTTACTCTCCATGTCCCATTAATAAAATTTTTAAAAGCCAATAAATCTCCACTTCTTTTAATAATTCATTTTCATCTGAACAGATTCCAGGTGGGTGTTTAGACTCTCGCTTTCTCCTGGGACTTTGTGGATGGCAAGGAATCTGTAAACTGCACCGTTTAAAAATACCCATGCTGACACACCTGCTCGCAGTCTCCATAACTGGTAATTGCTAGTTTGTCTGGCTGGCTCAGGCTGCCTGTCGGCAGAAGTGCTCAGTGAATCTGCGTCTTTAAGAGCTGCGTCCTTTCCCAATGCCATGCCTTTGGGGCTGTGCTCTCCCTCCCCCAGACCTTAGATTCTCTCTCTGCAGGATGTCAGCTGTCATCCTTGTCTCCTCCCTTCAGTGGGATGGCTTCCTCTGCTCTTACTGTGATAAGAGTTTGTTTTCGTCTCCAACATACCCTGGGCTACTACCGCTCTCTGCATTTTTCTGCTTTGATACCTGCATTTATGTTCTGATTTCTCTCTCTCTCCTGGGGCCATCCTGCTTTTCTTTTCTCACCCAATGCAGCTCTGTTGTAAAGACAGGTATAACTAATAGCACTGAGCTCTGTCAATGAAGCAGAGTTCAATTTACCCTTTACAGAGATCATATGGAATCTGGCGCAGGCAAGAACAGTTGGGCTAAGATTTATGTGGGACTGTTTGTCTAAATGGGTTCCTTACTTCCTTATTTCCATGGAGCAAGGAAGCTGCAGACATCTGCTCTGTGCCTGATACCGCTTCTGATTTCACTGGTAGAAACTTTCCCCAATAGACCGTAGCAGGTAAATTCCCAGACTGGCATTTTTTTTCTATCAGGGGCTCCGTTTCCACAAGGGAGATATAGGCAAGGTGGGGGTTTGCTGTGCAGCATCTCATCCTCTGCAGCTTACATGAGCAGTGGAAATCCTTTGCTCTAGGCAGCTCACACACCACTTTCTCTCTGAAGGAAAGTGGAGACGCGTACCTTGAGGTCCGCGCTCTCAGAAATTGCCCACGCCAGGCACAAGTGCAGAGCAGTTCTTGCTCTGCTCAAGCACTGTGTGTCTTGGCACCTCCGTCCTCCCCGGAGAGAAACCCTATCGTTGTTTTCATTGTTACTCTCGTGCTGTGCCAGAGGCTGATTTGAGATTTGCCAGGGAAGACTGATGCTTCTCTTGCCCAAACCGTGGCAGCACTTTCTCCTCCAGGACAGAGTACAGCTACTGGAAAACAGCTATGGAGTCAGGGCAGGCTTTTGGCTTTTGGACACTTCATGGATTTGGGACTAGACTAAGACAACAGTGAACCACAGACCCGCAGAGACACCCAGGCTCCAATTAGAGATAAATCCAGTTTTATGCCTAAAGGTTATTTATGGCTTTGGAAATGTGTACAAAAGCTCTGCTGTGTCACTTGTGGCCTTCCACGCTGCTGTGAAATAGACCCAGGACTTTGCTGTGCAGATACTCGTGCCTTCAAACGGAAAGGGGCATTCAAAATAATGAGAAAGAGACTGACTGTATACGAGCCCTGTAACAAAATAAATTGAGGGGAATGCGTTAACTTTTGTTTTATTTAACTTTGCCAACTTTCAAGTCAGCTCTCAAGCACCCAGAAGGTTTTACAAAATGTTTAATCTAGCTCAGACAATTTCCTGAACTCCCTAACTGGACCACCCCATTTTCTGAAATGCTGCCAAGAAGCCTTAGTTACTCGTGGGCTCTGGCGTGCTACTCTTTCACAACTTCTTGCTGTCCTCTAACCCCCACCCTTAAGCCGTTGTGCACGCCTTAATATAGTCCAGAAAGAGGAACCTCCTAGACCTCACTGTAAATGCCTGATTAAGCAAGCCATGCCAAAAGCCAGCAACGGGCCTGTCAAAGGATTGGCCCAGCATGTCTCCGGGCTGCACACAGTGTGAGCACGAGCCCGCAGCCTGCCTGTGCTATCGCGCCTGCTCCAGGTGTGCTTTGCCCACCTCCCAGCTCCCCCTGCCTATGGCACGAGCTCTGCACCTGTCTGTAGAAAGCGCAGTGATGCTGCCTGGCACAGATGTATGGGGCCACGGTATAGTCTCACTTTGCCCTGGCTCACGTGCCAGGTTTGCTGTCCTAATGCCTGTGGTATGGACCGCTTCCAGCAGCCGCTCCGTGTGTCCGGCAAAAAGCAGCGTGGGCTCTATCTCAGCATCACAGGAGAGATACTGTGGTGAGGATCACCTGTCTCCTCTCACCTCCACCACTGCAGACTGAGTCTAGGCTGCTTTTCCGGGGCAGTGAGCAAGGAGGGTTGCGTGTGGCACACGGGGTTGCTGTGCTGACTCCAAAAGCCCTCAAAGATGCAACTTTCAGGCCTTAAAAAATGAACTTGTTTCCAGCAGAGTCAGAGTGTAGCGCGGCTTTGGCACAGCTGCAGCTCACTGGGGTATGACTAGTTTTAGTCATTCTCCCGCTAAGCAGTGCGTGCTGTTTGGGGGCTCGCTATTGTGTTTTATCACTGTGCGATAAAAGTTTCCTCCTGAAACTTAAAGTTTCCTGCTGTTCTCCTATGCTTCCCTCTGTTGTCCACCCACGCCACAGTCTCCAAATAAGGGCAGTGAGCTCCCTAGAGCACTCCACCACCTACTCATCACCCTGCTGTCCTTCCTCCCCTGCCTGCTTGTCCTGTCCCTTCCTGGTCACAGAGGAGGCAGGAGGACAGCAAAAACTGGCTGGGCTTTTCCAGGGATTTCTGGAGGGATTTGCTCTCTTTCTCTCCCCAGATCTGAGCCTGACTGGCCCATCTTTAGGATTTTTACTGAAAGAGGTGTCATTCAGCCACAAACCCAAATGCTATAAGAAGATGGGGGGAAGAGGATAAAGACAGCAGTAAGAAAAGTGATGAACTAAACCACAAGGAGCACGTGTCTGTCTGCAGCTCCTTGCTGGCTAAAACTGGCAGAGCTCATCAGAAACCAGCCAGCAGCACTGGGGTCAGACCTAGCCCCGTGGTGGCACCAAGGGGGTGCCCGCTGTGGGGTGCTCGCTCCCAGCACCTGCAGGAGGTGAGGTGGTGTTCCCAGCTCCCCAGGCAGGGTCTGAGGGAGCGCTGAAATCCTCCCGTGCACAGGGCTTTCCTCCCCTCCGCCCAGGCAGGCAGTGCTGCTGCAGGGGAGACCCTGCCGGTAGGGAACGGCAGCATCAGCAGCTTTCTAAAGGCAAATTTTTGCCAGGGGCAAGGAGATTTCTGAGGGAAGAGCCATCCGGCACTAGCAGGGCTCAGTTTCATGTACTCAAGACGTTTGACTTGCCTTGGGGCGTGTAGCTGGCATGTGGCTCTTAGAAGGTCCAGCTTCCTGCTTTCTCTTGCTGGAGATCTCTGCTCTGAGAGTGGTGGCATGAAGGGTCTTATACAGCTTCAGAGTCAAGGAGTTATTGCTCAGGTATTATTTCCCTACCCTTCACAGAATTATTGCAGGAGAGAGAGGATTAACAGGTATGCAAATCAGAGTAGGGCGAGGGAGGAAGATCTATGATAAAAAATTAATAAATGCCACTGTGGTATTGCTTTGCAAGCTCTCAGATGCCTTTTTTTTTTTTTTTTAAAGGAAGCCTAGTGTGTTTGCAGGATGACTGCAGCCCCAATGGGAACAGGGAGCAAACATTCCCCTTCTGGCTCATGTGCTGGGTCAGGGAGCAAGATCTCCCGCATGGCTGTGGCTAGGCATAAGCAGCCAGCACACACGCGCGCACACATGTGCATCCCTTGAGGAACTGTAATGTCTCCTCAACACCCTGCATCTGGTGCTTGGGGCTGAGAAAGAGCCACAGCATCATGCCACACACTGAGCAGGAGAGGCAGCAGGTGATGGCAGAGCACAGTGAAGCCTCCCCGTTAAACCAGTGCCTGAGGCAGTGAAGGAACAGACTCCCCAGCGTGTCCAGCACTGCTGGGACTGGCTGTGGTCCCCAACCCGCTGGGCTGCACTGAGACCTTATGTCGCACTGCAGCCCACATCACACGCCTGCTCCTCCCGCTGCCAACGGCCAGTGCCAGGCAGCAGCCCGGGGGGAACCAGGCAGCCGAGTCCCTCCTCGCTTTGGGCACTGGCCCAGTCCCTTGTGCCACAGCACCTTGCCCTTGCCTAGGTCTGATTTAAGCAGGAGGCAGCACACCTGCAACCCACATCACCTAACCTAGGATCATGCATCCTGTTGGCTGGGGCTCACGGCAAACTAGAGTGATTTGGATAAGTCCCTTAGTGCCCAATCTCAATTTCTAAATAAATCTGCTTTAAATTACATTGATTTATGATTCAGGTATTTTTATTTGATCAGTCAGCAATGCTGCAAAACCTTCAGGCACTTAAAATATTTCTAATCTCCCTGTCCTGTCAGATGGAGGCTTGTTTTTAAACCCCTGAATCCACCAGCCTCTCAGCCAAGGCTCCCAGCGCTGACTCCAGAAAAGAGCCAGAAATGTGTGTCAGCCAAGACCTAACACAAACCTGTCTCCTGCCCTGTTACTGGGGCCTTCTGTTTTCCTGGCTCTTGTACATCACAGTGCCCCAGTGTGACTGGTGTGTAAATTACCCAGCATCTCTGGGGTCTCTAGCTGTCATGTGAGGGTCCCTGGGATTTACCTGAACCCAGAGTGAGGGTGTTTAGGACACTGGCTGTGACAGTACACAGTTCTGGGAATCTAGATTTTAACATTTGTATCAGGAAATCAGCTCTCAGTGTCACAAGGTTAGACAAATACCTGATAAAGAAATAAACCTGCCAAATAAATTTACTTTGCAAAAAGACTAAGCCCTGGAGAAGTCTCTGCTGTGTACTTTAAAAAAAAAAAATGTCTTACACCTTCACTTACGGACTGGCTGAGATACTGCATTCCTCTGCGTTCGTGAGAGAGCGGCAACCGAAGAGGGGTGAGCTTAAGGGAATGTCCTAGGGGCCGTTTGGTTGCAATGCAGCCGTGGGCGAGGAGCAGGGACTATCCTCGCTCTGCCTCCGAAGCAATAGCAGGGGGCCCCGCCAAGCACCGAGCACGCTTGAGCTTAACGTTGTTAGCAACTGAGCCGGATGTTTAAAGCTCTGGCAAGTCAAACGGGCTGAGCACAAAGCTGTAGTTTTGACCTGACCTGTAGACCAGCAGAAATAAACCCCGCCTGGAACTGGGCTTTCTGGAGTTTTCCAGTCTGCGCTGCCCCTGCTGAAACTCCTGCTGCACTCTGGAAATAACCAAAGTACTGGCGTTTCAATCGGGCTGATGCAGAAGTAGGTTGATTTCCTTTGGCCAGCAGTTGTTTACTATTAAGTAACCTTGAAGACAGAGACACTGCTTTGTGTCCACAAAGCCATGAGCTGGTCTGAGCCACTGGTTTCTCCAGAATAACACACCCTTCCTTCTTTTAAAGTTTCCCAACATCAACAATTGTTGCTTGCTGCTACCCAGGGCATTGACTTGAAAACTAACAATGCGCCTTTTTGATGCAGCCTATTTGCATCTCTTTGTTGACTTTGCTAATCAAGCTCACTTCTCAGCCTTTGAAAGCGGTGGTAATCAAAGGCACACTGGCTCTTTGGGCATGGCAGCCATTTCAGGAGAGGTAACCCCTTGGGGACCAGACACTTTTGGTCACTGGGCTGTTAATAGCTATGTCAGGAGCTGGTGGCTGCTCTGAGCATCCAGGCTCCAGATGCACACAACATGCTCGCTCATCTCTCTGAGGGAAGCTACGGGAGACAGCAGAGCCAAGCTAACGCCACACTGCCACCAAAAGGGCAGCACTGAGCTGCCCACTCCTCCTCTCTTGCCCTGCTCCCCCGGCTGGGCAGATCTGCCTCCTTCCCTTGGGCTGCATTCTAGGGGGTATGCAGGCCCCACTGGCCTCCCTGGGAGAGCGGGAAGCTCTCCTGGGTCCGATTTCTACCCATCAGCAAGCACAATCAGCTTGCAAGGGGAGCAGGGGATATTTGCAGTGGGGACTGCCCCCATCCAGCAGCAGCAAGCCCTCTCCTGCAGAGAAACCCCATGGGAGAGTGGCAGCAGCTGCTGCAACTAGATGCCCCAAATACCTAAGTGCTTCCAGCAGCACCAAGGGTATCACAGGGATGGTCCTCATGCTGGGGGGCTCAGTCTGGCAGGGCAGCTTGGTAGCTACGAAGCCACCCTCATGCCTCAGAGCTGGAGAGGCAAAAGGATGAATTGCTCACTTTGTGCTCAGCTCCTATCCCATGCTTTCCTCTGCGTGGCCTGCTTGAAGGGGAAACCCAGAGCAGAGCTAACTAAGTTTAACTCCGCCTGTGAGCTGGCTCACCTCAGAAATGGGATTTTTGTGTAGATTAGCAAATCTCAAAGTTATTCAAAATATTTCCCTTAAGATGTCAGGGGGCGGAGGCAGGTATCCAGCTTCAAACTGTTCAGATCAGTACCCTCAGTGCTCTATACCCCTCACTTCAGCAACACAACAAGGTTAACGGAGAGGCTGCGCCTGCGCCCACCAAGCGGTCAGACACCTAACACCCATTATATTCCTGTGGTCTTTGAGGAACTTCTCCTAAATAAGCACCCACGGACCTCTCATCTAACGTGTGGCAACCAGAGCCCCAGGCTCCCAATTCCCAGCGATGGGCTCTGCAATTAAAAGGTGGTCATTTCTGAGCAGCCAGGCTGGGTTGTTAGAAAAGAGTACCTTCTGCGTGTGTTGGCCCCAGTGTTAAATTTGCATACTGTATTTGCCAAGGGTTATTAGTGTTGATCAGCTGTTAAATAATCTGCCCTTTTCATTTCCGGAGGCCTGTCAGGACTTGCCTTCATGTAGGCTTTTCTTAAACAAGAGTTTTCTGGCATATTGGAATAGGATTTTCATTAGGGAGCCTTTTCCTTGAAATTTCAACAGCTACAAATACTAAACACCGTCTCTGATATCATGAGTGTCTGCCACTTGTGTTGACTAACTCTGTACATCCACGGCACATTAAAATGGCCCCGGCCGAGGAGCAGTGGCAATCGGGCTTTAGACCCACTGACAATAAACAGGCTGGATTTCCTCATTCTGCCAATGAAGGACCTGACAGATGAGATGAAGATCACAGACCCCATGTCAGAAAATGAAATTGTTCCCGGTTAGAAAAGGGCACTGAAAGGCGGGAATATACAGTCTTTAAAAACTGCCTCACCTTATTCCTTACCTTCCAGATAGTCTTTGAGGTTACAGTTGTCTCACGCTCCTGGGAGAAGTTTCAGCTGTGTCTAAACCCTGCCATAAACCCTTTGCGATTAGCCAGCAATAGAAACCCCTCAGCCTTGGGAGGCTGGGGGCATGGGGCTGACGTTTCGGAAGGGGTGGCTTGTGACTCACACGGAAACGGCAGGACAGGGTAAGAGCCGCCTTGGTCTCCTGGTTAGGCAACACTGTTGAAGGCAGCTGGAAAGTCAAGCCAGGAAAAAAAATAGCTTGAGGACTGAGAGAAACTTTGTAACAACCAGCTGGTTCCCGCGCACGCAGTTATATTCAGTACCCTATAAACTGTTGAAAGAGCCCGAAAGGAATAAAACACATGGGTATAGCAGGGAGGCGAAGAGGGTTTTGTTATGCATACGGGCTAGCCTTGAATAGGCCTGTAGGGAACCAAAAAAAAAGGAAAAGAAAAAAGCATTACTGCGTGAGAAATGACCATCACAGTTACCAGCGGGTGACGGAAACCGCCTGCCTCCGACCCGGCCGCTCACCCGCCCCGCTTCCCCCTGCCTCAGGGTTTGGGGCCGGGAGCTTTCCCGCGGCGCGGCGCGGGGCCGGGGGGCGAGGGGGGGGCTTCCCCCGCGCCGGCCGCTGCGGGGAGCGCGGCCGCCGCCCGCCGCGGAGCTGCGGCCAGGCGGTACCCGGCGGGCAGAGCTGCCGCCGGAGATAAGGCGGCGGAGCGGGGAGGGCCCTGCGGAGCCGCGATAGAGACGCTTCCCCGCGCCCCGAGGTGCGAGCAAGGCGAGGCGGCGGCGACCGGCAGCGCCCGCCGCGCCGGGCGGCCCCTGCGCGGCGCTTCGCGGGGAGGCGCCGGCTCCCAGCGCCCTGCAACCCCCCCCCCCCCGGGCCGAGCAGGCAAAGGCTTCGGCTTCTCTCCTAGCCCTCGGTCCTGGGGGCGGACAGCGTTACAGCCCCGGGACAAAATAAAAGCAGCCGAGTGTGAGAAATAAACGATTTGACCCTAACTTCAGTTCTTGGGCATGACCCATAAAGCACGTAAAAAACGTTTTTTTGTTTTTTAAGCTATCTGCCTGCTGCTTACCTCTCTGCTACGGTGACTCAGCTGTGCCCTTGCAGGTACTCTGCATTACTAGGTGACAAAGCAAGAAGTTAGAATTGATTAATTGGTTAGTACCTTAAACAGCTATTCCTGCTCAATTATTGACAGGTTTGTTAATGGATTACTGTTTAAACAATTCTGATATTTTAAATTACCTGGTATTTTATAGCTGCGTATTTACTAAAAAAGGGCACCCCTTGCATCTATTAACATATTAAAAGAAAAATAAAACAGCCAGGCTGATATAATGTACAAGGTGGCATTACTCTGGGTGCTTCCTAAGCTAGGAAAATCTTATTTGTTTAATAATAAGTTAGTCATGAATATGCAAATCTGCATCAGTGCAGTACCTCACTTCTGTCACTATTAATGAGTTGCAAATTAATGTGACAACAAAAGGAAAATCTATTTAGTGGCAGAACTGTGGTTCATACCTGGCTCAAGAGAGCAACCATTCACAGTCATTTCAGTCTGCTGGAGCAAAATGTGCACGTGGTGCAGAAAAGGTTTGCTTCTGGGCTAGCAAACCAGAAATAACCAATATGCTGCCTTCACCCCCAAGCCCTTATGAAGCATTGCCAACCCCATTTTAGCAGTCAAGGAAACAGAAGAGTAAACATGAGTGTGAGATGATGAAGAAGAGAGGTTTATATTTAAAGTCTTAACCTGTAACTTTGGTTATATTAAGGATCAGAAACAACAGAAACATTCCTAAAATAGTCTTTAGTTAAATCAAGGGTAAAAGGGAGCATCGCTGGTAATGATTCATCACACGCTTAACTTGCAGGGAGAGGCCATCTCTTCACTCTGCAATCAAGGTGAGCCCATGCAAAGCATGCTAAAGCGTGAAATGCAGAACTAGCAAGACTGCTGCAGGAAAGAAGACTCCATGTGAGGATCTAGTTGCATTACTTGCAAAGACCTTCACCTACTTCAGATCTGTTAAGAGACTTTTTCACCTGATGATATGCAGGCTCACAGAGTGAAACCTGTTGGATTCAAGCCACTTTCTTCTCCTGCCCATCCTCCTAGCAGGGATGCAACAGCAAATAAGCAAATTGAGAAAAGACCAAATATATGTCTTTGTAACTGCAGCGTTCAACTCATGTCTGGTATAGTGATGCCAAGCCCCCTCCTACCAACACTGGACCCATACTAGTCCAGTATGGATCTGATGCTCTGCAAACAATTTTAAACTGAGCCGATACTATTTTTCAGCTAACTTGCATCGGTACAAGTTCAAAGTAGCGATGTGTACTTTTTTCCTGTATGCACTGAAGTAATGATGCTGAATGTTTAATAGCGGTCCCCCAGTGCTGAGGTATGGCAGCTACCTGCATTTACCACTCCCTGACACCTTGTTCATATTAACGCACAAGCCATGGCTCTCATCTGTAGTTACCATGTTTAGCACAGAAATGAAGGGAGGAGTCAGCTTCAAACTCTTTGATTCCTGGGGCAAGCTTGGCCCCTGGGAGCAGTTTAAGGACAGTTTCCTTTCTGCCTCTGTGATCCTGCAAACTAGGAGCTGGTCCAGCTTCCAAAGGGCATCTGGGCTCTCCCTTTAGCGGATTTACCCCTAGAGTGCACAAACTTCAAATACAAACAAGCGCCAAACACCTCTGGCCCTTGCCTGCCACGCCAGCAGTGTCCTTGGCACAAGTTTCCAGCTAGGCCACTGGAGCAAAAGGGGGAGATAACAGCAAACCAGAAGAAACAAGAACAGCACGCAGAGGGAGAAATTACCCAAACGGGAAATTTCCGGGGCTGCTTCCACTACGCAGAATCCAGCCTAGGTGGGTAAGGCAAGTAGGCCAAGGAGGGGGTTCAGGATCTTGCAGTCCTCAGCAGTATTGCTTATCTGAAGTGAAACCTCCCAGCACTGCCCTCGCTGTGACTTCTCTCCCCTGCCATCTAGCCAGCCTGGAGTGGGGTATTTCCTGATATTTCCCAGCCAGTACCAAGTAAACATTTAGCAATGGAAACTCCCTTGAGTGAGGCTCACCTGCCTGCTCGAGCCAGCAGTCGGTCTTTCCCCGCTGCACCAGTGATTCCCCAGTATCTCCACGGGGCTGCACAACCCCCCAGTCAGCCAAATCCAAGTAATAAGCAGGAGGAATTCAAGGAAGCCCCTTGGCAACAACACAGCACTTCTACCCTGCGGAAGGCAGCATGCGGGCACTGCAGAGTTTTACCACCTCCAGAGGCTGCATTTCTATTTCCTTATTTTTAATGAACCTGGAGAAATGCCAGCAGTGAAACAAGTATCTTTGGCCCACAGAAGATGCAAGTGGTGTAGAGGAGAACGGCTTGAGTCCAGAGGCTGAAATGATGAGGTGGCCAACTCCCTGGCACCGCCACAGAGCAGGATGCAGCCAGAGCTGCCCTAGTCCCCAGTGCTGGAAACGTGGCCAGCACTTTGCCTTCTGCCAGGGGATGGCTGCCCTGCCCACGCTTGCTGTCACCAAGATAGCTCCCTGGGGTCACACTGCCATCTCTCCTCTCCCCATGGGAACTACCTCCTGGGCTTGCCAACTGCAAAACTACCTGTGCAGAAAGCTTCTTGCATCACAGTCTCTCCTAAATCACCCAGAACAGGGTCAGCCAAGCTAGCCTCCTACGATGAGCAGCATGGGACATAAGCCCTGCTCTGTCTCCTAATCTTCCACACTCTCTCAAGCACCCTCACACAAGCTTAGACACAAGGGGAAAAAAGCACTTTCTAAAAGATAAAATGGTTGCGTTATGTCAAGGGACAGCACTGCCGTCAGGTGTTCCATGCCAGGGCCCTATTTATAGGAAGCAGACAGGCCCTGGGGCAGGCACACACTTGCATTACAACAGCATTAGCTTATTACTGTATTTGAGCACCGATGCAAGTGCCAGCATGGAGGAAGCCCAACTGTACTCGGGGCGCCTGTGGAGAGATAGTGGAAAGCTGACTAAGCGGAGACATTTGGGGAGCACGTGCTCGTGATCATTTGAGGAGGAGCTGGCCCAAAAGAGGAAGCTACGTCAATCTTCTGTTCGCCCACGGGGCATGGAGAAAAGAAGTGAGGTATCTGCCACGCACTCGTGAAGTGGTACAAAGCTGATTTATGCTCAGCTCAAACCAGCCAAGCAGTATGCAGCAATCAGATAAACATGCCTGTAACAATTGCTTCTAACCTTCTCCCTTACCTTAATTTTTCTGATTCACCTCTCTTTTCCAGGAAAACTAGGGAATAAAAGCACCCAGTGTGGCAGAACAAGAATGGCCATGGGCGCTCAGTTATAGACCACTGACTAAAAAGGAACTCCAGGAGGTGCATGTAAGCTGGACAGGAGAGAGCATCACCTTTATGCAGAGTCGGGAAAAAAATGTTGGTGCTCAGCTATCAGCTTTACTACTTGTTCTCTGGGGCACCTTCAGGAATGAAGTGTCCTTCTCCCTTAGCTCCATAATGAGCCGATCAGACCCTTAAGAAAGGGCCTGTCCAAACCCAGGGAGTCCAGTCTTTTAGATTCAGAGTTGAGAGTGAAATTCTCTTCCGTGAAGATATGCCCAAAGTGTGCTCGGAGCCCTAAGGCTTTATATTAAAACTAAAGCATTTACCCTCATACTATTTCCCCTCCTCCATAGGCACCGCTGAAAAGAAAATTCAGTCAATTCATCTTAAAAAGATGACAAAGGAGGAAAAATAATTGAACCTATTCACTATCCTTTAACTAAAAGGTAATGCAAAAAGTATTGTGAATACTGCTTTTAAACCTCTGTCCCATAAAAGGCTCCCAATGTTTTCTAGTAACCTTGAATTTAGAAGGGCAATGTAGATTCTACATCAGATTTCATAAAATGCTCTCCAGCACCTGTGCCAGCTCTACTCTGCTTCAGGAAATGCAAGCAGAGCCTCCTTTTATAAACATTAACAAGTCAGAGCTCATTTCACAATCGTGTACAGAATTAATGGAAGTCACTTTAGCATCTTCATTTCTCAACAGTTTTATTGCCTTTAAGAAAATTTTTGTAAAATATAAATACAAAGGCAGGAGATTTACTTACAAAGTTAAAACACAGATCTCAAACATAAACACACAATTCAGAAAATTTAGTTTATGTACAGTTTCAAGCAACTTCAACATATGTTAGTTTTTCAATATTTTACAAGGTACAGAAAAAATAGTTCAAAGTCTTCTTTAAATAAAGAGCATAAAATGTTTAAACATATATAAACAATCCGGTTTGATGTGTGAAAACTAAATTTCACAGCTTTTAAATTAGGATATAAAAGTTCTTACAATTAGTTGATGCGTATGGATATGGTTTAATTTATATTACAAACTATTGAATTATATTCAATAGTGCTTACCTGGCCAAAGCAGGTAATTCTGTAAACAAAAAAAACAAAAATAATATCACGAAGTGCCTTACCAAATT
Source organism: Apteryx mantelli (assembly GCF_036417845.1). Taxonomy (NCBI): domain Eukaryota; kingdom Metazoa; phylum Chordata; class Aves; order Apterygiformes; family Apterygidae; genus Apteryx; species Apteryx mantelli. The sequence continues at coordinate 96,434,143 of NC_089978.1, forward strand.
CTGTCTCCCAAACAAGCCACATGACTTTGATCACATCACCTATAAAAAGTATGTTCTGTGTAATCAGTGCTTTGTATGAAACAAAGTCAATGTGTGGGTGTGTTCTTAAAAAAAAAAAAAAAAAAAAAAAGTGTTCCAAGTAATAACAAACTTATCCCAAAGCCTGTGTGCATTTAAAGAAACACTATATAACAATTTTGTAAAAACTGATTGAAGTTAAAAAAAAATTCTTCCAAAATCCATCCAACTGGAATTCAGATCTCTTATATAAAGGAAAGATATTTTCATATTTAATAGTGTCCTTTCTTTACAGAAACAATTGCATTTGAACACATATACATAAAGAAGTAACTGTATATAGTACTGTACATTAAACGGCCTGATGGTTCACCAAAGAATATCGAAGGGAGGGTCCTCATGTGGATGCAACCAGTGAAGCGAGGAGCCAAGCAAAGTCTTGAGTTCACTTGTAAATTCTACCAAGTCCAACAGTTCTTTGCTTTCGGGGTTGAAAGCTTCGAGGTCCTTAGCACAAGCGAACAGCTGACTTAGAGAAGTCTGTTTGTAAAACTCTGCCTCTGTGATTGTGACAACTTCCAGATTAGGGAAGTTGCAACGGAAGATGCGAGATGACATTTTTAGCCTCTTCACCACGTCCGAGAGCAAAAGCCAGTTTCGCGGTCTGTGGAAGCAAAGGAGAAAAGGGCTCAAATAACAGATACTAAGTTACGGACTCCTCGACTGGTCCCCATGTCACAGCACGACAAACCCCTCCTGTACCACTCCCACAAATAATCCCGCTGAAATCAAGAGCGCTGCCCATGGGGTGGAACACAATGGATTTTGGCACACACGTATTTACTTATACTACCTTTACCAACGGTTTTGTGGAAAGAGGAGGAACAGGCATGCAGGGTGGTGATAAGAGACACTGGTTTTGGTCCCAAGCCTATAAACCCAGGGCACACGAGTGTGTATGACAGTAGCCGTACTGACAGCTAGTCACACGTCTAAGGGATTGCCTGACTAAGCCCGATGCAGCATTTAGCAAGCTAGGAGACAGCCAATAATTATAACTGGAAATTTCAGCATCTCCACTTTCAAAGGTGTCTGCATTAAAATAAGCTAACAGAAGATTTTTTGCAGATTAAGAATACGTTTTTTTTTCCATTCAATCTTTGAACTTGTTCACTTCAGAAGACTTAAGTTATATCCATCACATAAACAATAAAAACACACCAAAATCCGTGCTTTTGCATGATTAATATTTTAAACTATTTTGCCCACACCTATCATCAAAATTGGTGCAAATGGCAAACAGTAGTTGTTTACCAAACTAATTTATGTTTTGAAAATAACATATGATAAAACTTTTCAGGTCTTTATTATTAAGTATCTCAGTATCTTCTGTAAGATGTTTTATTTGTTCGATCCAATTCAGGCATTAAAACCCATTCTGCTGCAGAGTCTTGAACAGCAGTAATGATGCCATTTTGTCACCCACAAAACTATGTCCAATGAGCAAAACAGAAAAGAACATTAAACGTGCTAGAAGCACGTGTTTCGGGGATTCCTGTTATCAAGGTGTCCGTCTGGATAAGGGAAGGAATTCTGACGTTTTGTGTTCAAACATCATGCATTCCTCTCCGGAATACGTTGCCCCAAAATAGCGCTTTTTATGCTATTGGCATTTTGTAAGGCATATACAATCGCTGGAAGTTAGTATGAGCACAACAGTCACAATCAAACTTTTTTTGTGCGTTTTACACACTTAGAGCTCTGTGAGCACGGACGAGTCAGCTGCCTCCCCTTTCACCTCCTATTAGGTTATTTCCAAAAAGCCCAGCAGGTATGTATTGATATCTAATTTACATTAGATAAATATAAATGCATTTCCCACAGATGCAAACAGCTGCCATTCCGAATAGATTGTTTCCTCCATTTTTACCCCAAACTTGTATCTGTTCTTACCCCTGAGAGAGACACACTTGAATATTGTAACACGGCAAGGGAGGCTCATCTGAAAATTCAAATTCAAACACATCGCTAAAGCCGTCGTCTTCTTCATCACTTGGGCCAGGAGGATTTGCCAAGATGTCAAATCCAGATTCATCTTTTGGATCTAAATAAAAAAAGAATAAAGATACTAAGTCAGCATTTAAGAGACTGCTGCAGGTCTTGCTTTTTCTTCCAATAATGTGATCTGTAAATAAAAATCAGTTTACTTCCTTTCTAACTTCCTCTACCATAAAAACAAAACAGCTCCCACCCCCACATGCTGCATGTTTTGAAATTTCTCCATATACAAAGAAATAAAGGGTAACATTTGCTCACCGCACACAGAGCTGCCATAGAAATCCCAGTACAAACCAGGGTCATCAACACTTCGACCTTGCAGGTCAGTTAAATACTCTGGAGAGGAAAAAACAACAACAAAAACACACTGATGAGAACAAAAAGCTGGCAAGTTCAGCAGACTGCGTGTCACAGGGAGTCTCGCTATGCATACTTCATACCTTCCATCAAAGAAAATCCACAACATATTCCTGGTGTACATGCTACAAAGAACCACATGCACATACTCGTCTTGCAAGCATTCCTGGAATTCATTTCTCCCCTGCATCCCTTCTCCCATCACATAAAATAATCGCCCATCACAAAAAATAATCACCCAAGGTCTAACAGGGACTGACCCAACCTTAAGCTTCAGTAACTAAGAGCAGCACTTTATTTTCTCGAAACACAAGATAGGCCACACTTTTTATCCTGCACAGTTGTTCTCGACACCAAACTTGGGGAAGAAGCAGTGGCCTCAAAGCAAATAACAGAAAAGGTTTTTCCACACAGATACATTCAGAAGCTGTAAGTATTTTCTACAGACTTAACTTGAGAGATTTGCTAGTGGAGTTGATGAAAAGATACTGGTATTCAAGACATTGAGAAGTCCAAGACACTGAACTTTACTGGAGTCCTGATATAGGTATGTGTTTTGCAGACTGTACCATTTTAAATGGATACGTGGATGAGTATTTAAACTCAATGACCGTGACTACTACAAACATTTTTTGGAAGTAAAATTATTAGGGAGTTCCAGCATCTTCATCCAAAATGAACAGAAAAAACTAAGAACATATTAGAGTATAGACATGTGTAAAGACAAGAACATTTAATATAGTTTCACAGCGCTTCAGGTATAAAATGAGGCTGAACTTGCAAAAAGACAAGTACTACATGGATAAAAAGCTAGACCACAGGAAAATATGATTATGCTTAACAAACAGCTATGAGATTTGGCAAGTTTCTTATTTTCATTTCAAGCAGAAAACGGAAGGCACTGAAACAGCCCACTGACCTCCTACCTATCAAATCTGATAGCAGCATAATCCTTATGTCTAATTAAAAGTTTCAATTAGAAGGAATCAACACCCATAGCTGCGCTTCCCTTCTCGAATCACTGGGGTCTCGCGCGCAGAGACAAAGCTACTTAAGGATGCTCTAACGCTTGTTTGCATGGCAGAAACAACCCAAAATTGGGTCATTTGGACTTTGGGGGCCAGGAAACACCAGCAGGAGCGCCCTGGCGAACACACCTGTGAGAAACGTCTCCATGAGCTCGCTGTGGGTCATCTTCACAATGGTTCTCCCAGAGTACGTAGCAAGCGTTGGATCAGCACCATAGGACAGCAATAAGCGGACAATTTCTAAATGGTCGTTTTCTACTGCATCATGGATTGGTCTAGGAAAAAAAAGAAAAAAGATCATGGTGTTACATTTTGGCACAATACTATTATGCAAATGTGTTTGAGAAGTAACTTCTGACTTCAAATCAAGGTTATTTATAGCAAATAACACTATTAATACAGCTGTCAATCCTCTCATTGTCATTTTTACTTGCACATCATTCCCTCCCCTCTTGTCTTTTCACAGACAGGCTGCTTGGGGCAGATATTGTGTCACATCGATTCACTGCTTTACAAATTTCTAGGGCCAGTACAATAATTACACCACTGTAACAGAAGGCAGGAGTTTGTGTTAATCCTCAAAAATATATTTTGCTTCAAGTCACTCCATCGTTCCAAATCTCTGCCAATTTAACATGTTGAGGAGTGAAGGCTCATTCAGCGAGCCTCTGGGCAGACCCATAAACCAGCTACCCAAAGCTTCTAAATTATGTATATAGAAGTAAGTTATGAAAATTTGCTAGGAATTACACTACCACACTATATCCTCTTTAAATAGTACTTGTGAAGATATTTGCAGCACAGTTCAACCATTCCACTTGGAGAATATCAGAACATGCTATTTTAAGTTTAGTCCATACAGAAGTCCGTACCAATTTTATGCTAGCAACATCAACAATCTATACAAGCTTAGCTATACACTCTGTAAGCCTACAGAAGGATTATTCATTAATACACATGCCTGCAATTCCAGGGTTAGAATTCCTTATAACTAATTATGAATTTCATTAACTTTTGCCTTAAAATTGACTATATATAACTGGAAGTTGACTGTAAGTAGAGCATATTTCACTTCAGACTAATGAAGACATGTTCAAATCCCATCTTTTCCTTAGAAGGCAATGAGCTGGGGACTGAATGCTCAAAGGGGAGTCAAATTCAACAGCCAGGGGTTATGGCAATTCAACTCAATTCTACAGTTCCTCCTCCTTCAGTCTGCCAAGCATAAACACTGCTGTCCCCCAACAAGACTTTCAAGCTATCAAAAAGTCATATTGGAACACAAGAAAAATAAGAAAATACAAAAAAATAAGAAAAAGAAGAAAAGAAAATAAAGAATAGTAAAGTAATAAGGAAAGTATACTGGACGCATACTCGGTGTACCCATTGACTCAGCACCCCAACCTGCCAAACAACACTTAGCTAATGACTGGGGATGAAATTCCCTCCTGCACGGAGGGCCATGTCCCACCAGTGCTCCACACACCAACCTCCCCACTAACCAACCACAGCTTTAGTCTGGATTGCCATCCAAGTGAGCTCAGGACAGAGCACAAGTAGTAAAGCAAAGCAAAGCAAAGCAAGACCAGGGTATAGGAGGAGCTAGAAGAGAAAAGTCCACCACTGTTTTCTCCTTTATGGCACAGCTTTGCTCTTGAAGGAGGACTTGGTGATCCAGCTTAAAAAGAAATATGTTCCAGGTGTGTTTATTCCAAGTACTTTCCAGTAGGCTGCGATTTAGGGCGATTAACATTTGTCACATGCGAAGCACTTGCTCCCATCCTGCTGGAAAGCTGTACGCAGTTTTGCTTCTAACGTGTGCACACTAAATATTGACATGAGGACACGCACTTGGGGAGCCTGAGGCTTGTTCCCTATGGAGAGAGGGCTTACCCCGCACTGCCTCCCTCCTGCACGTGCCAAGTTACCAAAACAGTGGACAAGCAGATGATCCTAAAGCTGCTGATTGCAGTCCTCAGCCAATTCATGCCATCTACCAGACCTCCTGGGCCCAGATACCAGAGACCGCAACACGTGCACGCCTGTAAAGCCCACTTTGGCATTTCTTGGAAAACCAGTATCAAATTTTAAGACCAGAAAGATCCATGAGGATCATTTGCAAAGGGTCAGAATATCCCTTATTGATTTCTTAGGGAAATATGTAATGTAACACAAACTATCTGACACGCTCAAGAAAGCTTAACGTGCTGGAGAGACAGTGCTACGTTTTCTTGCATTGAGAATACAGTATTACCACAGTCCTCTCGCGAGCCCTACCCTCCGGCATCTACCTGTTTTCTCAGTTCTCCACCACAGGGGCTGTCTCAGTATTACGTGTCCGGGTGTGCAGCACCTAACACACCGGGATCTGGCCTGTGCTAAACATCCCAACCGATACGATAAAACAAGTAACAAATAGGGGTGCTGACACGGAAGCTGAAGAAGTATCAGGTGTTTCTGGCTGTCAGCAAGTGTCCAAGGCCCGAGCAGTCAGGTCACAGCACTTTGTGCATTTATAGCAGGAAAGGTCATTCTTGCTGAAAACACTCGTGTCCCCCACTGGGCATGAAGCATCTCTTGCTGAAAGTCTGGCAACGGGCACAGAGAACAGACGAGAGTTAAGGCTGTCTCCAAATGTTGAGGATGCTTTTCCCCCCCCCCACTCTCTCATTTTATTGGAGTCTTTAATTTGGAATTGTTTTCCATTTTAATTTAGAATGAGGATTTTCTGGTTTCATTTTCTTAGGGGGGGAGGATTGTGGGTTTATTGGTTTGTGGGTTTTTTGGTTTTTTTTAAACTGACTTACCTAAATAGCTTTTGAAGCAGTAATGAATTCAAGATGATCCCTTAATTTATTAAAAACAGCATCTGCATCAGCACCCAGCATTTAAAGTGATTTAACAGCACCCGGCCAACTTTCTTAAACAGAGCCAGGGCCTTGCCGAGGAAAGAAAGCCGCAGCCCCACTGGCTGTAACCCCGGGGCAGGACCCACTTCCCCGCTCTACGGCTCACCCTGACCGCAAGAGCACATGCAGACGGGGCAGAGGCTGGGGACCCCCCGCCGCGTGGCAGCCCCCAGGGGCGATGCCTCCCCTGGCCGCGACGCTGCAGGAAGCGGCTGCCCTTCGGCCCTGGCTTTTTCGTGCATGGGAGCGCCGGGCCACAGGGAGAGGGCTCCCTCCAGGCACACTTGCACCCGGCACGAGAGGCGACTTAAAAAAAGGTAACAGGAAGGAAAGGCACAGCAAAACCGCGAGGAAGGAGGAAGAGCGATAAATAGAAGGAAGCGAGGGAAGGAAAGAAAACAGGGAGAAAAAAAAATTAAATCCCCCCCCGCCACAGATAAGACAAGGGAAAAAAAGGAATAAGAAAACACGGACAGACTCCTGTCCTCTGTTTTACCGGCTAGCACGGCTTTCCAGCAGGTCCGTGAGCAGGACCATCTAAAAGCACAGCCAGGTGCCCGTGTGCCCCCTGCCAGGGGAGGCAGAGGAGGGAATCGTTTCAGTCGCGGCAGAGCTTAACCATCCTCCTCGTAGGGCGCGGAAGTGACTCTGGGAGTTGGCAACTTTTTCGGCTGGTAAGAGGGATGCCTTGGAACCCTCTCCTGGGCTTTGCTGCCCAAATAATCCCCCCCCCCACCCCCCCAGCATCCTGGAAAGAAACAGTCTCTGTGCCCGAGGGTACAGTTAAAGGTAGCACAGCTTGTTTTTAAAACAAACACTTCGAAAGGCCCCAGAAGGCTCTGGGGGCATTCAAGAGCTGTAATATCCTACAGGAGACCCACATCTCAATCCTCTCTTGTATACTGTCAAATTCCTACTACTATTTTTACCGCTACTAGAATTAGGGAAACATTTCACTAGGGTTTTATCATTTCACCACCAAATTACAAACTGTTTAGACCAGTCAGGGTTTGCTCTCAGCCTGTCAGGCACCATCGAAATTTTCCTTGATGCAAGGAGAGGCCTCACAACACGTCAAGCAATCTGGTGTCTTGGTATTATATTTTTATTTCCATCTCCTGCGTTACACAAGGCAACCCCACAGAACAGGCAAGGCACAAGTTGCAGGAGGGCAGCTCCTCCAGCTGACTCTTCTTTAACGCAATTAGCTGCTAGAGGGGATCGTTCTGCCAAGACCAACTGAAAGGACACAGGAAGAGAGACATTTTGGCACGGTACTCTTTGAGGGGAGAGGAAAAAATAAGAATAATAAAAAAAAGGCTGAGCTCATCAGTCGCCAGAGAGAAGGATAAAACAAAACTGGCTGCGGAAAGCAGATCTCGTGAACGGACCACAGTGTTGGAAGCGAGGGAGAGACCTCGCTAACAGGCAGGAGATGCCTGCATTTTCAGCATATGGCTTTTTTTTTTTTTTTTTTAAGCAGCATCCTTTCAGCTAGGGCATGCCGAGTAGCTAAAACACGAAGAACAAGGCAATACGGCCAAATGCACCCGCAACCACGCTTGCTAATACCAGGCGTCGGTCTTAACCCCCCCTTGGTGAGCAACTCCACTTAACCGGGGTTCAGTCAGGGGAAAAGCATTCACCTCTTAAGTACGGTCTGCTCTTATTTATAGGTAAGACGATTAAGAGCCCTTAGCGACCGCAGCACCTTTGAGACAGGTCTTAAAGCTCTGGCCCCGTTCAACAATAATCTCTGACGAGCCGGTAATTCGGCAGCAGCATGCTGGCACAATCAGAGCCTGCACACACTGCTAACGATGGCCCCACACCTGGAGAGCCTCCATCAGCACCGGAGTCGAAGAGGGAAAACGTCGGCGACTGCTGGGTTTAGCCAGGGCCAGATGCGCTGTGAAAGGGGCCAACAGAAGGAGACCGTGCTCCGCAGGAAGTATTAGGTGCACGGGCAGAGCGGCAGCACCAAACCAGGGGGGAAGAGCGGCCGCACAATACCTCCACCACCAAAACACCGCTGCCTCATTTCCATTTCACTACAATTTTGTGCTTTGGGTTTGTTTGGTTTTTTATTTGCTTGGGGGTTTCTGGACTTTGCCGAGATTTCTGATAGTGCCTATTCGGAGGCTGAAATTCTAACCTATCTACTGCCCGCTGCACATAAGCTAGACCAGCGATATAGGTAAATAACAGACATCACCAAAGGAGGAGGAGTGAGAGGGCATCTCCCACCAGGTCGCTTTAAGCAACGCAGATCTCAACTTCAGGAAGCTGGGATCAAACTGAAAGCCAAGATTGCCACACTAACAAAAATGGCATATGCAGTTACATCACAGGTCTTCAAGGATTTAAATTGACTGCCTAAATAAGTTAGTTATTACTGTCTAGAAACTTGAGAACTTCCATCACAACCAAAAATGTCTTTGGCTAGTGGAGGTGGCAGAGGGGACAATAAGGCATATTCAGTGTCGTTAAAAAAGCAGGGGAGGGACACGAGGCGTTTTTATTATTAAAAATCTGGATATCTTTCCAAGTGGGTAACAGGTTCAGGAATTCCAATTAAAAAAAGCAAAGGAGTTGAGGAAGACTGACGCTTATTTCCTTCCCCCTAAAAGCTAAAAGGAGAAAAACTTATTAAGGCTCCAAGAGAGAAATGGGATTTGTCTTATGAATGTCACAATTTATTCCACTGAGATACTGAAGTCTGGCCATACCAAAAGGCAGGGGATAATGCTGATCTGAAGTTCCTTATAGAAGCCTCTGTTCTCTATCCTGCTAAATTCTGGGCAACTATACCATCTTTCATCTGTATATTAGATGTGTTTTGGATTCACACTGTCCGTTGGGCAGCTTTTCAAGAAATTAAGTCTGCCATCAAAAAACAAAGGGAACCACAAGCTGAGTTCTGACATTACCATCTATGATCAGATTATTATTATGTTTATTTCTAAGATGCATTTTCCCCAAAACAGCTTCTCAGGATCTACAAGCCAAGTTTCTTTCTTGAAATCAACTCCATCTGTGAGCTGAAATCAAAGGTGGACTCTGAACTAGGTGCTTAAAACTGTTCAGAAACTTTTTGGGGTTATTTTTCTTACACAGGTTGTTCTGCCAAGTGAAACAAAAATAATTTAGGATTCTTTTTATGGCAACTCATTGCTATTGCATAGGTCATGTATTTAAAGTTTGAGAAAGCAGAAAATGCAGTGCTGTTTCTCATCAGTCTAGATAGTTAAGACTTCTCCCTCTCTTCCCTTTTTGTTCATTTTAAAGAAAGGGCTGATGGGGAAGGAATCTGACAATTCAACCATAGTTTCAATGTTTCTCCAGAAACATTTCCTTTCTGCAGTGATGGGCTGGTAACGACTGACCATCATGAACTTCTAATGGACCATCTTCACCAGACCTCTTGGGACTTTGTTTTCCTGACTCCTCCCTTCCCAAGTTGATAAATAAAGAGTTTAAAAACAAAAGAGGGAGACTCTTAGTGATGCTAATTTTACCTCCCTGGCTATTTGGATGATGATAGTGAATGTGATAAACCATTAAAGATAACAAGCTGCAGGAGCTTCACAGAATACAAAGTGACCTGCCCCCAAAATAAATAGATTGAATAAGGTTCTGCATTTACAGAGGAAAAGTTATCCCAAGGTCAGCCCCGCAGAGATGGTCAGAGAGATATTTAAAAATCGGATAAAGACTTTTTTTTAAATTAGGTTATACACAAGAAAGCTTAAAAAAGATGCAGAGTAGCATCGTCTGTATCCACAAAGCAAAAAAAAGCTCAATATCTCTTATGCCCAGTACAGGAACTAAGCATCCCTAGTATTGTGCGAAAGAAAACAAAAAGCCAACATCAGCATAAAAAAAAAAAAAAATCAAGTCCAAAAAAAAAAAAACAACCACAACCGAGCAGATGCAGCTAACAATTAAGCAACTCAACACTTTCATGTAATACACAGAGAACTCACACACCCAATCACAGCAAAAGCCTGAAGTGCTCTGAAAAGTAACACTACTACCGAGGCAAACACCACTCTTTTGGCACAACTAAAAGGACCTGGCACGTATACAAATAGGGCTGCAGCTCTCAGTGTCATTCCTTCCCGCTGTTCAGTTGGGAATTTCACAAACACACAAAAAAAAAAAAAAAAATCACATTAATCTCAAGTCACAACAAAAATGTGCCACCCGCTTTATTAATCTGAGAGAGGAGGAGTTTACCCAGCCCTGAACCTTCCTGTCCAAGGACCAGCCGGCCAGAGGCCACCAAGCAGATGGACTGAGGCAGCGTTACCAGCTTGTGGGGGTTTTGTGGGGGTTTTCTTCGGGGGTAGGAGGAGGATAAAGAAGCGGCAGAGAGGGAGGGAAGAGGCGCTTCCTTTAATTGCTATCGCAGAAGGAGCTAATCTCGCGTCCTGGTGACATTTCCACGGCCGCGCACGGCTCTGCTGGCACGCGGCAGAGCTCAGGCTGCTTAATCTTAGTGACGGCGCTGTTGCTAACCTGGTCCCATCCTGCGCGCTGCAGTTCACGTCAGCCCCGTACTCGAGGAGGTGTCGCACGATGCTCAGCCAGCCTCTGGCACAGGCCTCATGCAGGGCACAATAACCGGCGTTGTCACGATGATTTACATCACAGATCTTGTTTTCCAAACAATACAGAACCACTTCCTGGAAATAGGAGAGGAGGAAAAACAGATACATCAAGTTAATTTGCTACTGCGGAGATGCACGGATTTTTCTTCGTTTAGAGAGAAAGAAAAAAAGGCAAAACAAACAAAATCTGTAAAATATGCAAAAGTTATTCCTCTTCCGGAAGGGACAATCAAAAGGAAAAGAAAAGGCGAAGGTGTTTAAAGTTGTATTTCTTCAGGAGACATAGCAGAGACCACAATTTCTCATGAGCAGACTGTTGGACCAAGCTGTACTGAGCCTGCATCCTGTAAAGAGATTTTCCCACAGTCTCTAATGTTAGCAATCATAGTAAGAGAGGGGGAACATGCAAATTTCACAGAAAAAAATAACTTACAGCTTCCACTTTTCAAAACTTCCATATGTAAAACTAGTAGAAAGGTTTCACTCTTACATTTGCTTTTTTTTTTTTTTTTAAAGCACAAAACACTGCAAGCGCAACAGTAGCACAGCCAATGTCGGTTCAATTTTAAAAAGAAAAAAAACACATGACCCAAAACAAAACACATTTAAGACGCTCAAAGGACAGTTTGCTACCGGAAAACAAAAAAAGCCTAGCTCTATCAAGATGAGGGAAATCCCATTTTCACCCACACTGATTTCCTGCATGCAGAACTGAAGCCAGATGCCAAGTTCCAATAACTACCCTATCGCCGTGGGAAGCCATGTGAATTTAACACAATTCATCTTCCAGTCAAATGTGCCATGCTTGAGAGCCTAGGCCAGACTTGGCGCTATGCTGCCGCACAGCCTTGAAACAATGACTGCTCCATCACTCAACCAAAAATTTGGGCTGGTGCAAGTCTTCCTCAGTTTGTGTCAGATGCGAAAAAGCATTTTAGATGACGCTGTAGGTATAAAATAGCCTCCACGTTCCACGATCAGCTGCAAGCCATTAATTTTGCATTTGCTACCTTCAAAGGTTAAGCAATATTCCTGTGAACCACCGCACTTCTCTCACAAAGCAGCGTGCGCTCGGGGGAGCCTGTTTGCTTTGTCAAAACAAAAGAATAAAATAAATGCTGCGTGCGATGCATTTATTCTCCCGGTTTCAAAATCTACCGGAAAGCCCACAATAATCTGTGCTCTCGGTATACCTGACCTGAGAATTGGTATCTAGGATACAGCATGAAGCTGTTCTTTTAGCAGGCCCTCACTAACCAGACTAAAGTGGAGAACAGCAAGCTAATGAGCTGTCTGTCCCAGGCACGGAAAGCAACCTGGTCACCTGATGCCGGGATCAAGTGCAGCAACCACTTGCAGCTGATGCACGGATCAGTTTAACCCAGGATCCCAACAGTCACACGTCTCGCCAAACAAGGGCTTTTCACGCCCCCGCTAATCACCCGCAAGGCCAAAAAGTGGTCTGAAAGGGTCACTCTTTACCCTGAGCCTTTGCCAAACTGCAAGAAAGGGCTGTGTGAAATTACACCCTGCAGGTACGGATTTTCCTTCAAAGCCAGACCACCCCATGAGGCCGGTGAGCTGAGGGATATAGGTAGCAGAAGCGGCTGTTGTGCTCGGCTCCACTTTCAACCCGCAGTTACTATTTAAAATAGATTCTGAAACTCAAAACAAAAAAAAGAACTTTCATCTATTTTTATAATACGGAAAGGCTCGTTCTAGGGCAGAATACCTACTACTGGACGAAAAAGCTAATTCTGTTGGGCAATTCTATGTTAAGAGGCTATAAGAAGAATGTCATTAACCACAAAATGTAACCATAAAGACCATAAAAGTCTACATTGTTAATTAATTAAATGCCTCATTAACTTTTTTTAACATGATTTATTCAATTTACAAAAAAATTAGCCATCATTGCTGAATATAGGAACATGTGGTGCCACAAACACTCTTTGGTTCCGTAAGCATCTCCCTCTAACGTTAGAAAAAAGCTGCAAAACTGCCATGGGGCAATTTATGTCCATTCAGGTGCTCCATTTAAACCAGCAATCTGAAAATCACTCTGAGTTAATCCGAAGAGTCAAGCTAGCACGTCACCAGCGAGATCCATGCCACCGCCGCTTCTGCTGCCTGCCGTTCGTTAGCCAAATTGCAAACAGTACCATTAAAAGGCGCGTGCAACTATGCATGCCAAGGGTTGATCTGCTAAGGGGTGCCACTCCACTTCAGTAACATGCGCCAGCCCCGCAAGACGGGCTCTCCCACCCACGTTTTGCAGGAAAGCCTTGCCCCTTTCCCCGTGCATTTTCCCTGCACAGATCGCATGCCCTCGGTGCACATCCTAGCAATAATAATAAGCGCTCCTCCTCTCTGCCCAGCCGCAAAACGAGCCCCGTGGGCAAGATGTTATAACTCGAGTGCATCCCTCTCCCCCGCAGCGCCATGCCAAACCACAGAGGCAACGCTCGTCCCCTCCCGGGGTGGGGGGGAGTCCCACAGGAGCAGACGAGGAGCCGCGCGCAGGCAGGAGGCTGTTCGGGAGCTCCGGCTCTGCCGCCGCAGGGGACCCTGAGCCAGACCCTTGCACCAGGCTGAGACCTCTCCCCCTGCCTGAATATCCCCTGTCTTTATGAGTTTTTAACCCCCCCTGGAAACAAACAACATGTTTCCTCCACCCCTATCATACACCATGCATGCCTCTGATTTCACTGCCTTTCCAGGCAGGACTTAGTCCCAAATTCCCAAAGAGTAAAAAACTTTCCAAGTCCAAACACTGTCTAAAAAAGCACCAAGCAGCACAAAGACAACCAGTGCTTCCTCTCGCATCAAATTCATTACGCAAGCCTTCTGTAATTTTTTTTTTAAAGACTTTATACTCCCTATAATTCTCCCTCCTTTTTCTCCCTCCACAAAAAGTAAATTACAGTTTTAAGACTACTATTATCTCAAGTCATTTGTTTCAAATGGAGAAAACATAATGGATTCAAGAGTGAACATACATTGCAATGGGCTGCTAATATCCTGATTAAGCAAGACCTGACGCAGAAGTCTAGTGAAGAAAACGCAGAGCTTTCCAACATCTTCGGTGGGGCTTTGCTCAGACCATATGGATTTCCAGAGCAGAAGACCATTTGCCATACTGTCTTCGAGTAGCCTCATTAGCTGCAGCCATGCAATTTATCTGACTAGACGCAGGCCATGTTTGTCCTTTGATGTTTCACGCTCACGTCAGCTTTTACGCACAAAATGACCACTACATTCCCCCCTAACTATCTGGGGCACTTTTGCACCGTGCAATTAAGAGTGGGGCAGAGGCAGCTGAGCTAGCAGCATTTGGGCTCTCTGCGGGTCTGGGAGCGATAAATGCAGCTCGTCACTCATGGGAAGCAGCTCGGGGGGAAAAGAGAGGCTGGGAATATTACCCACGAAGGGGGGAATTACTTTAGCCTCCTTTTGCAAGCCGTGCTGTCGGCCACCCCTCCTGAGCCAGAGGAGCCTGCGTGTGGCTGGCGGAGGGGCCGCGAGGGTGCCTGCTATTGCCCAGGGCAGCAGCAAAAAGCCCCCACATGCAATGCAGAGCTTGCGTTGCACAGGGGATGCCAACAGGGATGGCAGGAAAGAGGCGTGTGCAGGTGCCGCAGTTCACACTCCAGCCAATCAGCTTCACCCACCAGCCCTTTTCCTCCCCCCCACCTTTTTTTTAAGAGGAATTTGTAACTTCTTGAATACTTCAATTTTTCCAGCCCTGCTCCTAGAATCTTTCCAGAGAACAACAGAATTCAGCTTTCTACTAATTGCAGCTGGCTGCTTGCTAGAGGGAGGGGGGAAAAAAAGAAAAAAAAAAAAACAGGAAAAAAAAAAAAAACTCACACCACTACACAGTTTCCATGGCTGACCAAACTATCACAGTTGACCACAGGCCAAATTAAATTCTGACAGGGTGGTGTGACCACCCACTACTCCAGTCCTTGAAAGACACTGCCGATGCCAAATCACAACCACAGCTCACACACACCAGCCGCTTCCCATTGTCCCACTTTCTCCCGCCTTGCACTCGTATCAACAGGGATTCTGTTACTGACCTTTTAGTTTGGCCTAATAATCAAGGCAAGCAATTTGAGTATTTAAGCATATTAAAAAAGTGTTGTTCACTTGCGCTTTTGGATGAATTCAAGTCAGCTGCTAAAGGACTGCCCTTGTGATCAAAAATTAAAACCCCTAATCAAATCACGATGAGAATGTGTGGCAAGAGCACAAGGTTATCCACAGGCTTCAGGACCTTCGCCTTGGCGAGCTCAGATATCCCTGGCTTTCTGTGACCAACAGCCGCTGCTGCAGATAGCTCCCTCTGCCAGCAAAGCAATCCAAGAGTCCTCAATCCCTGTTTGAGCAAGACACCTGTCTGTAAGCAAGTTCTGGAGCTGCGAGTCCTCCCTTTGACCTCAGTGGGCTACATCTGGCGCAGACACAAGGGTCCCTGTGCAGCCTGCTACGTCCCAACAGTCATCCCAGCTACAGATACCACGCAGGAAGAAAATTCACGCCGACAGTCTGGGGCACACGTACGCTCCTATTTTAGATCCATGGGAAATTTTAGATCCATAGGAAATTAAATCATGTAAATTATGAAGATTACCATGGCAACGTTGTAACAACGACTTCTCCTCCTCCTCACTAGAGCAGAAAGAGCCCCGAGTTAGCACAAGCCTTTGTCTAGGGTAAACAAAACCTTTCCAGACAAATCCTGCCTCCCAGCGCTGGAGAAGGCTTCCCTCCAGGCTAAGCTCTCCAACTATAGAAAAGGGTATTTCAAGGTTTCAATGGGTCTTTGAGGTCAGACAGGCCTCAACCGAGGCCTGGGCTGATTCAGTCTTCCAAAGCGGGGTGCAAACCCCACTCTGAGGTCAAACTGGTCCTCTTCCAGCCAAGGCAAACTTTGTGTTGGGACTGAAGTCAGGGACTGATCTCTGGCAAATCAGTAATCACTCTCAGCAACAAAACACTTCTTTGCAAGATCTAAAGTTAAGGAACAACAACGATGCTCATACCTAGAAGCCCGTATTTCCCAAATAAAAGCATGCCACAAGCCAACAGAGCTGGTGGATTCATCAATTACTGATTTTTGTAGCAACAGGAGGTCTGTTTCATTAGACAACATTGTTCCAGCTATGCCGGGAAGCTCCAGACTTGAAGCATAAAACATTCAGAGTGCTCCTGTGATGCACTTGAGCACGCAAGAGGGCACATTAAGCTTTACAGTCTGTGTCCCACGGAGGAGAAAAAAAAAAACAACCCACAAACAAAATATAAAATTCTTCTAAACTACATGCTCTTCACAAATAACAAAAGCAAAAATCATATGGCTCATTAAAGATCACCATACAGACCAAAAACATATATATGTATCATTCTGTTTGCAGATGGTTTATGTTTAAACAGAAGTGAGCATTACTTATAAAACCTTACCCTTTGCTTGTGCATTCAGGATGCTGCTTACCCTACATTTCCCTCCCGGCTGCCCTAACAGCAGCTGGGACACACTCCCACAGCGACCTGCCACAAGACCTGGAGGAACTCGGAAGGAGATGTATTAGGAGAAGGGGAACATGCAAAAATTCAAAGACCAAACTCAAAACTTCCAATTCTCAAAATTCCCATGTGCACAACTAGAAAGAAGGTTTGTAATTTTACATCTGCAAAAAAGCAAAACAAACAAAAAACCCCATTGCTCCCAGACAGTCCGGCCTCCTGCGGTCACCCCACCGCGGGTGTCCCAGCATCTTCCTCGTGCCCAGCAAGGCACTACCTGGGAACTCCCGCAGCACGCTCCGATCGCACAGCCTGGCACCTCAAAAGTGACTTCCAGAAAAAACATATCATGTACATGACTAAGGCGAAGGCACAGCCCCCGCATCCTAACTGAGGGTACCCAGAAAGGTGCCTTACCTCGTATCCCAGGCGGGCTGCCCGTTGCAGGAGCGTTTCCCCCGCGTTCTTATTGACAATAAGCCTCCGCGCTTCGGGCGGCATGGGGCGGCTCGGGGTGGTCTCCTGAGGGAGGCTCGCCAGCTGCAGCTGTGCGGGCTGGGGCACAGGTAGCAATGAGGGGGTCTGCTGGAGGCGCTCATACAGCTTCTGCTCGTACGGCTTGGCTGGCGAGGAGTCACAGTCTGAAGTAGGCTCCGGTCGCTTCCTGACTTTCCTCATTACCGTGACCTGTCAAAAGCATCGTTATTGGAATTTTCCTGTTCCCTCCTTGCTTTTACAGTACAGCGATGGGGTTACATTTTGCCAGCCAAGAATTACAGTTTTCTACTCGCGTTTAATTTTCTTAAGAAACGTCTACTATTGCTCTTAAAATGCAAGATTCCTCAATACCTGCAATAGCGGCTTAAACTCAGGCAGGTTAAGAGAAGCAAATTAAAAATGTGCAAACCACACACAGGAAAATTCGAAGAAATCACTGCTACTCTGCATGACAGCATGTTAGTTTTAAGCAGGCTGGCTCTGCATTCAGTGATGCTAGTGGACAATTAAGTCTAAATAAAGATACCTTATCTTCAGCATTTTCGATATCTGTGGTGTCATCCCCTGTCAGAGATGACCTCCTTCTCCTCTCCTGCAGTGCCAAGTGTTTTGTTTTACACTGCCGTTTCCCTGATGGCTTCTCACACTCAGTGTATTTCTGCAGCAGAGATGCAGGTTGGAAATCCTCCTCTTCATCTGTGTACAGCCCATCTGTCTTCCGGCTTTCTTTAATTTTCTGCTGTTTGGCAGCCAACCTCGAGGCTGGAGTACAGCTTGGCTGAGCCTGCCTTTTGCTGTTTGCATTGGTGGATGAAAGGCTCTTCATGTGCGGAGACACTGGGAATACAGGCAAGCCTAAATAGGAAGGAAAGGCATTACACGTTGCATGGTGTGTTAAAAGGAAAACATATTGCTAGCACTTAACACAAGCTCCTCGACTGCTTAAGAGATCTACCAATTACATTTTCAAATCATTAATATTTTAAGTGTTCCACATTCAAATTGTAAATAGCATCTTGCAAGTTACGTTATGTAAGTTAATAGTTGTAACAGTCTGATAAAAATCACTAAATAAAATTCTCTGCAACCGGTGCCTGGGTACTGCGAGGGCCATACAGTGCAGTGCTGTGCCAGCTCTGCACTGTGACAGCCAACCTGCAACGGCAGAGCGGAAAGCCGCAACCGAATTTCCTCGCTTTGGGAAAACGCATTTCCTTACCTGGAACTGCCTTATCTGAACGGGAACCAACTTCTCCCTCATCCTGGGCCCTACTGGGCTTTTCTGCCTTTTCCAGGCTTAAGTTCAGGGCAGATACATGAATTGTAGGGGGAGGAGGGAAAAGAGAAAGAAATAGTCGCAGGGAAGAGGTCTTAATGGGACAGCACTGAGGAGTTTTGAGCTTAGCACTTAAGATAGCAATAAGATAGCAGGCATCTCTTTTGTAGCATTTTTACTTTAAAAAAAAAAAGAAAAAAAAAAAGAAAACAATGGCTACTTAAGGAGCCATGGCTGCAGAAGTCCTGTGCAAACTCTCTATCAAAAGGTACAGATATTTCACAGAAAAAGCAAGTGGTTATGTTTTCCAGAGGACACTGACTAGCTGCACCGTGAGGCTGTAAGGTAGTGGAACGCCTCGGACCAGAAAAAGCCAGTGCTTCACAGCCCTTTGCAGAATACTCACAGGACTGGGTTTTCTCCACAGATTCATGCGGTAAAAGCTGAGTCTCACAATCTGGGCCACATGCAAAAAGCATGGTTATTTTTTTCCAGAGCGCAAGCAGGTTTACAACAAAACAAGAACAAGAAAAGTTGACTTTTTATAGTCTGAATTTCCCCTGAGCAGAGAATTGAGGTGACCTCAGAACCAACTCCTTTGGAGAAAATAAATGAATTAAAGGCTGCTGGGAAGGAAGGGACACTTCATCCAGACAATACCATATCATTGAGGGAAGGTGCAGAAAAACTCAGAGCACTTGAAATAGGCTCCTTTGCTCTAAGAAGTCTCTGAAGTGATACTACTTTCAGAACAGAAGAGATGGCAGAAGCAAATACAGCACATGGCTGCCCAGTGAGCAGAGACCTTGATTCAAGAAACTCAATCAAGAGCTGGCCAGCAAAAAACAAATAAAACAAAAATAAAAATCCGGAGTCGTCTTAGTGGGCAGCCTCACACTTTTGTCTCCTTTCAAACAGACCTGAGAACATGACCTGCAGAAGGCTTTCTAGATTAAAGATGAAAACAGAAAACCCTCAAGTTCTTTAGAACCACTTTCTAGAAAAAGATGCATAACATGGCTTGCCAACCAGGTGTCAGCAAATTGATGGGACATATGATGTGCACACTGTTCAGCAAGAATCCAGTCCTTTTGGTTTTTAGACATTGTAATCATGAAGAAAACCCTTCCACCAGTTGTAGACTGAACCTACTGATGCAAGGTTGTCTTTCCAACTCTGCAAACAGCATGAAATAAGAAGAGTGTTTCTAATTCTCCTGTTTCCAACTAACCTAATTGGAGTAGCAAAAAAGCCCAATTCCAATACAGAAGTATCATCATTATCTCCTTAATCGCTTATGAAAAAAATTGTGAAGATGGAAAGCAGCAGCAATGAAGTCTGGTGAGTGCGAAGGGAAGGAAGAAACCGCTGCATGTAGAAAAACAAGAATAGAGAAGAAACAGGTCTGGAGAAGGACAAAAATACAAAAAGGGTGGGGGGAGGGGAAAAAATCACAGAAAGAAAAGCTTATCTCAAACAACTGTGGGCTTTCCCATTCGGGGATGCTGAATGAGACAATAAAAAAGTTTAATCACTGCACAAGATGTGAACTCCAGCCTGCAAGCTTTGCAAAACCTGTGCTGCGCTTTGACCATCAGTGACGACAGTAGACACCAGGCTAAACGTACACCACCGCTACAAGATGAGGAGCAGCAACTGTATGCCCAGGAGCTTTGGGATCAATAAAGTTGCAAGAGGCTGGCACTATCCAGAAAAGGCATGAGCATCAGCCTGGGAAACGCAAGAGATGCGGGTCAAAAAGAGAGGAGTGATTAATCCTTGAATCCCACCCCATCTTTCTGACCACTACATATGGAGCTGGGGGGAGAAAAACAGAGCGGGCAGGAATCTCCCCAAATATCCGTGCAAAGACAAAGCCGTGCCGCTGCCTGATGCGGGCTGTGGCAAGCGTGCCTCAAAGCAGGCTCTACCTCTCCTCCCGTGGGCTGGGCCGGCGGAGAGGTCCGCGGGGAGAGCGGCGGCTGCTGCCGTGCAGCCTGAATGCTCACTTGTTCGGCTCCCATATCCTCCGGCAGCCAGCTCCCGCCTGCCAAGTCCGGCGGCCGCTGAGCTGGCTGTAACCGTACCCGGCTCCGAGGGGCAGGCGGCAGCTTTCCAGGTGCGCCAGAGCCCTCCTGGCTGCTCTTCGTCGCAGCTTTTGTTTCCATGCTGCCTGCACAGCAGCGATTAACAGAACTGCTGGGTTTTCTCCTCTCCCCGTATAAATGGCTGCAGCTCCCCGGGGGACTATCAGAGGAGGCCAGCTACTACATCGCTTGCAGCCTGCAGCACCAGGTTATTGCTCAGCTGGGACTCCAGGAGAGACCGCCACTGCTCCCGTGTTAGCCGCGGGGCTGGGCGAGCAGTGCAATCCCCTAAGCTTGCAGGGATCACCACGCCAAGGGCTTGCGGAGCTGCTGCACCTGGGAGAGCTGCAACGGGCAAAGTCACCACCAAAGCGGGAAGCGGCAGGGCCCCAAAACAATTTTAGGCAAGGCAAATCCCAGGTCTGGTAGCTCTGCTCCTCAAGGACGACCCTCCAAGGAGGTGACAGCCAGGAGATGTCCAGCTAAGGACATCTCCAGAGGTCACCACTTGGTCATCCAGCCACAGGGCACAGACTGGGGGAGAGAAGGGGCGATTGCTCAGTGACAGCTTCACTTGCAACAGATGATTCCTCCCGCAACGAGATACCACAAATTCCTTCTAAGAAATGGCACACTTAAAAGTTTGAGGACTATTCCTGGACAAGAAAAGCTAAACATCTCCTTCCCTATGCAAATTTCATGCAGAGAGCACAATGTTACACAACGGGGAAAAAATTCCTCATCCTAGTGAATTAAGAAAAAGGAGATTCAAAGGTTTACACTTCAATGGGGTTGCAAGAGAGTTAGCAAAGTGAGCTGAACGATCTCTAGTGCCTCTGCATAATGGATGGCGAGGCATAATTTAGTCAGGTTTATGGTTTTATAGAGGCTTCCAAAACCAAAAGGTTTTTCATAACCATGGGGCGACTGAATCTAAATGTCTTTGGGAGCAGTGCGTAAATTGGGAGCCACCTTTTTTTCTTTCCTGAGGTCATGTGTTAGAGAAGTCTATTGCTATCGTGGGAGGCAATGCAGAGGAAAGCTAGAGCATCCTTACACAATGCAGCTTCTTGTTAGTGACCCTCCTTTAATCTCTACAAGGTATCTCTTTCTGAAAGTACAAAGGGGAGCAGGTGATGGGCAGGGATGTTTGAGCTGATACCATGCTCACCAAGGCAGCACACAAAGCAAGGGGGTAAGAGTCAAAGTTCCTTTTTAAGTAAGTTTTGATCTTCTGCTCCACAAATTCTTTTGGAGAACCTTCCCCATCAATAAGCATCAAAGTTTGGGTTTTTCTGCCCTCAAATAATCCTACCGAGGGGAAAGATGGGTGAGAATCTTTAGGACAGAAAGGAAGTCAACAGTTTTGTCTGCTATCGTTTCAGAGATGTTACCCTGGAAAATTCTCAC
Source organism: Apteryx mantelli (assembly GCF_036417845.1). Lineage (NCBI taxonomy): Eukaryota > Metazoa > Chordata > Aves > Apterygiformes > Apterygidae > Apteryx > Apteryx mantelli. Next base: position 96,455,926 of record NC_089978.1, read on the forward strand.
CAGCGCAGGATGACCTGGATTCAACGCTTTCCTTAAGAGATTCTGACATGGGACAACAGGATCTACTTTCCTTATGCTTCTTCCTCTTGAAGTTGTCTCAGCTACACTACAGGTAAAGCCAGCTTGAGGGTGAAATGTTATCAGTTTGACGAAGTTCCCAGGTCTCTGAAGGAAGGAGTCCAAACATTGGACTCAAGAGTTCCCCTTCCGCAGAAATAACTTTTCCTTAAAAAAGCAGGCAGACAATTTGGGGACAGAGGGAGAGCTAAGAGGAAGAGAAGAAGGAAGAAAAGAAAGGAAAAAGTATTTGCAGCTTTTAGGTTTAGAAAAACCTAAAGAAAACTATCTACTGTGCTTAGAAGAGGCAGGGATTCATGGCAAGGTGCAGCAGACGTCCGGGCGGGACCAGTCACATGGACCACGTGCTGGCATTCCCCTTCAGTCCTCCAATGTTGTTACAGCAGCTAACGTGGCAGGAAGGTGGGAAAGACAACTGAGGATGCGCCGGGGGCTGCCGGCATTGCCGCCCCGGTGGGCAGGCCAGCGCAGCAGGGGGGCGGGAGCATTTCCTGCCCATGGGAAAGAATTTGACAGAGTGCCTCAAAGCACTTCCCCAGGATAGGGACTGGGCAGGAGAGGAGACGAAGAGGAAGGGGAGTGAGGGGGAAAAGCAGCCAGACACAAATCAAAGAAAGCTGACGTACTTTGAGGAAGAGACCCCCTTGGGAGAGAGCTACCAGGAAGACCTCTGTGTGCACATGTAGGGCCAGGACATTGGGGAGGAGGGCCAAAGGGGTTTACAGGAGACATCTAAGACAAATCAGCAAGGCATCCTCTTGGAGAGGAGGATGAGCCTCTTTCCTGCAAGCGTGCCTCAGAAAAGGCTGGTAAACTCAGCAGTTCCAGGGGTGATGGAGCCATTGGATTCCCGAGATACAGAACTCTTAGCAGTACTTACACTGTTTTACAGAAGGTCATACCCACTCAAATCTCAGTTGTGGTTAAACACTCTTATGCAAGCTAATAACCTGTTTGCTTTCTTCCTTACTCAGAACCATTCCTCCATTAAATGCCCCCCCAAATCTCTTCTAGAGACATAAACTTCTTTTCCACATATCTATGACAGGACTGTTTTAAAGTCAAAACACACACACGAACACATACAGTTACACACACACACACAAACACATTTTCTTGTCTGCCAAATATCAGCTACAGTGCATTTCTTATAGTGGAGCTGTCAGTCCTTATACAGATGGACATCTACAGAAATATATTAAAAAATTAAAAAAATTAAAAAAACTCTCGACAATTCCTTAACATCGGTGGCAGCATGCGTCACTGTAAATGCTAAAGCCAGCTGGTTTCCCTAGTAGTCTCTGCATACCTTGTTCATTGTCACTTGTTTTGAGGGACTCTTCAGACCAACTTCTATTGCTTTTGGCCTCTGACCTTTTCTTGGTGTGCCTTTCTTCTGTGAAGTCTTTGACCTTTGCAGTGGCCTCTGGCTGAACAGCCTCAGCTAAATCTTTCCTGCTTTGCCGGCCCAACTTGCCGGACGGGGATCTCTCTGGTGACACCTGCTGCTCCCATAGTTCCCTAAGATGCTGCAGGTGACGCTGCTTTTTGGGATGGAGCCCTGTTAATTCAATGCACACCTTCAGGTTGGTCACCTCATTACAATTGGGCTCTTCTAAGTGGTTAGAGGAATTGTTTGTCATTTCCCTCTCAGGCCAGTCATCTAATGGAAAAATAACTAAAAATTAATCAAAAAGCCCCCTCAACTTAAAACAAAAGCTACATTTCACTTTCGGGGCATATAGTCTCAGCTTTACCACCACACTATGCATTTTAAAGGTTCGCTCATTAAGGGTTACATGCACTACAGTAACTTGCACTGCTGTGGCTACAGTGTCCAATGACTACTGCTTTACCCTTATATACCAAGGTTTTTTTTGAGAGAGAGATATATACATATATATATATATACATATATATACACATATATATAATTTTAAGTGAAATGACAGTGCTCGCATTAGTAACTATCAAGTTCATAAATGGAAACACATTAAGCCAAAGGGACGTTCCTTTCACAAGACATTCCTTGAGAGAGACCAAAGGAAAATGCTTATTTACCTTTGCAGATCTTCTTCTTTTTTGCCTTTGATATAACTTCATCCTGCAGTTCATCCATAAAGTTTTCGTGCTGGCTGCCATCATTTTGCACTCTCTCACCAGAGTGTTTACGCTTCCTGTCCAGACGTGGACATGGATGTTGGCCAATATCTTCTGTCGGCTGGTCTTCCGCTTTTTCATATATAGAATGTCTCTCTAAATAACATTTCTCATTTGAGAGCTCTTTTTCCTCTGGAGTTTCAAGAAAGTGACCTTGGTTGTTTTCTGTACTAGCAAAGTTACCTAAAAATAAAAGACGAGACATAATAAATACAAAACAATGCATTGTAAGAAAGTTATGTTCTCTGATCTCTTCAATGTCATTCCCTTACCGGCACATCTCCATCACGACTTACGGTTTACAAGGCATGCAAATAAACACGAAATTGTACTTCAGATCAAATCTCCTCTGGTCAGCCTAAGACGGCAGTTTTCAACAGTTAAGCACTAATCCCCCCAAAATGCACATGCTTTGTGTTGTTTTTTTTAAATCAATATAAGTACACAATTCATAATACATGTATCCATAGAAACATCAAAATACGCTTTTTTAAAAATAAAGAAAAACCTTCAGATATCGAAAGCACAGACCCTTTTCAGAAAGCAACCTCACTCCCAAAAAACCTTGACAAGCAGTAATCCAAGCTTCGCTTTGCAAGGACTTTTTTAATAAATACTTCCTGATGATAATAAAGTAGTCTTTCACTAATTCAGAGTCTTTCTCTGCTTCCTGCATCGAATGCAGATCCTGAGTAAAGGCATTCGCCCCTTCTTCTGGGGATACAAAAGGGAAATACAATGCGCACACGCGCACACGCGCACACACACACACACACAGAGGAATACCACTAAGAATAGTGACAATATTTTACAAAAAGCACTACTTGAATTTAAGGTTATAAAAAGACTTCCTCACTTGAAGTGATCAGCCAGTCACTGTTATCCCATGATCTTTGTCACCTCCTTTTAAAACAGACCACACTTATTCAGGGTGTATTTCCAGCAGCAGTGACCAGGTAAGCCTTGAAAAGCTTACTAGAAACTAGCCTCACGAACTAGCACAAAAATACCTATGTTGCCATGCTCGCTGTGGAACTTTCAGCCTCCCCCCCCACAACGAATCTTCCTTCCCCAAATTTGGAGAAAGCTTAAGCAATTTTAAATGGATGCTTGACTTCAAATGGCATTTAATCATTGTCTTGAAGAGGTATTCTTTCTTGGGCTAAACCAAACTAGCTGGGACACGATTAGGCAGACATGCCGTACAGAGTGCAACGCTGTTAATCAGCTTCCTATTTACAGTTCTCACCAGCAAGTTGGCTTTCCCATGCTTTTTAGCCATCCTGGCTAACTGTTATATTCTTTTCACACGTCTGCTGCTGTTTGGCAAATTGTCTCTATTCTCTATTCCACTTCCCAAGGGCTTAACATCCCTTTTCCTTTTCCTCCTCCTCGCCATCTCTCCTTCTCTCACTTCCCTTCCTGCAGATTCATTTCCCTTCCTGCAAATACATCTGCTCTTTTGCTCCCTTGACTAGTTTTCCCATCCCTGGCCACTCTGACAACTCCTTTTTCCATCCCTTCTCCCTATCCTTCCCCTCAAAACTTACTCGGCCTCCTCCCCCTTACACCCAGCTTTCAGCTTTGGCTCGTCCCCCTGCCAGGACAGCCACTGTCCCCTGTCACCAGTGGCCTCCTCTCCCCTCCCACCCTGACACCTCACCAGCTCCCCCCACCACTATCTAGGCGGTGGCAGCCCCTGGATAAGGTCCAAGTACGTTCACGTTTTTATCTTGAGAGCACCTTCCTACAGCTCTGCCAACACCTTCTGGTTTCACGACCATCCCCAAAATATCTCTAATCAGCAATGGAAGGTGAAAAAAAGCCTCTCTCTGATGAGAATTTTCTTCACCACAACTTGGAAAAAAGCTCTGTGTAGTATCTAGGGCCCTGGAGATGTCTGCCGACACCAGAAGACACCACAGAGTCATTTTACACTGCTTGACAACCTGCCTGTGGTGCTACTTTAAAAACAGTGGAAGATAATTTGGCCAGGAAAAAACAAAAGTTGACTTCTTCCAGGCGAGCAGGATGGTCAGGCTTTGGCCATTCTTCTCTCCGTGAGTCCATCAGGTGTAACACCTGCTCACTTTAAGACTTTAAAATGTAGATTGTCACAGTTCTTTTGACCAGCAATGCTGACATGTTCCTCTACGAGAGTAAAGGGTCAGAAGAAGAAAACGAGTATCTTAGTAAATGACAACCATGCCTTTAAACAACCAGCATCCCCCCAGATCAGAATGAACCTGTAAACACCACACACTTGCACATCTGGCACAGAGATGCTACACAACAGCTGTGCACTATCACCACACCAACAGCAAGATGAATTTTGTTTCACGCAGTATAAAAGAAGCTGGACCAGCAACATTTTAAGTATCACTTCGGAAAGGTTTCTATCAGATTTCATTTTACAGTTTTAACACAATCTGCTATCCTTGCGCCCTTACCTAGGGAAACATGGCACGCTCAGTACCCCTGAACAGATCAGGTAAGCACACTCTCTGCCATGATCTTCGTGTTTGGACTCTTTAGGTCTCCAGCCATACCAGAAACTACACACCACAGTTCATCCTGAATATCCCTAGATTGGGGCAATTTTCCTGCTCGCAACACTGCCTAGCCTGAGAAAAGGCAGGCACATCCTGACTAATTCCCGGAGAAGCCTTTGAAGGGTCAGGAGAAGTAGCAGGCTATACAGGGTTTTGATGGTCTTAATCTTTTGGGCTTGCAGGAAATGGCAATCTAATTCCATTTCGCCACCATTGAAATCAACCGACTTTAGATTAACTCCTTTTCTATTTGCAAGAGGACTTGGCGGAGGGATGCAGGCTGCCTGGTTCTTCACAGATAGTCAATGCTAAAAAATCAAAAGGAGGGGAGAGACATTTGCTTTAACCTCGTTAACAGTTCTTCGCTGTCGTCATTTCTTCTGGGGCACTGCGTGCTGCAGAGAACAGCGCACGTCAATTGAAGTTTGTCCAGAAAACGAGTGGTAGGTCACCACTGACAGCAGTGCCCCTTGCTGCCACCAGGTCTGCAATACCCTTGTCTCTGCCACCCGGAGTCAGAAACACAGTTACGTCCTCGCCTGAAGCCCCCTCAGATGATCACATCTCTGCTGCCGCCAAGCTAAAACGGCCTCTCAGGGACCACCTACTGTACGTGCGCTTCTGAAATTAGGAATATTATATGCACACATTTCTGAAGTTAAGACCATTAGACGAGTGATACCTCCATGCATAAAACCATGTACTAAATGCACAATCATCCTGCATCGACACTGCAAGCCAGAGAAAGTGAAGCCAGGGAACAACACAGGACGCTTAGTTGCATAACTGCACCGCTGCCTGTTTCCTCCCCATTCTACTCCGCTCTATTCCTCCCTATTCAACTGTATTTTTACAGTAAAAGAACAAAGGTTAGTTTCTGTTCAGGACATCATATAACCCACGTGCTGTCATGCTTCTCGCGCAGCTTGCAGCGACACGTCACTGGTACGCTGACCAATGGTGTTAGGTGCCCAGAGGTTTCTCTCCTCGGCACAACGGCGACAGCTTTGCAGAGCATGGCGCCGATGAACTCTATTAATATTTTACCACCAGATTCCACTCTGTCCTCAAACTGTTTTGCAAGCAACCTGGATCAGACACAATGTCTCCCCAAATTAAGATATAAAAGTCAACTCAAAGCACAACAACATAAGCATATCTCGCACGCCCAACAAGGACAAGGAGAATTTATTTGCTTTTGTTTCCCCCCCTCCCACATGCATCTACAACATCCTTTTCTCTGCCCAAGGAAAAGAACAACAACAAAATACTCTGAGTTTTCACATCATCGCTATTCACACAGCGAAGAGGTAGCCAGAAACATACTAAATGCTGAGTTCTCATAGCAACACACCTCTCCGAGCAAGGAGATAAACTCTTAAATGCATTCGTTTCTCACCACTCGAGCACTTGCTAGTCCTGCAGCAGCTGTGAGAACCAGTACCAACAACTCAAACCCTTTCTTACTGTCCTAGAAAAGTAGAAACAAGGAAGAGTTAAGAAGATGCTTCTTCACATAACATTTCTGCCTGAAGCAATATCTCCTTAATGCACTGCTTAAGATCGCACGAGAAACAGTTATACACACGCGCACACACACTACAAAAAGAAAAGAAAAAAAATACAAATTTTCCTTCATTTTTCCATCTTCCTGTTGCTGTCAGCACAAGCCCTGCTTGCGAGCAGGGTCTCCCATGCAATGCAAACAAGGAAACACATCTTAGTATTTAAGCCGTGATTCTTTTGTTCAAATAACATGGCAGCTAAAAACAGCTTTTCCTCTTCCCTTAAGCAACCTCTCCTTGCACTCACTTACGCAAGGTACCTTTTATTTTTTAATCATCATTCCAACTCTTCATTCATTAATGACTATCCAAATGCTAAAAAACTGTATTCAACATCAAGCTCACAACACAAGTAAAATAATTCAGTAAGTCACCTGCAACATCAAATTTTAGGTATCCCATGGGGCAGAGGAAATCCAGTTGATTTTGTTTTCTGTTCAAAGCGTCTCTGCTTGGGAACTTTCCATATTTGTTTCCTTCTGCCTAAGTCTACTGCACTGAACAAACAAGCACCTGCCATCCTCCCTGCAGAGACTACTTTCTTTTTTGCACTCTGTCCCATTGCAGGAAGGTGACACTGACCAGGGCAAAGGACATATTTACTGTTTCAGCCTTTCATTTGTCCAGGTATACACGCAGCCCAGAAAAAAACAAAAGCAACCTATTACCATGCTACGTGCCAAGGGCCACTGGCACTGAGCTCCAATGCTGCAGACGTGTTCTTAAACACTCTCGCAAATCACGGCGTTTCACTTTCACACACAGACACTGCTCTAACTTCTTCCTCATAACCCCACACCTCAAGATCAGGTTTTATTTTTTCCTCAGTTTAGGATTAAGTGGGCAGTGTCTTCCTATTGTAAAATTAGATAAACGGGTAATTATGTTTCTTGATCAAGAAATTCACAGCTTGTAGAATTTATTCAATCTTTCACACTTCAGTATGATTTTCAGTACTGCTAGGAGAGCTTTGCTACATACCAACATGCAATCATCACATGCCCATATTGATGTGTATGTCTATGCCAATAGCTTAAATCACTTGATCTCTGAACAATTCTGTGACTCATGACATATGCATCCCATAATTTATCATGTTTGTGCTACGGCAATGCACCATAGAAGCACTGCCTCAGCAACATTTACAAGTCACCTTGGCAACAAAGCAGCTTCACTGCTGTTCTCATAATGCCCAGCAAATCCTAAACAAGATGGGAGAGAATTAAGACACTTCTAGTTTACCCCTTGGCTTACTTTTCTCATTAATGAGGTAATACAGTGACCTCTTAAATCAGGTGTGAATCTTTTTACCCTTCTCCAGAAGGGAAGATGAAGCTTAAGAAGACTTTCTCTCTCATGGAAAGCGATGCACTGCCAAGCCAGAGAAAAAGTTTACAGAATCAGACATTGAGCAAAATCTTTCATTCGCTTCAAAAGAAGTCAGTACGTATGCCATACAACAAGGAAAATTACAAAGTCCCAGGTAAAGCTAGAAGAAGAGTTTGTATACGATCTGATGGCCCTGTAAAGCGTCGTCTGCCTTTGTTATTTAGCCATTGCTGTTGTTGTTGTATTTGCAGCAGATGCACCGGAGTCAAGGGGGCCAGCAGCTGTTACGGCCCTGGTCCTTCGCTATGGTCCGCGTACAGGGAGGGCAACTGTGCAGCCGCCGGAGCAGACGAGCCCCGCGAGTCCGTCGCATGCGCTGCAGAGTGAAAAAATCGCAGTTTCTATTGTGGTTTCCTCTTCCCCATCGACATCAGCCAGGTAAAGTGCTCCCAGCAGGGGTCATGTGTCAGAACAGCTCGTCAGTTCTGTTCCTAAATTCCCCGCTTACATATGTAAGATAGCACTGCTTTACTTTTAGCCAGACATAGATGAATGCTACATAAAACGGGATGAAACATCTTTGCAGCATCGAGATGCCATGCAGGAGGCAGAAAGTAAAACAAGAGAGGTTACAAACCGTGAACCATTTCAAGCGAGAAAGCTTTAAAGCCAAACACAACAGAGTGGCTAGAAATTGGAGAAAAGGGGAAGAAAACAGAGTTTCTCCTGTGAAAAATTGTTCCAGTTCTCACTGGTGATAAACTAAAGAGACCAGCAGGCAGCACGTATCACCCCTTTGCCCGTTAGCTGGTTAGAGATGTGTCAGGAGTCCCCCAAGCAGCTCAAGCTACACCAGAGTGCCAAACCACTATACTAGAGGCATTCAAGAAGTGTGAAACTCTGCTTCCTGATTTATCAGCTGTTATCCCAAGGGGCAGGAGGTGAAACACCGCGATAAAAAACTTTTACTGAGAACTGAATCTGTACCTGTAAGTATTAGCTACTGTACGCTTGGGCGTACGAAAGAGGAGCTCCCTCAGCAGAACAGATTTGCGCTTTTAGAAGTTTATAGATTCAGCCAAACTCCGAAATATCCTGTCAATTCAGAGCTCGTTAGTAGAGCAGAAGAACAAACTAACACAAGACTGAACATAAATAACTGTTGGAAGCAGAGAAAAGTAACAGTCTCAAACGCATTTTAACCAGCAGACTCAAGAGCCAGAGATCTCACTAAACGATGAATTTAAAGATGCACCACACAGTCAGCGCCGTGTTTTGCAAGGGTGGGCGGGTTAAAGAAACGCTGATCCTCTCTCAGGTCCTTCCCCAGAGCAGGCTGTGCCCCGCTGGCCCGGCAGCCCCCGGCACCCCATCCCTGGCCCCACAGACCACCAGCCCCTCTCCCTGCACAGGGACCCAGCGGCATCACCCGGCTGCTGCTGCGCCCCAGGCTTTGCAGCGCGCCCAGGATGCTGGACCGAACTGAGGACGTCGCAGAGCCCTCCGAAGAGCAAGCAGGGCTGCGGCGACCCGACCGCAGCTATGGGGCGCAGCATGGGGACCGCCAACACAGCCCTGCCTTCCTCCCCAATACCTCGTACACCTGAGAGGGGGGACCGGGCGCTCTGCTTCCAGCTCAGCCTCTCCGTTTTCCACACTGGTACTTTCTCCATTTCAACAATTAAAACTTTCCCTCACTATTTTGCCAGGCCAACTTTTGCTCATGCTGTTATTTCAGCGACAGCAATACCGCAAGTAACTTGATTTAGGTGAGTAACTGAGCAAGTACAATTGACCAGCATGCTCTCTGCCAAAAGCATTAAAGAAAGACCAGAACAATAATTCAAAGTTATTAAATTGCCTGAATGAGATTTTCTACTAGCCTTACTCATGAATCTCCACCTGCAGAAGAGCATGCCCAACAACTAAGTTACACAAGTACACACACACACACACACACACACACACACACGACAAAGTCCTCTTGTTTTGCAATACTCTCAGCATAGGTTTTTTTTTTGTGTGTAGTTAAAAAAAAGTAGCAGAGGGGGGATTAGAGCTCCTTAATTACTTAGGTATAAGTAAAACAGTTTAGAAAGTGATGGAAGCCAGATGCTTACCAGGAGTCCAAAAAAAAAAAAAAAAGTGATTTTGCTTACATAAATTTAAAAAACGCTAATACAGTTCATTTAAGTTTGCCTTTCTTTTAGGCCAGCAGAGGTAGCAAGAACTTTCCACCTTGCCACAGCCTGGAGAGAACAACTAGCGCCACTGGCCCGATGGGGAATTTCACAGCCTCCTGCCTGCCCTCAAGGACCTGTGTCGGCCGGGTGCACCAACCCCAGTCACCACACCAAGCGGTCATCCGGGCAAGCGAGTTACTCGTAGTTTGGAGTTTTACAGCCACAGGCAGAGCAGGTAGGTTATGGGCTTTCCTGCCCCCCATTGTCCTTCCCTCCTTTCTCCCTGCTTTGCCTTAAAGTTATGCTTTTGGTATTTCACTGCATTACGGCATCTTCAGGAAGATAAACTCCTCATTGCTCGAAGCCTCCCCCTCTTTCCCCACCTCTTCTCTTTTCTGCATTTACAACATACCCTTAGATCTTTGCTTTCATTTTGGTTGGTTGATGAGCTACTTCATTATTAAAAGAAGATCTCTTTAAGACAATAACTTTGGTGACAGTTATCATCCGAAAAGCAATAATGCTGACAGATGCAACTGTAACCAGCAACTTGAAGACCCAAAAGTAAGCACAGAGAGCAACGGATGTCACAGAGGTGTCCATACCTACAGAGGCCAAGCTTTGCAATCTCATACATTACTTATTCTAACCAATAACACCCTGATGATATCAAGATTACGCTGCACACTTCAGAAAGCCATCCAAATTCGCTTACATCTGTCATTGTCATTTTGGTCAGCAATGGCATCTTCCAGAGCGACAGACTTTGGCTTCTTTTCACTGTTTCCTTTCAAGTTTTCCCAGTCTGCCTGGCTGAATCTGCAGACCTCTGAGTCTTTGGTAGCTGTTTGGCCTTCTCTCTCTTTCATCTCCAACTCTGAGAAGCGCATCATTGCACGCTAGAAAGAGAATTGATATGAAAAGAAAAGTCTTGCGATAAAAGCTATTTCATTTACCTTACCTTATATGAAAGTATTTCCAAAGAAAAATCTGCTCAAAATCAAGGTTTGAGAGAGGTATCTAGTGTAAGAGTTTAAAATACCTGACTTGTAAAACAGTATAAAAACTTCTAGTATCTATACGTAAATATCCACACAATTCTTTCATATATATGTATATACGTATATATAAATATATATATATAAAAAATGTATACTGTATATAAAAACAAAAACATTCCATTTTGGAGGTAAAAAGAGACAAAAACAAAAACAAAAAAACACAAAACTGTACAATGAATAAAGACGACCATGGCCCACAGACTTCCCTTTGTGTATTTGGAAATGAAATTTAACTCAAAGGTTTATGTAAGAGTCTAGTAATAAAAATTTGAAGAACTGACCTCACAGTAAGCAGCAGGTAGACATAAAATACTGTCCTCTTGTAATCCTTCCATCTATGTAATTAAAATGGGCACTCAATGGATCATTTAGATAATTTCATCCATTTTTATAAGCATAAACCAATTCTTTTCTTAACAATGCAAAACAATTTGGGTTAACTCAACTGTTCATTAAAAGTAAAATACCTTAAGGATATTCGTATACAATATCTGACTGTCATCCCTCAACATCAAACTTCAATACTGCTTCTACACTTTACTACGTATTTGCTCGGTGAAAACATTGCATAAGACCCACTAATACATGGCTGCTACTCCTCTCCACCAAACGTCACGTTCGGCATACTAATCAGAACTTCTGGATACACTTTGCTATCTGACAGTACCGGCCAACTGAGAAATTACAGCAATCGCTAGCTCTAACATAACATGCATTCCTTTTTGACTCCCCTCCATAACTGCAAAAACATTTAATACATACATTAACATTTTAATCAGATCTTATTAAAAGCCCTTTAAAACTTACTAGCGAACACATAAATAAAATCCATATATATTATTATTTACATAACCTGACTTTAATTAACAAACTTGTTTTGCCTTTTAAAGCCATTTCTGACCAGTATGCCCTAACCAAAGAAGTCTTATTTCCCCACCTGTGTTGCTTATATCAACTTTAATACTTGACTGAGACTTACAACAGAGAAATAATTAAAAAGCGCTTTGGTCGTTAAACCACGCAGACTCACCTGTAGCGCCCGCTGCTCTCGGCTGAGTTGACTGGAATCTGCATACAGTTCGGTTGTGACACACTTGAATCGATCACCTACATAACCAGCAGAGTTTGCAATTCTTTTTGCCAATTTAGATGGCTTGGGTTTCAATATTTTGCCATCAGCAGATTCTGCATCATCAGTCCCATCTTTGGTATACGCCTGATTAGTTTCAAGACTCGACTGTGTATTCCCCATACAGAATTGTTTTGCATCGTCCTGCACTTTGCCAAAAGACATAGCCGGGCCATCATTCTCATGAGCAGTTTCCAAGAAAGCTGAAGAAGGCTGAACTGATACTCTCTCTTTATTTTGGCTTACAGATAAATCTTCTTTCCTTAAGCTGAACACTGATGAACTCTGGGCTTGCTTAAAATTATAGGTTTCGTGAAGATCATTATTTCTTCCAAACTCCTCTCTCATTACAATAAAATCCCTGTGCTGAGACGCTTGTTCTACCTTGTGCTTTGTAGGGTCATTAGTCTGATTACTGCTTTCAGTAGCAAAGCCGGTTTTCGTTAAATTTGCTTCACTTTTATCATCTTGCTCATCTCGTAAAAGGTCTGGAAAGAGGTGTTTGTCACTTTTGGCAGAGTTTTTACTGTGGCTGGAGCTTTGGTGCAATTTCACGTTCTTGTCATTGGGTACTTCGAAATGCATCTTCCCGCTGGGTTCGAGGAGCTCTGGCAACCTGCTTCTTAGAGCTGGATCCTCGTAGCGGAGCCTCTCATGAGATCTCGACCTTCTTTCCGATTTCTCATCCTTGTTCATCTCCAAAGCCGAATGCGGCAACAACATGGGATGCACCATCCCCATCCCCAGCGCATCTTGGTAGGTCATGAACTCCCCCCGTCCCGCTGGCAGGCTGTAGGGAAGGCCAGGTTTGGGAGCCAGGTGTCCAGGGAAGAGGCTGCCGTTGGGCAATAAAACTGGATGAGGATACACAGGTCCTTTTCCATGTAGGGATAAAGGGCTTATAGCTATACCCTCCGGAACCGGATACGGGAGGTAACTTCTCGGATAGGGCAAAGGTGGAGAGCGGAACGCCTCGTTTGGTGGCAAAAATATGGGACTCGATGCAAGCGCGTTCTCATTTGCTTTGAAATTAGCTTCCTGACTACAGGATTTAGTCACTTTATTGTTATGCTTTGCCGGTGTCACCGCAGGCTGCCCTATATGCTGTATGACAGAGGCGGTGCTTTCCGTAGAGTTCCTGGTTGTCTTAGTGCAATCTACGTTAGCATTTGGAGCTGGTGACGCGGACGCCGGCCGTCCCCCAGTTGTTACAGACCCTGAACTATTGCTGACAACTGCCTCCGTGCCACCCATCCTGGGGCAAGAAGAACTTCTCTGTTGTGGTATCACCCAGTCTAACGCCTTGTTTTTCAACTGCACGTTTTTTCCGCTCTCCTCACTGGGACTTGGGCCAGGAACAATCCAGGAAGATGATGCTGTGCTGATTATTTCAGGTCTATAGATGGGACAACCATTTCCAGGAGGAAGAGTTTCTTTCTGAACATCGCTTCCAGGTATGAGTGACCCGCCTCCAGCCCTGCTGTGAACCAACACGGTTGGCGTCATTTTTTTAATATGGTCCGATTTGGTGGTTTCTGCATCAACAACTTTTGCCGACAAGTCTAGTGGTTTGTCTGTGACATCTTTGGTTGGAGTCTGCTTTTCTAGGAGCGGGGGCGACCTGCTGTCTTTCCGGTCGTGGCCGGCTTTCCTTACGTGTGGTGTAGCTTGCTGTGGGATTTCACCAGTGTCACTCGTTTTGGGAAGCTTCCCATTAGGCAGCCTCGAAGGCGGGAACTCGTTACTTACATTCATGTATGGCTTTGGGAGCGTGACTGATGAAGAGGGAGACGTGGTAATTCTGGGAAAGTGTTTGTGAAACTCGGCGTAGGCGTCTCCGACCTGCGCTGGCAGAGGAACGCGGGGGGACGGCCGGGGCGAATGCGACAGCAGCAAAGCTGGGTCCGTCGTTATGTTCGTCGGAGCTGACTTCGCAGCAGAGACTCGGGGCTGTTTGCTGTTCTGGATGTGTGGATAGGCATGTGCGTCAACGGGGTTGCCGGGACTGACTCCCATCTTCCACGACAAGCTCTTGTCCGGACAGTGCACCAAGGGTGGGATCGCTGGGGATGCCGAAGCCGCCGAGATCCTCATGGGCGACGCGAGGGACGAGGGGATGTGGGGGGTAACGTAATGGGAGGGGGGCAGGTATAAAAAACGTTCACCGTTCGTACACACGGGCGAGTAAGCCAGATGTTGCGGTAAGCTGTAAGTGGACTGCTGAGGTAGCAATGCCTTGTACATGTTCAATGAATACTTATTTGGTGAGTCAAGAAAAGGATATATAGTGGGCGTAGCACCCTCCATATACGGATTTACCCAGGGGAGCCTTAGGTAACTAGCACCATTGACGCTGAGAGGACTTTGCTTGTCACTTGCGGTTCTGTCCAAACCTAGCGTTTCTCCTGACGGGACAGAGGTTTTTTGTATTCCAGGTGGTGTTTTGTATATAGCGCTGAAGCCATTTGGGGCTTTTCCAGAGACAGCTGCATTTTCTACCGCTTCAGAGGGGTTAGATTTAAACTGTATCTCTGGATTTCTTTCAGGAGTAAATCCAAGACCAGCTATAGAACTTGTAGCATCCCGTGATTTTTCCGAGCCAAGTCCACATAAACTGGAATAGACAATACTACTGGGGACTCTGAGTCCTTCTCGCATAAGTCCAGACCTGTCCATACTCAGAGCCGCGAGACTGTCAATGCGATGTGCTGTAGTGGCATCCACCTTTACAGAATAAGAAGTATGTTACTTTCACATTTCGCTAAAATACTACTACTCACTCATGCTACAGATATGCTCCGATTTTAAAGAGAAACAATACCAATGCAAGTACATTGTCCACTGTGGAAAAAGTACAGAGGTTGATCACATGGGAGAATGTGAGAACAGGAAGCTACAGAACAATATGTATCACCACAAATGTCAATAAAATCTTTCTACATCCAAAATTCACTAACTAGAAACAGAGGTTTGAGGACCTAGAGCCTCTCCAGCCTAGATGCCGGAACTGGCATCATCGGTGGCACTGCTCCCACTCGCAGCCCCGTGCTGCGGCTGCCTCGGACTCCTGGGCCCCAGCCAAGCGAGAGGATGTGGGGTGGGAATGCGGAGAGCAGAGCTCGCAGGAGAGCGGACGGGGAAGGAGGGGAAGCCTCTCCTCCTCCTCCAGGACCTCCCTCCTCTGCAGCTCTGCTTTGGGGCTGGCCACTGCCATGCGATTCGCAAGGTAAGTTTTCTAAGCAAACAACACGAAGAAAGAAATCCACCATCCCTTGACAGCACAGCGCCGAATCACGTTTCCACTCGTTGCTCCCCGTGTGCTCTCGAAGGGGAAAACTGCCAACTTTGCTGAAATGCTGATACACTTAATGATGACACGAACTATTCTTGTTAGACACACTGGTATGCTACATGACATTATCCGTAACAGAGCAAAAGTAAGAACGTGATGTCATATGACAACATACACTGCAAAGTCAAGAGATTAACAAGATAAATAAGCAAAGTCCAATTTCACTGTTTCACGGAAACAATTTGTATGTGCCCAAGCATAGTTAAAATTGCAATAGCAAGGTACTTTAATCATTTCTCCAAAAGGATCATCTAAAAGCAAGGCGGGGTTGAAGCTGATTCAGTTTCAGCTATTAATTTCTTACCACACTGTGATTCAGGTGATTTTCTTCCCTCAACTCCAGTCTGCTTTTCGGTGCATCGCCATCATTAACTGGAATTTTCCTATTAAAAAAACACAACCATGCTATTTGAAAATATCCTGTGTACTTCTTATCATACAAGATTATATCACTGCCATATTTTGATTTCCCTAGAGAAGCCCTATATGATACCATACTTATCCTTCCGTGCATTAATGCACGGTGACTATTTTAGAAAGTAAGGACCATTTGGAAACAGATACAAAGTAAAAAGGGGTTTGACACTAAGAACGCATTGAGTACATTTCTGAGCAACCTCACCCAATGCAAGTGATTTTTGTTAAGGTTTCCTATTTTGCTTCTCCCCCCCCCCTTTTTTTTTCCAAGGAGATTATATACCATTTTAAACATACCCTACTCATGTGCCATCCATAAGCACTGCAGAGGAGAAAATTAAAACGCACACACTAATATCATACAAACATCAGCTGTTCCATGCTAAAGAGGGAGCTGTACATCTGTGCCATACCAGTGTTGCAGCACTGGGACTTGTTATCACAGAAAGCACCGATAAAGAATATACCTTAGTGCCAAATTTCAAATCCCAGGGATAAAAATCGCTGACATGTAGCAGAAGGAAAGTTTCATCATTACCCAAAAGAACTCCTTTCAATCAAAGTACTTAAAGGCACATCATCACCCTAAATCAGAAATGCAATTTTAATATATTTGTTTATTCATTTTTAAAAGATCTACCTTTCCTGCAAGTAGCATGTAAGATTATTACACCTAAGCAACTGGGAGGGAAGCTGGGGCTGGAAGGCGGTGAAGGCAGAAGGAGATGTTTTGGTTGTTTTCCTTCAGTTTCTGTTTGCAAATAGTTTTCCCTCCAAAGACCAAAAACTTTCCCTGGCTTCTGTGAGGCTTTTCACACAATGGTGAGAATACAGGCTCAAAGAGGAGACAGAAAAACACTGTAAAACCACACAAAATTGGCACAGAGAATTGAAAGCATACCTGAAACTTCTGCTGAGTGTTGTTTTTTAAAAAGCTGGATTTTAAGGGAAGAGAACACTGCCAAGTGCCTGCATCACCCCATTGAAAATTATTAAGGAGTATAATTTTAATCATCAAATGAATAGTATTCAGAAGAAAAAAAGGCAGAGACAAAGAGAAATTCACTTCTTGGAGATGAAAAGGCCACTGTCTCTATTTCACAGGACAAGCTGTTTGTTTGAAGGCAGAGAACGCCAAGTCACATGTATGAGCCCTCCTAGCTTATAGTTACTAGAAGAATATGCTTAGGGTTTAATTCTCCCTCCTAAATATGAAATACCAAATTAATTGTAAAAGTGCATTTAAAGGCTGCATTGGGGAGTAATCTCTTTAAAGATTTGCGTCCTTGCTTCACCGACCCAGGTTGCCTGTTAAATAGTAAATCACTGTCTGGCCTACCACTCTTGGGCACATCTTGTTTTTCTCCACTGCCATCACCCCCCTCCAACCAGGACTGGTCTCGATGCACGACGGCAGCTATCTGCTCCGGCGCTAGGGAAGCAAACGAACTCTGAAACCTCACGCTGCAGAATTACGGCGTGGTTCAACTTGCCAGAAGCTTAAATATTTACCTGTCTTCATTAATTCCACACATGCGGACCCTTTCATTGCTCATCCAGCTATGAACGTTGCCATACAGGGGAGTTGCAGAAAGCATGACGTCTTCTTAAAAATCGCTGCTTTTCTTCACAGTTTTATATTCTATTAAAAAGAAAGAAAAAAAAGAAAAAAAAAGTTGAGCAGATTTGTCTAGGAGGAAGTGCAAACATCACAGTGGAGCAGCCAGCCTCCCTCCGGGTAATTAATAATGAATGCAGGATTGGTGCGGGGAGTGAGCTGCCTACGTTAACCGCTAAGGGAGATACCCAGCAATAAAGGAGCAAATTGAGGGCATTTATAGGTCAGAGGAGATGGATCTTTTCCCCAGCGCACATCCACAAAATTAAGAATCATTCCAGGCTATCGACAAATAAAAGTTCCTCCAATGCATTTAATTTGAACAAGAAACGATTCAGACGGCCAAGTACATACCAGTACCCAAACATTCATCTTACGCAGGCTGAAACAATAAAGGGAGACCCTGCGCGCTGGGTGAACATTTGAAACTATGCTTGCACGCACACGCTCACAAAAGACCTGCATTAAGAATGCACGGGAGCAGGAAGTGCATTGCAATAATAGCCACATACCCTATGTATTAGCTATGCTAATTGCTGATAAAGCTTTTACGTGAGGACTTGAAACTGGAGAGGCGCTTCTACAGAAAGAATCTAAATAAAAACCTCCCCTTTAGTGTCTGCACATGACTAACTTGGAGAAAGGGGTTAAAAATAGTAAGTGGGTTGGCGAGCTCCCCACCCCTTGATTTGATTAAGCACCAAGCCCTGGTGGCTTCTGCATTGGAGCTGCTGCTGCTGCGAGTGCTTTCAGTAATTCAATGACGCCTGCTCACTCCAGGGAAAGAAATCATTAGCGGGCTCGCTGGAGAAGTATTAGCAGTCCAAGAGGATCGGCGCTGTGTGCAGCAGGAGAGGCAGGTGAAAGGTAACTGCATTTTCGCGTCCAGCGACGGAGGGGAAATGCCTTTTCCTTCTCTGCACCTTTCCTAACGCCATCTCCGCTCGCATTAAATTCTAGTTTGCTGCATGAGTGAAGTGTCAGGACAAGCTGCGTTTTATTAACAGGATTATCGCGGCGCATGATTTATTCCAGTGCAAGATTTTAATTGCTCTTTGGAGGTTGAGTTGTTTCTTTTGACTGAGCTTCAGCCTGCATCCTGCTGCTAAATGCTGGGTTAATAAGTAGGGGGAGCCTTTAATGCACAGGATATCCCTCAGCTCTTCCTCTCTCACAAAAATAGAAGCCTTGAAGCAGGAGGCATGATACTCCTTTTACACACACACACACACACACACACACACACACACACACACACAAGCCAGTAACGGGTGATTGACCACTGGGAGTTTAATGCATAACGTCTCCCAAAGCATACATGCTTCTCGAGCAAACTCATTTCCTTTGTTGGGCTACAAAATATGCAAATGATCACTTTGGCATTTAATGGGGAAGAATTCCAGATTGTGCGTTTAACACAATACTTCACACACGTTCAGAGAGATTTAAGAACTAAAACGGCAGGAAAGCCTTGTTCCCGAACACTTTTTTCTCCCCTCAGAGAGGCCTTTTGTGCAAAACTCCACGTCTGGAACAAATGTATATTAATGAAATGGCATGTTGACCCTCCTCTCTCCAGAACAGTTAGCTTTCCATAATGAAGTCCGCAAAAATTGCTGCGAGGAAACAAAAATCTGCAGAGATTAGATACTGTGCTATCATTCAAAAGGAGTTATTTCACTGGAAAGATGGTTTCTGGACAGATTTACTGTTTTCCAGATGCGCCGCTCGTAATGTTTTCAATAGAGGCAGCAGCAGCATGGAGAGAGTGATTTAGGGTTTTACATAAGGTTAGTAGCCGCCCCATGTGCTGCCTCATCCGTAAGGAATGGACACCAGCTCCGAGGAGACGGATGGGCCTCGCCAGCACCAGGGGCTGGCTGCTGTCGCCCTGTTTTCCTTCAGGGGTGCGCAAGGCCAGCCAGGAGTGCTTAGTGGAGGGGGCTGCATTCACGCTCCTCACGTCCTCGGTGGAAGTGCATCATTAAGATAAATCGGGGTGCCCGAGCTGGAGCCTGTCGATCCCCTGACGTTTGCAGATAATGCAACACCAAAGTCACGCAGGGGGCTGGAAGCGCGGCCAGGCGCAGCGGGCAAACCAGGGGCCCCCGACTCCTGCCGTGACCCCAGCAAAGCCCTGCCGGGGGCTGCCGCACGGCCAGGGTCCAGCCGGGGCAGAGCCCGCACCCCCCAAAAATCCGCCCCTCGGGGCGTGCTGCCCCCCGGAGGCGCGTACGCATTTCTAATCGCCGCCCTGATGAACTTCTTGTGAACTGTTTAAAAGTGGAGGTCTGCTGAACGAGCAGCGGCGCCACTGCCAGCCATAATTTCATTGCAACGAGCAACAGACTTTTAACTCTTCGCACGCCCTCTCCTCCCTTTTCTCGCCGCCTCCCCGCCGCCGCCGCCGGGGCGAGGGCGCAGAGGCGGCCGCACGTCCAGGCCGGCTGCGCAGAGCGGGCCCCGCCGGCTCGGCACCGCACCGCGGCCGTAAAGCCTCCGGCTCCGCTACCTCCCGGCGCCGCGGGGGCACCCTCTTATTTATATACCCCCTGAACAAATGTCCGCGGGGGCGAGGTCGTCGTGCCCCCCCCCCCCCCCCCCCGCGGCTCGGCTCGCCCCGTCGCATCGCCCCGACGGCGAGCTGGGGCGCTCCGGCGCTCGCAGCGCGGTAGGAGCGAGCGGAGGAAATCAAGGACGCGTTTCTCTCTGCCTGCCTCCCTCCTTCCCTCCTCCTCCACCACCCACGCCAGCCCACAGCGGCCCCCCCCCCCCGCCTCCCCCCTCACCAGCCTGCCGCCGGCGCAGCCCCGCGGCCGCCCCCGCTGCGCGGCGGAGCGCGGAGCAGGGCTCGGCCGCCGGGGAGCGCACGGCATTTCCTCCGGGAGGTGTCTGGCCGATAAAGCCATTTGCGGCTAAATATAGACGGTGATGCACGGCGGGCGGGAAGGGGGGCCGGGGGGGGGGGGAGCGAGACACGCAACGCAACACGCGGTTCCGCAGCGCTGCCGCCGTGTGAAACCAGTTGTGAAAAGCGCCTGCAAGCACTAACCTGCCTCCCGGCGCGCTGCCGCGCCGCGCCGCGAACACCCAGCGGAGGCTCCGCGCTGCCCGCGCACCGCCGGCCCGCGCTGCAGGGGCAGCGGCAGGGCTGCAGGGGCAGGCACAGACACACACAGCGCTGTTTGGGCAGCTGATTAAAAAGGGAAACGTTTGGGTCTCCCTCGCAACGTCAACAGACTTTTGGCAGCCATCGACGCCAGCAGCAGCAAAGTTTTGTTAACACGCTCCTGGCGTGGAAACGAGAAAAAGCCGATGCCCGCGGGGGGGGGGGGGGGGGGGAGAGAGGAGGAGGAGGAAGACGCCGCCGCTTCTCCATGCCTGCGGGGGAAAGGGGAGGGCAGGGCAGGGCCGCCAGGTGCCCCACAGCAGGCAGCGGGGGTGCGAGGGGAGGGAGGCGGAAGGGGGGGGGGGGCGGACGCCCGCGCGGGGCCGGCGGCTGCAGCGAGCCAGGAAGAGGAGGAGGAGGATTGCAGCGGCGCACGAGTTCCCTTTTGGCGCCTTTACTCTTTCCACCTCCGAGCTCCGGCTGGCAGCCCGCCAGTTTCCACTGCACAAGCCACAGACCCATCATCAGCGCAACGGCAGGCGGCTGGGAAGGCTTCGCGGGTTAAAGTCTGCGAGCCGCGGAGTAAAAAAGCCCGTGGCACCGGCGGAGCGAGAGGCACTTAAGCAAACAACCCGGCCTTTCGGAAATTAAAAACAATGCAATAAATTACCCGGCTCGGATTTTTTTTTTCCCCTCCGTTCGGTTCCAGGCCACTGAAAGGATCACTTCTGGATTTGCGAAAATCCCTGCGAGAGGGGTGAAAAGCAATTGGGGACTCGTAGCAATCTACTTCGATTAGCCCTCAAACTGTTCATCTGGAGTTTGATTTAAAGGGCAACACTTGTACCGTATTTATAAGCTTAAATACAGGCAGCTGCTTATGAATGTGTTTAGCTACCTCGTTTATCTCGTACCTCTGACTTACATATTTACGAGTTATAAAAACAATGACCTGTGCCACCTCTAGAAAGGAGACTTTAAAGACACGGTATAATTGCACCATTTACAATACGCCGTATAAAGCTCTGGCAACAGCCCGCGATCTAATATTAGACAAGTGTTTAAAGAACAGGGGTGGCTGGGCTTTTTAAAAAAAATACCTTGGGTTATTTTTTGCAATCTCCACACGGCATCACCGCTAGTGACACATTTTGTAAACCAGAGGAGGAAGCAGCAGACTAAGTAGCCGCCGCACGGATCCGCGGATTAGAGGAGAAGTTTGACCTTTACCCGGGACGTGTGGCATTTCATTTAACCATAAAGCTAAGCACAATGCGCCAGCGAGATCTCTAAACCGATTTAAAATACATATTGAGTCATGCGCGCCAGTAGTGCATTTCGGTTTAGGCAGCGTGCAGGCAGCGCAAGGGGGTCGGCGTCTATTTTTAGGGTTTCTGCCGCAGCCGCTCCCCGCCTCGGCTCGCCTCCCCCCGCGGCTCCCACACCGTCACGTGTAGGACGGCGACCGGGACTTTCTGCCGTGTAAACACAGCGCGGCAGAGCCGGGCGAGGGCAGCCGGGGCCGCCGCTCCGCTCCGCGCCGCGCCAGCGCCGGCGGCGCGGCCCTCCCCGCCGGGGCCCTGCTGCCGCGTGGGGGGCTCCGGCCCGCGGAGGGGCCCCCCCGCCGCCGCCTCCGCCGCGGGGCTCCCGCGGGGGCTGCGCGCTGGGGGGCCCCGGCGCAGCCCTCCCCCGACCGGGGGGGGGAGGCCGGCGCGGCCCGCCCCGCCGCTCCCCCCCCCCCCCGCGCCGTCTGTCACGCCTTGGACCCGGCACAGAGAGTCGCTGCGCCGCGGCGGCAGCAGCGCTTTCCCCCTTTCCCATATGCTGCGAGGCGAATCATTGCCTTGCTCTCAGCGCCGGCTGCAGCCAAAAAGGGAAGGGGAAAAAAAAGGAAAAAAAGAACGGAAAAAAAGTTTTCAATTAATGATAAGCCTAGGAACTGGGAAGGGGGTGGGGGAGGAGGCCAATAAGGGAAAGTTAAAATGGCTGGCGATCCTTCAAATAACCCTGGCCGCCTTCCCCCCGCAGCCTGCACGGCGCTCGCCCGCGCTGGCGCCCTGGGGGAAGCCCCGCACCCCCGACACGCTTCTCCGCGGGGGCGGCCCCGGCGGGAGGGGGGCGAGGGCTGCCCCAGCCCACGCCAGTCCCAGCACTTGAAGGTTATGGGGCACACGGAGGGCAGGGGCCCTCACTCCCATCTTCTCACCCCCAAACTCCGGTCAAAACGCATCGAGGGGGTGCGATGGGGGGGGGGCTACAACGACTGCAGCCCCGCCGACGGGGAGGCGACGCGGCCGGCACCCAGCTTCGCGGCGTGGCGGCGGGAAGTATTTCCCGGGACTCCGCGGGAAATACCGATCCCGTCCGCTCCAGCGGCGGCCCCGTCCCGGCGCCACGACGCCCGGCTCCCCCGGCCCCGGGCGGGGGTTTCCTTGCGCGGCCCCCGCGGCGGGCAGCCCCCCGTTTCCCCCTGCCACTGCTCCAGTGCATAACGCTGCACGGAGGCGCCGATGGGGGGGGGGGGAGCCGCGACCCGGCTCTGCCGCAGAAACCCCCGCGCATCGACGGGGCCCCCCGGCGAGAGGCGGCCTCCCTCCCGCACCCACCCGCCGCGGCATCTCCGTACCCAGCCCGGCCGCGCCATTTTAGAGACACACTCACACACACACACAATCACACACACGCACGGGAGCGAGGTTTCCGCTGCCGCTGCCAGAGACAACAGGCAGCAGCCGAGCCCGAGCTGCGAAGGAGGAGCGGCAGCAGCGGGAGAGGGGGACACGCACACACACGCACGCGCACCCGCCCCGCGGAAATGTGCATTTCAGGTAATTCCTGCCAACACTGGCTACGCCGCGTGGGGACGCGGGGCGCGCAGGCCTGGGCGCCCCCTCCCCATTACCCTGCCGCGCACTCGGCATCCCGGGAGCCCTCGTGGGTGCCTTTATTCCCACTGGCTTTTGCTTTTCGGGGGGGGGTGCGAGGAAGAAAGAAAGAGGGGGGAAGAAAAGAAAGAAAAAGACAAATACCACCAAGCCAGCCCCTTCCCCTATTGTTCGGCCGCGGGAGGCTGGGTGAGCGCAGCGCCACGGGCTCGCCGTGCACCGGGCTCCGCCGCGCCGCCCCCCCACGCACTTATTTTAGGAAACTTCACGGGTTTGGCGCGGGGGAGGGGAGGAGGAAGACCCCCCCACACACACATTTAATAAATGCGTCCGAGCGAGAGAGAGTTGAGCGAAAGGCGGCACTCACTTCCGCAGCGTTATCCCTGCAGAAATACCGGCGCACGGCCCCCGTTTCCTTCCCTCCCCACCCCGCACCCCCCGGGGGGGGGTGATTAATGGGACGTACGCCCTTGGTTTCCCTCCGGCCACCCCGGCGCACCGCTCCCCAGCGCCGAGCCGCCGCGGCACGCCGGGCGGGGGCGGCCCCCCCACGCATCCGTCGGGGACGTTGGGAGATATTGATCACGGACGACTTCATTTTGCATAATTGCGGCTGACAGGGCCTGTGGTTCCCTCATTTACGGAGCAACAGCTTCGAGGGGCTGATGGATGGGGAGCAGCTCCCTGCGCTTCCCTCCCCCCCCCTCCCCCGGCAGCCCCGCCGGGGGACGGCGGCTCCGCGCTTCATGCAGCAAATGGCCGGCGCACAGCAGCGAAATATTAAACTTGGGTCCCCCCGTCCCTCGGTTTACCGAGCGCGGCTGCCTGGAGGGCTCCCGCTTCCCGCAGGGCTTTGTCTGCCCAGCCGCGGCGGGGGCTGGGGCTGGGGCTGGCTCGGGCCCCAGGTGCACAGGGACAGGCAGCGGCCGCATGTAAGGAAAAGTGCTTAGGAAGTTGGAGCTTTTTCTTTCTTTTCTTCCCCCCCCCCCAAACAAAAAACAAACAGCTCGGTTTCTGCTAAACAATGCGTAAAAATTAGCCTCGCCCCGAAGTTGATGTCGGGTTTACAGCGCTAACGTTTCTCATGGATGGGAAATGTTTTCCGAGCACTTTTGGAAAGCGCTGGCGATTCCTCAGTTACGAAAGAAGAATTACAAGCACCTCTGCAAATTTCTCCACAACTACGTGTCCCAAGCCTCACTTCACCTTCTCCAGACCTTTTGAAGAAACGCACGTCCACACCAGGCGCAGTCACCGCCGCACACCGCCCGTCTCATTGTAACACGAGCAGTCACCACCTACTCCTGCCACACGGCGTGCGAAAACTACCGACCCCCCCCCAAAACAACAACAACAACAAAGCTCGGCTTTTTCGTGGGGGGGGGGGGGGAAGTCGTCTAGCGCGGCGGTGTCCTCCAGAAGACGGTTCCCGGCGGAGCTGCAGGGAGAGCCGCGCACCGGCACTGCGCGCAGCGCGGAGGCCGCTGCTGCTGGCCCTGCTTTCCCATCGCGGAGCTCCGCATCGAAACAAAGCAGCGAAGCAACTGCGATGCAGATGGGCGGCTATGAATTTTTGCTGCTGCTTAGAGCTTTAATTACTCGTTCTTGATCCGTGGGACTACGACACGACACCGCCAAGGTTAAAATGCCCTGAACAGCTCTGAGCAGATGTGAACGAGTTGGCAGACACGCAAATGAGGTCTGCCTCTAAGCATGATAACAAGTGACTAATACATTGCATATCGCTGAAAGAAAATTATTTTTCTCTAATTTGCATTAGCTTTTTTTTTCTTTTTTTAACGCCAGCGACATTCCCTCCTCAGAGGCAGCAGCATAATCCTGAAAATATTACTCCGTGACTTTAAAAGATTTGGAAGGAGGCAGCGATTGCCAGTGTTTTGGCTATGCAGACTTGTTTATCTTTCCGCCTTTGCTCCAAGGCGAAACTAGTTTCGCAAGCAGTATTCTTGCAGAAAAATGGCACATGTCATATAAAACACCAGTTTATAGGAACTGATGCTAAAATTGTTGAATGAGTACTGGCGTACTTTCACCACTAATAGCACAGCATAATCCATAAAGGACCAAGGGGACGGTCAAGGCCAAAAGAAAAAAAAAACAGATTGACTGGAGAAAAAATAGATAAAGGCAACCCATCGACCAAAATTACAAAAAGGGTGGGGAAAATAAGCATTTCCCCGTCCTCCCTGCTTTCCGCCCCCAGAGCAGCCTCGTCAAAAAGACAATAGTACGTGGAGGTCACTTACTATATAAAACACAGCGATTCTCGTAGGTAGGAAAACTATGTCAGGTACAAATATAGGCTGGAACCCAGTTCTCTTAAGTTCCCTCGACTTTCCAGAGGCTCTTCTGAAAGGGCCAAGAAATCGGTTTGGATACAGGAGCAAACTTCAGGAACAGGGAGCATTTTATGTTGCACTCTCAAAAACGCAAGCAGAAGGCTCGGATGTAAAGACTTTGAGGAGAAAACAGTCGGTCGGGTTATTTATGTAGGCGCAGTGTTTAAACGAGGAACTAATCCAGGGGTGCCTGCCCGTCAAGGTTATCAAAGATTGCACCCAGCGATCTCAAGAGATAACAACTTCTCTTGTACCAGCACGTGCTTGAAAAACAAACACATGCTGCCATTCACCATATTGTCAGGATATGCGCTGCCGCGCTGGGAGATACCCTAACGTTATAAATTACTCCAAGCGGATTTTGGCGTTCACCGACGGCGCGGGGCATCTCACACACACACACACACACACACACCCGCGTTGCTCTCACGCCGCGGGACCCGCGCCCGCGCTCGCCGAAGTCACCGGGGGTGGGTCCTGCCGGCGCAAATCCGTCGCCACGTCCGCGGCGAGAAACGCCTTCCTAGCAACAAACTCGGCGGGGGTCAAACGCGGAGCCGGCGGAGAAGCGAGCCGGCCTGCCGGCTGCTCCCTTAGCACCCGGGCGCTTGTAAATCAAGAGGCGGAAAAGCGAAACGCAGGGCCGGTTCCTCCCAGCCCCGGGGCGTTTGCTTAAGGGATGCCGCTGACGGCAGGGACGCGGCTCCGGAGCGCCGTGCCCGGCGGCCCCGGGGCGCCCCGTCGGGCCGGGAGCGCCGGGCGGCCCCGGGGCTGCCGCGGCCGCAGCCACAGCTTTTGTGTGCAAGTGCCGGAGAGGCGCGGGCTATTCGCGCTCCAACAGCTGTCACATTATTTGCACTAGCTGTAAACAGCCTTCACATTCCCCCCCTTACCACATAGTTAAATCCAGACTAACAATCCACAGTTAGAGATCAAACCAACAACAGCAGCATTGTGTCTGCCTTCATTGCTTTACCATCAACTACTGCAGCTGGTTTACTCGAAACAAGGAACACCCTCTGCCCACCTCCCCCACCCGCTGCCCCGGGGGGGGAAACGGGCTCGTTTCGGGCGAGTGTTCAGGCGGAGGAGCCTCGCTGCTGCGGGACGGGGCGGGCAGCTCACTTTTCTCCACCAGACCATCGGTTTATCTGCCGGGGTCCCCAGCACCGCCGCGTCCTCCCCCAAACCGGGACAGCATTACCGCCCGACGACAGTTTCGCCGGGACTTGAGCTCGGCTCTCGGGCTGGCTTTTGGGCCGGGCGCAGGGGAGCCCGGCGGTACTGGGAAAGCCTGGTGCGTCGCCGCCAGGTGCCCGCGGCTCCCACCGCGCCTCGGCCGCGACGGGCCCTGCTCGCCGCCCCCCGGGGCGAAAACCTTCCCTCTGAGCACTGACCTCCCCCAAATGCTCGCCTTTACCTTCCCTCCCCCAGCCCACAGCCCCGCTCTACCAGTTACCGCCCTAGACTCCCGCGGGGGACACGGGGGATGCCACAGCACGGCCAGCGCAAACCCATCCAGCAGAGCCAGGCCCTGCATGTGTCTCTAAAAGCGCCCACTCCACCTTCAGCCCTTTCCCTAATAATAATAATAATAATAATTTTTTAAAAATCAGCAACCTAAAGCACGAATCCAGCTTTGCTCGGAATACAACAGTCTGGCAGCAAATGTGTGTTGCACACTCTTGCACGCTTTTGCTGGGCACAGCTGGAATTCGAGCATAAATCCCGGTATCTCTTTCCCTATGCTCACTTATATTTTGTATTAGCAGCAAAGTTAGAGGAGGGGTGGAATTTATTGAACAGAAGTGAGAGGAAAATAAATCAATTTGAGGAAACCTTTCCAAAGTGTGTCTCTGTAAAGGAAAATCCTGATGGGGCAAATTTCTCTAAAAATCATGCAACTGGATGAACTCTTGAAGAGACCATGGGAACTCCAGTTATGTATGAGTTTCTAGATGCTTATATGCAGCTTTGGAACCGGCAGCAGCATGGGAAAAAGTGGATTTTATTGGAAGAACATTTCCACCTCGGCCTGACTCTCGCTAAAGGGCAGTATTTCCCAGGCAGGTAGGGTGCCTAACACTGATGTGATATGTCTCCGCTAACTTCCAAATCACATTCTCCGACAAATGATGCCACACATTTGCAGGTCAGTATCATCGACTATTCATTGCCTATACGTAGCTAGAAATCTGCTGGCCTGGTAAAAAACCCTGCTAACAAAACAATGTCAGCAAAGGCTGCAACACATTCTTGCGAGAGACCAGCGATTCGTGCCTACCGAGGCTCCTTCAGCACAAAGGCTTTTAGAGGAAGAAGAGAGAAGGAGCGAGAGAGAGAGAAAAGGAGGGAGGGCTCTCATGTTTCAGGGCTGCTGTCCTCTGGGAACCAAGAACCAAGTGTAGCTTCAATCAAATGCTGACTTCTCCTCCGGGAGCTCAGTAGGAAACCTGATCTCACTAGCTCATGCCTGCCTCCATGCATATAGGCTGGGTTTTCTTTCATACCAGCAATTTGTATAAAGAGGAGAGCCAATACAGTTTATTGCAAACGAGATCTCGCAGTAACGGATCTAGAGAGATATTTCTGTAGCTAAAATAAGACAACCTTCAGCGCCTGCTCAGGGCAGGCCACGCCGCAACCACCCCCAGCTCCCCACACACCACTCCGCCGTGGGCGCCCGTAGCATAGCGCAGCGCAGCGCAGCACGGCACAGCCTCCCACGCATCTTCCCGAGCCCTGCATCCCTCCCCAGCTGGCAGCAGCCGCTCCAGGTTGCATTTTTTCGCAATGCCAGGTTACACTTCCATTAAAACATTTACCCTGGGAGATCACTTCCTGCTGGCAAGTATTGTTCCGGCTTCCCCTGCTGCCCGCAACTTTAGCCAGGGCTATTTCTCTGCTCGCCCATCGCTGTGCGGAGACCCCGGGAAGCATCCGCCCCTGCCCGCAGGCCCCAGCCTGCCCTGGCACTGCAAAGCATGGCACTGCACAGGAGGGCTGCTGGGGGGGGGGGGGGGAGTGAGTCCTCCTGGCAGAGCTCGTTGTAACTTTGCACGGGGCCGCTTAATTCTGCACGGGGCTTTGCTAATCCACTTTGTGCTTGACTGCTGAAATGGGAAGAAAGGAAAACCCTGTGCGGGCAGCACAACCAGGCCAGAGCAAGGTGAGCCAGGGGGACCGCGTGTTGTGGGAAGGGCTTCCCCCAAGACACAGCTCAGCCTCCTACTGCTGCAGGTAAGCCAGAGAGGCTTAGAGCACAACCCAGCACCCCTGGCAGGCTGGGGCATGGGAGCAAAGGGGATTGCCCAGGGATCAGAGATCCCGGCAGGATCTCTCCATAGCCAGGAGCTTTCACATGGAGAAAGTTTGGCTCGCACGAGGGATTTACACTTAGAAAGAAGAGGCACTCAGGCTGTCCCTTCTCATGCCATTAGCAAGTTCTCTGGGAATTTCAAGGAGAGCTGAGAATATGCCCCTCTAGCTTTGATTTCACTTCCCTGCCTCTATCTGCAACTATGCACAAATGCCTTACTCATTTCTGACCCTTTCCAGGTGAGCTGCAGCTAAATGAGCCTCGCACGTCTCCCACCCCCTCCAGGACACCCCCCAGCAGCCCCGGGGCCCTGCTCCCTGCAGGGCAGGGGAAACACGCAGCGGTCTGAAGGCAGCGGGAGAGGGACAGGCAGCCCCACAGTACCTGATCCAGGTATCCACAAGGACAGCCGTCGGGCTGTCCTAGGCATGGGGTCTGCTGCCTATACAAGTATGGGCACACTTCTCTCCGCTGAGCCAAGTGCCAGCTACTCCGATACTCCCATGGAGGAGGAGATTTGACTTTTATAGCTGAGGATACAGGCCCAAATGTTTTGTAACATGCAAATACTTATAAGGCCCCTAGGTGAGATATTCCTGAGTGTTAAATTAACACCTGGGGTAAGAGCTAGAGCTACTTCACTTGAAAAAGAAAAGCAAAACACGCTCTCAGAAGTAACCTCCTGACTGGCAGCATTAGCATATCGCAACCCGTCGCAGGCCATCCGGAGGCACACGGGGAACGACCATGCTGCGGAGCTGCGTCACTGCAGCTCTCGGTCGTGCCCTTAGGAAGCAGACGGAGCCGCTCAAAGGAGAGCACATTGCACTAAAAGTGATCTCGCCCCTCCTCACAGAGGACCACGCAGAGCACAATGCCAGGCTTTCCCAGTGCTGGCTCCGCCGCGGAGCGCAGCCCCGAGCCTCCCCCTTTCCCCAGCGGTCTATTGAACACACTCAGCTCTTTATACTACCGATTCCCAGTGTGGCTGGTGGATTCTGTGCTTTCCACTTTAATTGTCTTATCCAAATAAAGCTTTGTTTTCCTTAGTACGACAATCCCAACATTCAGCCCAAGATTTTCATTGGACAGAGGAGATATTTTATTCTCCGATTGTTTAGAGAGTCAAGGCTTACATGGAACAGCCCTGGTTTGTATGCCTTCTGTTCACAATGGGGTCTTTACAGCCCTGTTCTCAATGGTGTAGATTAATTTTCAAGAGCAATCGGGAATACAAGGATTTTCCTCTGAATTTCATAGCGCTCCAACTCTACCCCGGACTTTAACAAGTCTTTTAGTTTGCACCTAGACAATAAATTTAGTTTAATTTAGCTTCCGGTCTTTAATTTTAGCAGGTCTTCTTTTTGCATGCAAATCAATATGGCAATTACCATCTAAAAGCTCGCCCAGCCCCAGGTCAATGTAAATTGATCATTGTCCGCCTTCTACAAAATAACACCGGGAGTCTGTGGTGCATAATGAGATTATACTGGAAACTGTCTTTCAGATCACAAATTATATTTCATGCTGTCAGGATCTTCTCCAAGCGGACTTCCTTGCATGTCTAATCATACGGCACCGAATCTATTAGTGCACAAGGTAGGTTTGGGGTGCGAGGAGCGCTTGTGTGTGAAGGGGAAGAGTACCAGATAATTCAGACAACATTTTACAAAAAACACATAGGCAGGTACCAAAGCGTGCTCTCATTTGCTAACTTTTCCAGTGGTGAAAGAGAAGATGGAAAAAAGTCTCCTCTCAGCCAAGAACTGCTGTCCAGCAAACAAGGAAAAATGAAATCTCTGCTGGAAAGGAGCAGAACTTTCCTAAATCTGCATTTGCTACGATTTCTTGGCCTCCTCCTTTCCATCCCCACCTCGTCTGCTCATCCATTCAAAGGCGCGCTACACACTCCAGAGAAACCCTCAGGAAATGTGCATTGCCTCCGGAGAAGACAGCTTATTCTAGCCACAGCCTCAGGTCCCGAACAGCTCGGAGGGAAAGGTCGCTTCAGAGCAACATTCGCTATAAGCCTGCTCCGTGAAAGGACACCAGGATTAAACGCAAGCCAGGGCTGCTCACGGCCACGGGAACTCCCCCTGTCTGCAGCCGAGGCCTCCGTGCTGGCTCCTGCACGCGCACACACGCACATACACACACAGAGTGAGCGAGAGCTGCTCGGTGTAGTTAAAAGGGCTTAGCCCGGCTCTCCAAACGAGCCTGCTCGATTCTGTTTAGGTGCTCAGATTATTGCAAAAACACGAGACAGGGGACCAGGCCTGCTGCGGCTATCAATTATTTCTAAAGCGGCATCAGCCTAAGGAGGAAATATTAAACTCGGCTTTATGCTGTTCTTCATAAGCCCGCACTAAAATATGATCTATTGCAGCGTTCAGGGGAAAGATAGCGTATCGCATATCACCTGTGCAACTGAATGATATTGCGGAGCCCCAGCAAGAGCCCAGCAGCCCAGCCGCCTTTGTCTACACTCCTCAGCAGTGAGGGCCCAATTCTCTTCCATGCCCAGCCCTAACAAGAGCCACACTTATTCCGTGGACAACGCGGCTGCTAGAGCCACGACGTGGGCTAGAGCAGGCCTTTTGCCTGTCTTTTCAAGGGCCACTCACTGGTAGAAGTTCAGAGATCTTTTAAACGACAGCCACAGATTTGCTAAGACCACTTTGGTATGCGCAGCACCAAGCATTTCATGCTGCGGTGGCCTCAGTCCATTTTCTCCACAAGCTGAGACCCAAAAGCATGTCAACAACTTTGTGTGGTCTCACGGCTAAACAGCTCCGCAAAGTTTGCTTGTGCGGAC
Organism: Apteryx mantelli; assembly: GCF_036417845.1. Taxonomy (NCBI): domain Eukaryota; kingdom Metazoa; phylum Chordata; class Aves; order Apterygiformes; family Apterygidae; genus Apteryx; species Apteryx mantelli. The sequence continues at coordinate 96,487,858 of NC_089978.1, forward strand.
TGTTACAGGATCCTCTGACGCTCAATAGCCTCGCCTCTGGCATCACGCTAAGGGGACTGGATTTGGCTTCTTTATGCTCTTGGCCTCAGAAAAAGTGAATTATTGTGGGGTGGGGGACGAGGAGGGAAAGGGGACAACAATTTCGAACTGCCTGAAAAGCTACAGCTCTCAGCACATCCTGGTAAAGGCAGATGCAGTGCGTGACACGGAGCCTGGATTGTCCACCAGCGTAGGAATAAAGCCAAGACACCAGTATTGTTTCAAGACCCAGTCCATATTTGGGCATACAGTTCACACATTCTAAGTATTGCTTTAAATATTAGAATGGAGACATTCGCCAGTGGGGTTCATAATATTCTCAAATGGGAGAAGTCATTTCTGCTCAGTCTCAGGTTACTAGCTTGGTCTTGCTGGTCTTTTTTGGGGGAGGGGGGTGAGAAGAGAGGGAAACCCTGCTGAGTCTGTTTGTACTGGTCTCTATTAGATATGCAATAAATCTGCCGTTTCCGGCGTTGCTTCTATCTAATTAGAGATGTATTTAGATGTGACGTGTAAATAAGCGCTGAGCTGCCTGCTGCCCTGGCTCCGCGGACTGCTCGGGAGCATTTCCAATAAGGTTGTAGCGCCCGGAACCAGGGCTCAGACAAAGAGGAATGGGAATGGTCTGTGCTGCAGGCGAATCCAACAAAACCAGCTTTTATCTATCGCTCGAAAGCATTAACTGCTTTTAATCTGTACCGCCCAGGCTTGCACAGCGCGATCGCATCTCGTCCACCGAGAACGTCGTAGTACAAAAGGAAACACACACACACACACACACACAGAGCAAATAACCCCAAACCCACCCCAGCCGGAATGCAAGCCCTGCTCCCTCAGCCTGCCCTTTCGGTCCACGAGGTGTGCCCTCTGTCAAGCCTAATGTGCTTCAAGACGTCCTAAGGTAGGTATATGCCGGGCTCCCGCGCCCCACGAAACAAGCCGTAATGCTGCAAAGCCAAATCGACCCCCCTCTACACCCCCCTCCCCCCGCCACCCCCGGCCCAGGGTGGCGACGGGCTCCGCGCCGCGAGGGGAGAAGCTGCCCGGAGCCGGAGGCGGCCGCGGAAACCTGGCTCCGGCCGCGGTGTCGGCCGGCGGGGCGGCGCGCCTCCGCCGCGGGTTTCCGTCGCAGCCCGCGGGGGGGCCGGGAGCCGCCGGGGCCGCCCCGCCGTCGGGCGCGCCCGGCTCGGGCTGCCGCCGGGGCCCCGCCGCCCCGGGGGGGCAGCGGCTCCGCCGGCCCCACCGCCCGCCGGCCCCGGCCGCCGAGCGGCTCCGCGGAGTTTCCAGAGAGAGGAAACTTCTGGGAACGAAATAATCTGGCGCTCGCCTCGTAAACTCTTTTCCTGTTGTGGGAAGCAGCTCTTAAAAGGCAATTAGATGGACGGGGCAGCACACCTCGGGCCCCCAGAGCTGCCCCGTCGCCCCCCTCCTCCGGCAGCATCCCTCCGACAGCTGCTCTCGGCTCCTTCCAAGCCAGAGCTGCCGGCCGCGATCCCCTCTCGGCTTTAAGGGTTAACAGCCGCGGCCACCAAAAAAAAAAAAAAAAAAAAAAAAAAAAGAAAAAAATATCGCGGTGACCTTTTCCTCTCCGACTCCCCCACTCTCCCTTTCAGGCTCCGGTTCCTGAGCTCGCAGGGAGCCTGAGCGGCTGTCTAGACCGATCTATCACAGACGGACAAACAATACCAGGAGAAGCCCCTGCCCGGTCCCTCAGCCTCCGCCACTCACCTTAGAAATGGCGAAGAACAGAAAAGTGACCGCGATACAATCCTCCCCGGTATATTTATAGCCTTCCACACAGCCCACCTTCATGCCTGACAAATGAGATTTTGTCTGCTCTCTCAGCGTACGCTCCAACAAACACACACACACTTTTTTTTGCCTGTTTGTTTTTGGTAACATTCCGGGCTCATCCCTCCGACCTCGCGGCGGGAGAGGGCCCTCCACGCCCGTGCAGGGAGGCAGGTTTGATAGCCGGGCCGGGGCGGGGGGGGGAGAGCAAGACGGAGCCGGCCGCTCGTCCGCACACAACCTCCCAACCTGGAAACTTCAATGTCCGTATTAATCACGCCCCTGCGCACCCAGTCCCCCTCACCCGAAGTGCTCCCTGCTCCTTGCCAGCCCTCCGGGTTACGTATTAAAGAGGTACGGTGCGAGGAGCCGGAGGTCCAACGCTGCAAAAGGCTGGGGAATAACTAATGAGCTGTGCAGCCCATTGATCCAGTGCATACTTCCTAATTAACTCTGAGTCACCTATTTGTGACAGCAATTCAAAGAACTGCACCAGGGATAAACTGCAGCCCCGGCGTGCGAAGGCAACCGGGGGGGGGGGGGTAGGGAACAGAGAGTGGGGGGGGGAGAGAGGAATTTGCTCCTAATCCTCCTAAAAGCAATTAGGGTGAGCGCTGCACTGTCTCGTGGAAAAGAAAAAAAAAAATACCCAGCGGCTTCGACAGAAGAACTGAAAGGAAATGAATCGGTGTGTTGCAAGCGCGGTGGCACCGGGCTCCAGACGGATATGCGAGCAGCAGCGTCTCGAGGGCGAAACTAGGCGCGAGCAGCGGCAGGAGGAAGCGGTACAGCGGGGCTCCGCGGCCAGCGGCGCGCACAATGCGCCGCGGTACGAGCGAGCGCCTGGGGGGGGGGGCGCGCTGGCGGCGGCGACCCGGGCGCCGCGGAGCCACCGGCGGCGGGTGCGGGCGCTGCCCCGGGGCCGCGCCGCCCGCCTCGCCCCGCGCCCCCAGCTTTGTTCCCCAGCGGCTCTTAGCGGGGCACGGCTCTCCCTGGCCGCCCCCCGCGGCAGGGCCACGGGGAGGGGGGGAGAAAAAAGTTAATAAAAAAAAAAAATCCGGGCTTTGCTGCAAGGCTGCATGGCGCGGGCAAGACTCTCCCCCCCCCCGCTTTTTTTTTTTTTTAATACAAACAGGAATACAAAAGCTGCAGGCTCCGGAGAGCAGATGAAAGCAATGAACGGAGTTTCTGGAAAAGATTCATTAGTGGGAATTAATGCTGCGAGGAGCTCCGAGGCGATACCATTAAACGCAGTCCCCACACTTTGTCAGTTTTACACAGCTCACTACGTCCGGGGCTTTTTTTGTCGGGGGAGAGGGGGAGGTGCTCTTCGCCTCCCCCTCACCCCCTTGCCGATCACTAAACCCTGGATCCGACAGACATCGCGGAAACGAGAGAGAGGGAGGGGAAAAAAAAAAAACAAGAAAGAGGAACGTGAACGCTCCGCAGTCCTCGCCCCCGGACTCGCTCCGCGAACATCAAATGCATGCCTCATATGCTGCGCAGAGCCGCCCCACTTGGCCCGGGCTTCACAAAGCAGCTCCGCTGCCTCCCTGCCTGGCCGTCCCCCTCCGACCGGCCCTTTGATGGCAAGCTCCGAGCCTCCCTCCGGCTCGCTCTCCAACACCAAACTACATTTTAAGCCTGACTAAACTTCCGTGTCACGCCGGACCTCACGCCAGCACGGCTCCGCGCACGGGAAAGCCCCGGGCCGCCCTGCCCCACGTGCACGGCGGCGCCCGCGGCGCCCGCCCCGCCGGGGAGGAGGGAAGGGGGGACGCGGCGCCGCGGGCTCCGCGGCGGACGGCGCGCAGCGCCCCGCGGGCCCCCCCGGCCTCTCCCCTGGCCGCCGGCCCCGCTGTCCCGCGGCGCGGCCGGGAGCAGAGCGCGGCCCCGCGGGCTGCGGGACCCCGGCCCGCGCGGCGCGGCGCGGTGGTGCCGCCGTGCCCGGAGCGCTAGCGGCTCCCCTCACCCGTCCCCCCGGGAGCCCGGCCGGGCCGCTGGGGCTTTTTCAGCGCCTTCCAGATCGGAAAGTGAGAGACGACGGGAACACCCCCCCACCGCCACCTCCGCCGCCGCACTGGAGCAGACAGCCCGACCAGCACTTCCCCCCCCCCCCGCCTTCCCGCCGCCCCAAACACGCATCTTTGCAAGCAACTGCCTCCAAACTTCCCCTCCGACACCCCAGCGCCGGAGGCGCACCGGGAGGCCCCGCTACCCCCGCTACCCCGGCCGCAGCTCGCCCCCTCCCCCGCTGGCCCGCGCCGCAACTTTGAGCCCCGGCGCTGCCGTGCCGGCGGCGGGGGCGAGCGGAGCCCTGCGGCTGCCCCGTCGCCGCGGGACCCGGCGGCGCCGGCGGCGCTTCCGCACGGGCGCTGCTCGCGGAGCGGAGCACTGACCTTCCTGCCGCCGCCGCGGAGCTGCGGCGTGCGCGGTCCGCGCCGCGGGTCCCGGCGCCGTCGGCTCGCCCTGCTGCTCTCCCCGGAAAGGCAGCCCCGTCGGGGGGATGGGGGGGGGCGGGAAAAGTTTTCTGATCTCCCTCCCCCTGCTCTCCGCGGGTGCGTGTGCCGCGGCTTGCCCCGGCGCGGGCGGGCCGGCGAGGGGTGCGCGCAGGCGGGGAGTTGCAGAGCGCGGGGGGCAGGGGCACGGCCGCCGCCCGCGCCGACGGGGCAGGTGCCCGCGGGGAGGGCTCCGCTTCTCAGCGCGGCGCGGCGCGGCGCGGCTCGGCTCGGCTCGGCTCAGCGGCGGGCGCGGGAGCAGCAGCCCGCGATGCTCATTCCGGCTGCCGGCTCTGGTTTGGCAGCGCCATGTTGCTGGCTTGCTCCGGGCGAAGTTCCTGTGCTGGCGAGCGCGGCGCTCCCCACATCTCGCCCGCGCCGCCGTCTCCCGTGCCCTGGCCGCCGCGGCTTTGTGTGTGTGTGGCTGGGGATTTAATTCTCCTCCTCCTCTTCTCCTCCTCTCTCTCTCTCTTTTTCTTCCTCTTCCCCCCCCCCCCTTTAGTCCGCCGGGAAAGCCGCTCTTCCTCACCTTGCCGCTGGGAGACCGGGCTCCGTCTGCTGCACGCTGCGCTCCCCTCGCATCCCCCCTCCCTCTCTCCCTCCTCCTCCTCCTCCTCCAGCCGCCACCTCCCCTCCCTTCCCCTCCCCCCGGGCAGGCGCTGCACCGAGGGAGCCGCCGCCAGCAGCAGCAGCAGCGCCGCCACCGCTTTTTCCCCGTGCAAGTTTCCCCCTCCCCTGGCTGCGTTTCCCTGCCCAGGCTGGGCTCGCCCGGCCGCTCGCCCGCTCCCCCCCGCCTTGCCCTGACTAATTGATTTGCTCCCCCCGCCGCGCCGCCGGCCCCTCGCCTCGCCCGCTCCCCGCCGCTGGCACAGGTCGCTGCCAAGCTGCGGGCGCCCCGGGGGGACTCCGCGATCCCGCTCTCCCCGGCCGGGAGAGGAAAGCCGCCCCCCTGCCGCCCCCCCCCCCCGATACTCCCCTCGCTCGCTACCCAGAAGGCCAGTGGAGAACCGCAATTACCATAAAGCTCCGCTCACTCCGCTCCGCCAAGCTGTCAAAACCCCGGCGGCGGCGGCGCTGCCAGACATCGCTGCGAGGCTCCGCGCCGGGCCGCGCCGCCGCCGGCCGCCCCCGCTCCGCTCCGCCGCTCCCGGGCGGCCCGCGGCTCCCCGCCGCCCGGGCACCCCCGGGGTCGCCCGCCGCCAGACCCACACGCGCTGCCTCCCCGTCCCCCTGTCCCCCCCCGTCGCACGGGGGCGATGCCCCCCGCGCCGCCCCTCGCCAGGACAGCCCCCCCCCCGGGTCTCGCCGCCCCGCACCGGGCGCAGCGCACATGGACCCTGCGGCTCGCAGACTCCCCGCGGCCCCTCGCTACTCCCACCCCGCCGCCCCCAACTTCCCATAGTCCGCGACTCGGCCGCGCTGCATTGCTCGCCTCCCCCCCGCCCCCCCTTCGCCTTCTGCTGGCTCTAAAATCAGAACGGAAAAAAGACACTCGTTTGTCAGCGCCTGCGTTGCGCGGGGCGGCGGGCGCGGGGGGAACCTTATTAAAGTGCCTTTTCGCCCGGTCTGCGTTTGGAAGCCTTTAACGCGTTTTTTACTGCGTGCGAACGGTGTGGCAACCGAGGGCGGGATGGCGACTGAAGTGCAGTTTCCCTCGCCGGCATTTCCACGGCTGCTTTAAGGCTTCTGCCCGGGTTCAGGAGCCTTTTAATCTCCGGGTTGGTAGTTATCGGCTGCATCTATTTACTTTGGCAAGGCAACTTTTGGCTCGGGGAGCTCGACTCGTAAATTTCACGTTCATAACGCCCATCGCGGCTGTTACTCCCAGGTTTGGTGCGCGGAGCCCGTGGCGCGCCGCGCGGAGGCTCCCGCGGTCGCGGCCCGGCCCCGGCCGCAGGGCCCCGCCGCCTTCGCGGGGAAGCGGAGTTTGGCCACGTCGCTGCCGCCGGCGCCGCAACGAGCCCTTCTGCCTGCTGCTCCGTGTGTGAACTACTGCCAGACACGAGGCGATTAACGTGGACAGATCGCCCCGGGGGACTTTTAATCGCCCCGTCCAGGACCCTGCCTGAAAAGGCTCCGAGGACGCAATGAGCTGCAAACCCTTCCTCGCCGAGAGCAGAAAACAGGCGAGCAGGGCGACGAGCCTTCAGCGCCAGAGCAGGACTGCCGGCGCTGCCTGCCTGCTCGCTAACGCTGCTGATTATCTCTAGAGATGGAAAAGCAGGAGTTCCCTAATTTTGTTCGTATCAAAGCGCCCCCCCCCCCAAAAAAAAGACCCAAAAGTTGCTAATCTAGAATCTAAGACACGTCAGGAAAAACGCCGGGGCCGCCAGCTGCCCGGAGAGTGCGCGGAGGACACACAGCGCGCACACACACGCATGGACGTGCACACAGCCGGGGACTGGGGGGGGGGGGGGGGGGAGAGGATTGGCATTTTATGAAACTGCCTTCACGGGACTTTGGTTTCTTCCTACGTATCTCTTAAAAAGTCGCCCTGCTCAAAGCAGAAGTGAAATATCCACCGCCTGAAACCCGAAACTCCAGCCGCGCCGCTCGGCTTCCCCGCCCGGGAGCTGCAGAGCCGCGGCGGCTCGGCTCGGCTCGGCTCGGCCCGGCCCGGCCCGTCGGGGCGCACGGCCCCGCGCCGCAGCGAGGCCCGGCAGCGCCCAGGCTTGATCCCGGCTTTGTAGGGCATGCATCTGAAAAGGCTCCCACACGTTTTTTTAATCTCCGATAACAAGCAGAAGGACACCTGGCCTATTATGCTGTAAAGCTATTTTTTATAAAGACGTTTAGGGCTAGACATTAAAAGTTATTAGACTGAACACACGTGAGTTACAGACACACAGCTGGAGGAAAGGCCTTTTTTATTATTTTTTTTCCTAGGGAAAACCTCATTAAAATTGCTTCTTTCGCTCGGAAAGCAGAACTATCGCGTCTCTTGGTGAGGTGGCCACAGCCACGGCTTCCCGGCTACGTTGATCTCGGCTTTGTCTCTCCCCGCAGGTCTGAACCCGCGGTGCCATCGGCCCGCACTTGAATCGCAAATGTCGCTCGGTTCCCTTCCCCCGGGCAGCAAAGCCCAGATCACATGTGTGTGCCTACAGCGTGGGTTTTGTATTTTTTTTTCCCTTCAGCTAATGACTTCGAGTTATCTCGCGGAAAACTCGCTCCACTTTTATTTTTAACTGTCGTTAAACTTTCTTTCTTTGTGAACGCAGTTTCCTCTGTGGCTGGGAGGAACAGAACCGCGCTTGTTCTCCTCTGTGCCTTTTTTGTTCCCCGGGTCCCCGAGCTTTGCGGCGGGAGGCTGGCGGCTCCCGGCGAAGACATTGGGGCTTCAGTTCGCTCCTCCCGCGGCCTGGCTCGGCCCGGCTGTGCGCCGCGCCGCCTTCCCCTGCCGCGGGTGAAGGCACCGCCGAGCTAACCCCGGAAAATGCAGAGCAGGCTATTGCCTGCAGATTACCGGGCCGCCTCCCCCCTCCCACACGCCCCGGAGGGAGCTGACCCGCGGGTCAGGCCGCTGCACACTGCTCCCTCCTCGGCAAAGCGTGGGGGTTTCCACGGCGGCTCCGCGCACAGATGCTTGGGGCTCCGCGCCGCTGCTGCGAAGCAGGGCGAGGATGCGCTCGCAGATAGGGCTGCTCCAGCAACGCTAAGTTCTTAACCTCCTCGTAAAGGCAAATCCATTGTTAATGGCAGAAAGGACTTCTCGCAGGAGGCTCCCGAATGAGATGGCTTTACTCCGGCTCTCATTTACCTCCGCTGCTGCCTCTAATGGGAAGCCTCCCGCCGCCCCCGGCCCGCACACCTCACTCTGCAGCTCGCCTCAGCGCTCGGGCAGCGCCTCTCAACGCGTCTCTCCTGCTCCAGAAAGTTGGGGGTTAAAACGCACAAGCGGCGAGGCTGGGCCCCTGGCCCCCTCCGTTCCTCGCTCCCCTGCTGATAAAATGGAAACCGGAGCACTCGGGTCTCCTGGGCATGGGAAAGGAGAGAGGGGAGATGGGCGTTGCGAAGGTAAAATGAATTAATGCGAGCGAGGTGCTCAGACAGCCTGGTGATGAGTGCTAGGAAAAGCCTATAAATAACAGATCACTGTCCTAAGCTCTGAATTGCCCTGCTTGAGTGTGTCTTAAATCAGACCTTTATCATTGCTTATTGTAAGGCTGTTTTTAATGGAAGTGTAGAAATCTGAATAACAAAACAAGACAAGCCTCAATTGGCGTTATACAGGGTCTGCAGCGCTTTCAGACCTGACACGGTGCCAGCATATTGTTACACCGCCATGCAAACTCCCCGTGCAATCAAGGGGATTTTGCATAGCAGAAGTACTATAATTTTACTTCGTAGTTCAGGGCTACTCTGTTGACAGGAGATCCATTATTTTCTCTCCCTCTCCCCAGAAGAGCCCGAGACGCGTTCAGTTCACGGACTAAGCGCCGCTATCTTTCTTACAAAGGGAGAATGACAAATCTCCCCGCTTCTGTGCGCTTGGCTCTGCACCCTTCCCCCGCTCCACAAAAGAGCGGCGATGCCCGCGATGCGCGGGCCCTCTGTGCAGCTCGGAGCAGGCAGCCCGAGAGGGACACGCTCACACACACACACACACGCACGCCTCGGCTAGCCTCCAGCTGGCAGGCTCGGCCTGCTGCCGGGCCCCGCGGCCGCCTGCCGCCGCCGGCCCGGGCGGACCTCGGTGCGGTGCGCAGCCGGGAGTGCGCAGCGCCGAGCACCCGCGCCGCGGCGGCGGGGCACCGCCGGATGTGTGTGTGTGTGTGGGGGGGGGGGTTGCAGGCACTGCCGCCGCCCCGGGCTGGACGGGGAGGGGACCCGCAGTCGCAGCCCGGCTGCCTGCAGAGCGGGGATCCCGGCTGCCCCCTCCATCTCTCCTGCTCACGTACCTCGGCCATTTTGTCTGCTGGGGGGGGGTCGAAAGGACCCCTGTATGCAACCCCCTGCCGGGGGGCGATGCGGCCGCGAGGCGAAGCCCTGCGGAGAGAAGTCCGGAGAGGAGTAAAAATAGCCCCGTAGCCCTGCTCGCCTTCCCCCCACGGCGGCGAGGGGCGGCGGGGCGGGGGCGGGGGCAGGGGCACAAGCAGGCGCCGAAGCCAAACAAAACCCCGGCGCCGGGCCGAGAGCAGTGCAGCCCGCTCGGTTCAAAATCCGCGTTTCAGTGAGGTCCCTGGCGCCTGGAGCCGCGCTCCGCGCCTCCCTCTCCCGGCGGGGTCCCCCCGGCGGCGGGGCCGGCGGGCGGCTCGGGCTGCGCCCCGGCCCCGGCCCCGGCCCCGGCGGCAGCGGCCTGCGAGCGGCGCAGGCAACCGACTCGGCGGAGGGAGGCACCGCGGCCACCGCGCTCCGGAGTTTAAATATAATCCGGCGGCCGGGGGAACCGCCATGGTTTGAAGGTGTGTTTGTGCAGACTGCAGCTTGTATGTTAATAATTGGATACAGTCGATGAATCACCTCCGTCCTCCTTCTGGTTTTGTTTTTGTGTTGTGTTTTGTTTCAGAGGGGGTGGGGAGAGAAAGAGAAGAGACGATGCCGTGGCTGAGCGCTGAATACCAATTCCGCGGCCGGGCTCATAAACACTGGGGTTATTCACTCCGCCCCAGGGGTGACCGCGGGCTGCGGGGCGGCGGCGGCCTCCGCAGCGCTGCGCGCCCCGCGGCACGGCCCCCGGGCCCGCCGGCGTGCGGAGCGGGATTTGCGCCGCGGCTGGAAGCGCGGCGGCGGCGGCGGGTGGCTCGCCGGGATGCATACATACGAAATGAGAGCGTGCAACATCAAAGCGCCAGCGGAGCGGGGGCAGGGAGGAGCCCTCGGTGTGCACACGTGTGTACTTTTCCAGAGAAAAGCCCCTAATTTTTCAGGGAGGATCTTTTTTTCCCCCCTCTCTCACGGCAGACACGCGGAGAGATTCTTTAGTCCTGTACTTAACACTTCACAGTGTTTTTAGCAATTAAGGCGAGAGGGGGGTGGGTATAAAGATAAGCCACTTTTTCGCCCTGCAAGTGTGAAAGATAAGATAACAGTAAGCTGGGGCAAAACGTCTGCTTACAACCTCCCCCCAGCGATTCTGATCGGTCACCTCTTATCGCAGAAATGTTCATTTCGAAAGCAGCTTCAAAAAACCAAGGGAAAATAAAAGCATTTTCCGTTTAAAAATGCCATTTAAACCCCAGTTCTTACTTCATTCCCCGCCCCCCCGCGTCTTCCCCCTGTCGTCGCTGTACCCAAAACAAGGCAGAAGTTGCTTCCCAGCGCGTGTCTCTCGGAAGCCAAATCACCCAGGTAATCAAGCGACTGAAAATTGCGAGGCGCCGAGATTAGCCGCGCAGCCCCGCTCCCAAGTGCAGCCTGGCCGCTTGCACAGCGGGCAGGTCGCTCCGCTGGGAAGAGTCCCAGCCCGACACGACACGTGGCGGCTGCCGAGGCAGCGCAGGAGCCGAGCTCGCTCTTACAGGCCGTTTCGCCGCAAAAGCCCCGACGGGAGCGGCGCGGGGGCGGGAGCCCGGCCGCGGCGATGCCTCTCGCCGGCCTGCGCCGAGCGCAGTTGCAGGATCCCCTGTCGGCGGCGGCGGCTCTCGGCGTCGACTCACTTCTGCTTCCTCCCCCCCGCCGGCCCCCCCCCCCCGGCCGTTTCCTACCCCGCGCCCGCCCCCGCGCACCGCGGCCTCGCAGGCGCACGCAGAGGCCGCCGCCGGCGCGGGCGGCTCCGCGGCCACGGGCGGGCACGACGCCCGGCACGCACGGCGGCGGACCTGCCCTCCGCGGCTCCGGGCAAGGCCCCGCCGCGCCCGCGGGCAGGATGCAGCCGCCGCTCCTCCCCGCCCGCCGGGCACCGGGGCTCGGCGCGCCCATGCGCGCCGCGGCCGGGGCCGCACGCTGCTTTCCCACCCCAGGGGCCTGCCCCCGGGGCCGGAGTTTCCCCCTCCCGTCCTTGCTCCGCCGCCGCCTGCGATAAGCCGCGATGCCGCTTAAGAAAGGCGCCCTTGCCTTCCCCGAGGGCAAGGCGCGACCGAGCAGTGTCCCCGCCGCCCTCGGGAAGCTCCGCACGGGCCTCACGCGAGGCCGTGGGGGGTGCGTGGGGAGGGGGGTGCGTGCGCGCCCCCGCTTCCCCCAGCGAAGCCGCGCGCACCGCTCCGCACGCGAGCCGGGACGGCGCGGACGGGGCGCGGGGCCCCGCGGAGCCCGGACGTGCGCTGCCTGGGCCGGGCGCAGACAGGGCGGCTCGCCGGGGAGGAGAGGGGGTTCCCCAGGGCCCGCCGCAGCCGCGTCTCCTCCTGCCGCCCTTCTCAGAAACCCGTCGGTGCCGCGTTTTCGGAGTGAGTGGGTCAGCAGCTGATGACACGGGGAAAAAAAGAAGAGGGAGAGAGAAAAAAAACCTCCCAAACCCTAGCCTGGTGCGATTACTCATCCCCAGAGTTCCCCTAAGTCAGAGAAACTTGGCGAAGTCCCAAGGCCGAGCCGTTAGCATGGTCGGAGGCTGCCCGGGCACCTTCCGCCGCGGGCGCGGGGCACGGCGGCGCCGGGCCGGAGCCGGAGCCGGGGCCGGGGCCGAACCGGGCCGGGACTGGGACTGGGGCCGGGGCCGGGGCCGGGGCCGGGGCCGGGGCCGGGGCCGGCGGGTGTGCGCGTCCCCAGGCTCGGCGCTCCTCGCGCACGAGTTATTGTGGAGCTTTTTATCTTCACAGTCACATCGGCAGCTAACGAAGCTCGGCGGCTGCAGCCCACACGACTTTGGTTCTCTGCATTTATCCTTCAATAAAAGCCGATTCCTTTATTAGAAACAGGAGACGTGTCTCCTACCGCCCCTATCAAATCCCAACTGGCAAGGCGCAGCCGACACCTCCCCCTCAGCCCCCCCCCCCCGCCAAAGAGGGGCAGACAGCACCACCCTACGGCCTACGCCCCCCCCGGACCCCCCACCGAGAGCATCCAGCTCCCCCCCCCGGCAGCCCCCCACGACCGGGGCAGCCAACGTCGACCCCCGAAATGCCCCCCCTGGGCGGGAGCAGCTGAGGCGAGCCGCCCCTCGCCAATGCGCGCCCCCCGCGCCTGCACGGGCAACCGCCTGCCCCCCTTCTCTTCACCAAATCAATCGCCCCCACCAGGCGCACCCACACGACTTTCGTTCCCCTGCATTTATCGTTCAATAAAAGTCGTTTCCTTTATTAGAAACAGAGGAGACGCTTCTCCCACCGCCCTCACCTCAAGCCCCCTCCGCGGGCGCAGCCAGCAGCCCCCCCTTCACGTCGCCCCTCGCTGAGCACAACCAGTCCCAACCCCCCTCGCTCCCACCACCGCCACCACCTAAAAATAATAACAATAACTGTAATAATAATAACAATAATAACAACTGCCGTCCCCGGCAGTCGCGGCAGCCAGCCCCCCCATCCCCCTCCACCGAGCCCAGCCATCCCCCTCCCCTTCCCTCTCAAATCCCCCATCGCTAGGCGCAGCCACCCCCCCCCGCCCGCCCGCCTTTCCCCAGGCGCAGCCAACGACCCAGCAAATCCCCTGGCCAGGCACGACGCGGCCCCCTCCTGCCTCGCAGTCGCCCCCCCCCCCCGGGCACCGAGCAGGTCTGCGCGGCGGCCGCGCGGCTGCTTGCGCGACTCCGAGCCGGAGCTGCCGCCGCCGCCGCTGCTGCTGCCAGACGGGGGAAGGTTTCCCCGGGCGCCGCCGGGAGAAGCCGGTGCTCGGAGGATGCCAGCTCGCCTCGCTGCGCCCCTCCTCCGCGCTGCGCCGCGGGGAGAGCGCAGCGCCGAGATCTCCCCGGGCGCCGCGGAGGGGCCGGTCCGGAGCGCGCCCTGTATCGCATTAAATTAATCGCCTGGCTCCGGAGGAGGCAGGTGATTCTGCCAAACACAATGAGGGGTTTGAGCGCTGCGGAATAAAGCGCCGTTCATGGGGCCGTGGGCGGCCGTGCCCGGCTCCGCCGCGCCCCGCGGGAGCCCCGCGCTCCCCGCCCGCCGGCCCCGCCGCTCGGCGCGGCCCTCCCTCGCCCTGCGCCCGGGGGGCGGCGCGGGGGCAGCAGCCCCGGGGGCGGGAAGGAGGGGGGGCTGCAGCCGGCAGAGCCCCCCGCTGCGCGCCCCGCCGGGGGGCAGCGGGGCTGAGAAAGGGGTGGACATCACCCTCCTCCCCCCCTCTCCGCGGGGACGGCCGGAGCCCCCGGGGGGCGGAGGGCGAGCGGCAGGGCCCCCGCGCAGCCCGTCGGGCAGAGCAGCGCAGCGCAGGGCGGCCGGGAGCGCGGGGCCCCCGGGCGGCCCCAGCGCGGGGCGGCGCGGGCGGCACTGCCCGGGTTCAGGCCGTGGCAGGCGTTGTTTTCCTCGGAGAACGGAGGAGGAGGAGGAGGAGGAAATCTCCGGGTTTTTAATGAGGGGGTGCAGCAGGGCTGAGCGCTGGGATTACACGGCGCGGAGACGGAGCTGCGGGCTGTGTGCGCAGGGCTGGTAGTCTCCGCCTGTCTGCCTGCTAATCGCACGTTTTCCGCTGTTAAAAAGAAACCGAGACGCTGTGGCCGAGCCCAGCGCTGTCTCTGTGACTATGACATGAAAAGATGGCGCTCTCTCCCCTCCCCCAGCCTCCCTCTCGGCTTACACTTCCTCCCCAACAGCTTTTGCCTTCCAGTTTTTTAAAGCCCTCTTTTCTCCTTTCCTTCCCCCCCTCTCCCCCGGCCGGATACCACGAGCTTCCCAGCCGATCGGTGGGTCTCTTTATTACGACGATTTTTTTTTCTTTTTTTGTAATCTCTACCTCGCTATTTTCGCCTCTCCTTTTTCTCGGAAACCTCGCTCTCCCTCTCTTTATGTCTCGCTCTCTTGCGAACTTCTGCTGCTAATGGGAGGCAGTTTGCAAGAGGCGGAGAGGGGGGAGAAGGAGGAAAGGGGGGGGGGACTTACCAAGCTGCTTCTCCCCCACCCTGTCTATTTCCTCCCTCTCTCCCGAGGCAGCAGGGGCAGGAAGGCGAGCCGGATCGCCGCGTGTGCGTGTCGGCGGGGCAGGAAGGAGGCTCCGGGAGACGCCTGCCCGCGCCGGCGACCTGGGCGCGCTGCGGCTGCCCCCGCCGCCGCGGGAGCGCCGGCCGCCGCCGGAGCGTGTGCGCTGCGCTGCGCCCGCCGGCGCGGCCGTGCCGGAGGCTCTCCCGCCGCAGGAGTTTACCTGCCTGGAAGTGTTTTATGGCGCTGCGCGCACAGAGGTGGCCCGGGCTCCCGGAACGGGATCGCGGGACTCGCCGCGGTCCCTCTCCGAGGCAGAAGGGCTCCTCCGTCGCCACCGCCTTCAACCTCTCTCCCTGCGTTCATCACCAGACTGCTCCAAGTGTTAAGTTTTTTTTTTTTTTTTTAAGCCTGCAAATTAAATTCAGCGCCGCTCTCTCCTATTTTAGTGTCTGTTATGTTAATTGCACTTAGCGCTGGGGCGCTGCTCGCCAGGGATGCATGAAGGCCTCGGAGATTAACCGCAGACTCCTGCTCGGACTTTTCTCAGCCAGCAGCGAGTTGCGAGCGGCTGCCGAGGAGTTTGCACGATACTGTATGCTTTCTGGGCGTGCTGCTGAGAGCTGGCCGCTCTGAATCCAGGGCCACCGACTCTCCGCTGGGAGGTCAGGGAGGCAGCGGCTCGGTGTGCGCCCGCAGATCTATTTGCGTAACGATTTGCATTGCAGGAGGACAGGTATTTTTCCTTCCCGTGGATGGTAAAAATGCAAAATTAGCGCGACTGTTTCTAGGCAGAGACGCCACGATTACGTGATCTCGCTGAACCTGTCTGTTGTGCTTTCTGGAGAAGCAGGGAAACCGGACACCTTTATCAATGACTTCTGGAGCCATTCTCCTGACGCTTGCTCTATTTATCGCCATCTAACCCGAGATAGTCCGCGAGTGCCTTGTCACAGCCCCTGCCCTGACCAGGGATGTTCGTGTGGCCAGCTGCACCCTGCAGAATTACCTTGCCACACCGCTAAGGAGCGGGCACGTGTGGCCTTCTCGATTGTGTCCTTTCTCCAGGGCGTATTTCATCTATTCCTTATCAAGGGACGGTGTGTGGAGTGACTGAGCCTAATAAGTTGTCCACTTGTTCATTTCAGGAGCATTGATTTCTGGTTCCAAGGCACTCTGTTCTAGCACTGGCTACAGCTGCGGGGCATTTCGCAGCTGGTCTTTCGCCTAGACAAATATCAGCGAGAATGTGAGCGTTATTAGCCACATAAATAAATCATTAACGTGCGCACAAATGTTATTTTAACATAACTTGCAAGGAGAAAATATCCCAGCGGGCCAGGATGGAGAGGCGCATTGTGTGCGCCGGCCCGCCCGGGACTTGCCTCTGCGCAGCTTGGCGGGGAGCCGCGGGGCGGGGGTGCGCGCCCCCCCCCCGCGCGGAGTCGGGAGCCGGGGAGAGGCACGGCTCTGCGGGCCCGTTTCCCGCTCCGGATTGAACATTAACCGAGATGGTGCGTGCTGGCGCGGCCGCAGGCCTTGCCCGGCAGACCTTTGTCTGCTCTGCTAAGGCCGTGTGGGGACCGCGGGCACTTTTCTCCCCAAATGCGACGGGACTAATCACATTACCGCCGGGCCGGCCGTGGCTAATTTTGCGAAGTGCCAAGCGTGCGGGCTGACCCTGGCGGCCGCGCTCTTGGCTCCGTGCAGCTCGCGGGGAAGAGCGCCTCTCGGGTGGTTAACGCAGAGGAAACGGCAGAAATTACATTTGCCTCGGCCGGCGTGCAAAAGGGCTGGTTTCGCCTCCCCCCTCCGCCCTCTCCCCCGCGGGGAGGGACGGGGGAAGCGGGAGAAGGGCGGCCGCGGCGCGGTGCCGCGGGGCAGCCGACGGGCGCGGAGCACGGGGAGCGGCAGCCGCCGCCGCCGCCGCCCGGGCCGCGCTGGCCCGGCCCCGCGGATTCCCGCGGGTGCCAGCAAAGCCCTGCCTGGGAGCCCTGCCAAGGCGGTCTCGCTTTGATATTCCGCACCACGGCCGCTCCTCCGCTTGCTCGTAATCACGCAAATGCGAGCTCGCTCCGGCACTCTCCGTAATAAACACTGAACGCATTTCTCCGGGCTCCCAAAGTAAATATTGTATTGGAGGCGCAGGGCTGCGCTGGGAAGCAGAAATCTTCCACTTTTTAGCACTTAGCAACCGACTGAAGCGTTGTGCGCTCTCTGCCTGAGCCAGGCTCGGTTTGATTTACTTTCTGGTTGCGATGCAGATATTCACTTGTCAGTTCAAGGGCAGGACAGAAACTGTGCAAGCGGAGTCTTGCGAACGGAAATCTCCCATTTACAAGGTTGTGCTCCACCACCAAAAGCCACCCTGGAGCACCTTTGTTCGGCATGCAGCTGCTTTTATTCTCCCCCCCACACCCCGCCAGCCACATCTCCATCCGACCCTTCTTCCCACCTCTCACTTCTCGGATGGATTCCGAGTCTTTTCCCGACTGACCCTGGGGGAGGAGGCGGCGGCAGGGGGGGAGGGGGAGGGGACGGGGAGAGGTTGATTATGAATGACAAGGCAAATGATAAGCGCCGAAGCGACAGCAAAGCAAACAGAAGTGGTCTCTGCTCACTCGCGGGGCCCAGCCCCGATCGCGGCCACACGAGTTGTGCCTGTGCCGCGAAAGCGAGCTTGGCCTCTGCACGCAGCCCGGCTTCTCCAGGGCGAGATAAACACATTTCAGTCACGTGGCGAGCCTATACGGTGCCATGCTCGTATTTGCCTTCCCCGGTCGCTTTTCACAATAACATGCCATCCGCCAGCCCGCTCCCACTCTCGCCCCGCCGCCCGGCCCGCCAGCACGGGCCTGCGGTGGGGGGAGAAGCCGCAAATCCCGGGGGTCGGGCTGCACCCGAGCTGCGGCTGGCGCAGGGGCAGGGGCTGGCTGCACCCCCTCTTTGGGTCGGGACAAGGGCTGTTTGCACCCCGAGCTGAAACTAGGGCTGGGGCTGGTTGCACTCCAAGCTAGGACTGGGGCAGGGGCTGGCTGCACCCCGAGCTGGGGCCGGTGCTGGGGCCGGTGCTGGGGCCGGGGTTGGCTGCACCCGAGCTGAGCCTGATGCAGGCACTGGCTGCACCCCGTCTTTGGGCTGGGACAGAGGAGGCTGCACCCCGAACTGGGTTTGAGACTGTCTGCACCCCGTCGTTGGGCTTGGACAAGGGCTGGTTGCACCGCAAGCTAGGACTGGGGCTGGGGCTGGCTGCAGCCCGCGCTGGCCCCCGCTCTGGGACGGGGCACGGGGCGAGGGCGGGCGGCCCCGGTGAGGGGCGGGGAGGGGTTTCGCCTGGGGACTGCAGGTGCGGGGCGTGTGCGCGGCGGTGCCGGGTTCAGGGCGGGGGGAGCCCCGGCTCTCCGGGAGCGGGGCCGGCCCCGCGGGGGGGCAGCGCACGGGAGGGGGGGGGGTCGGGGCTGCCCGTCGCTCCCTGCTCCCAGAGCCGGGCTGCGCGACGAGACGCGAGCCCCGCCGCTTTAAAATGGCTGAAAAGGGTGTCTCCGGGCCCCCCCCACCCCCTACCCCGGCACCAGCGATCCCCACCGTCCCGAGCGCCGGCGCCCGCCTTGCTGCCGGCCCCCTTCCGCGGGCCGCCCCAACAGCCGCGGCTACGCGGGTTTCTCCGCGGAACAATGCGCCAGCGCGCAGCGGCCCCGCGGGCGCGCCCGGCTGCTCCGCGCTGCCCGGGCCGCGGGGCCGTGCCCGGGGGCGGGCGCGGGGGGCCGGCAGGCGCGGGGGGGGAGGCGGCCGCGGTGCCTCCGCGCACGGCTGGGCGAGCGTGCCGCTTAATCCTTTTATCCCCGCTCGCCGTGACGCTGCGAGCCGCGGGGCCGCGGAGCCACCCGCCCTCCGCCCGCCGCGGCGACGGGCTCGCTCCGCGGCGCAGATGTCGCCGGGCCGGAGCGGGGAGCCGATCCCCACCAGCACCACATGGGCAACGACCGCCGGGGGAGGGGGGGGACCGGGGGGGGAGGGAGGTTTGCAGGCTCCCCGCTGCCTTGGGCGGCCCGGGGACCGCCTCCGCCGCTCGGCCACGCACCGGGGTCTCCCCTTGCCCGGCTGTCGCGTCTCGGTGGCGGCTGGGCCCCGAGGTCTCGCTGCCGTCGGGCACCGGAGCCGTGCCCCAGCACCCCGCTCGGCGCCCGGGGCCCCGCAGCCTCGCTGCCTCCGCTCCCGGGGCAGCCCTCCTGGTTGCCCGCTGGGGCAGGGGTCTGCAGTCTCTGCTGCCGCCGGCCCGGGACACCGTCCGCCGGGGGGGCCCGGGCGAGGCGAGGAGCAGGCACCGGTGTCGTGCCCAGGTTCGCCAGCAGCCGCTCGGCTGCCCGCGCTCCGAAATCCGGCAATTATGCAAATGTCCGGGATGCTTTCCCCTTTGATCTGAACTTCCTCAGAATGATCCCTTCTCATTACGGAGCATGAAAATGCCTCTTGGACATGTAAAGTGAACTACAGAGCTCCTTTCATCCCCTTTTGTTCCCCGCACAAGGCTCGCCTCTCGAGCCCTGCATTCCCCCAACGACGCGGCACGGCAAGGACGCGGCTCCGGGCCGCCCGGCCCCGGCCCCGGCGGGGGCGGCGGGGGCGGCGGGGCCCGGCGGGGCCGCCCGCCCCCTGCGGAGGGCTCGGCTTGCTGCCCCGGGGCAGGGAGCCCCGCCGGCGCTGCGGGCGTGGGAGCAGGCCGGGCTGCCGGTTGTCATGGCGAGTGCGAGCCTGCTCGCGAGTTATGTGCGACTAATGGGTTTATGCCCGGCTCGGCTCAGGGTTCACCTCGCCCCCCGCGGCTCGGCTCCCCGCTGACCCCCCCGGCGGGCGGGGGCACCCCGCGCCGCCCGCGCCCCTCGGCGCCCTCGCGGCGCCGCTCCCCTCCGGCTCGCTGCCGGCGGGCGAAGCGCTCCGGGGTTTAGAGCGGAGGCGGAGGGCGGGGGGCACCAAGCCTCCGTGCCACGGGAGCCCCGGCCCCGAGCGGCTTTAAACTCCCGTCTTTTGTTGCGCGGCTTAGCACCTCTCGCTTCGTTTTTGGTAACTGGGGCTAACTGGGCGCTGAACGTATCATAGGTTTAGTACGTCCACACAACTGTGGCTTTCATTTACAAGGCTCCTGAGAGACACGGCAGGAACTTTTGTTGTTGTTTTTTTTTTGATTCTTGTTTTGGTCTTCTAAGGGAAATTACGGAAGTTTGTGCTGTGTCTTGGAAACTACTCCGGTGTAAGAAAAACATTCTGATGTGCTAAAAGACCATTTGCTGGAGGCCATTTTATGAAACCTCAAGATGGTTAATAGCTTGTATAATTTCAGGAATACTAGGTGTCTCCTTAATACCTTTTCCCTTTCCCCTGCCACTCATTCAGATAAGCTACAAGCTCTGTAGGCCAAAGACTAGGTTTGATAGACAATGGATTCCCACCTATATAAAGGGGCTGCACAAGAAAAAGGATGAACTTGTTCCCTACTCCACTTATGTGCAGTGCATAGAGAAAGCCTGTAACACCCCTGTGACATGAAGGGATGCATTTAAAGGAGGGTATGGAGTAAGAGGGCTATCCAGAGTATGTATATTACTTATTTTATTTTGCTGGAATTTAAGATTTCATGTAGGGAACCAATGGTTGATACAGCATTAATGAAATTGCGACATTGAAAAACAAAGCTGAGTAAATGGGAGAATAATTAGTTAAGCGCTCTAAAAAATGTTGTCATGTTTCTTAACAGCTGTTTAACAAACACTTGAAAAAAAGTTTTTAAATGAGAAGAAGAGGCAATATCCCTGCTTGCTTACAATTAAATGATGACAGCTTACAAGGCATTCCTTGAAGACCTCCACTAATATCAGGGCTCAGGGACTTGAAATACCTGATTCATAGATTTTTAAAACAAGAAAGGACTGTTGTGATCAGCTGGTCTGACCTGCTGCATAACATGGGCCAGTAAATTTCAACGAGACATTCTTGTATCAGACTCATAAATTCTGGTTGAGCTTTTAGCCTGGCATACAGTCTTGCTCTGGAGACTTTTAAGTAACAGAGAACCCACTGCTTGCCTTGATTGTTCCAGTGGTTATGTCCTCTCACTGTTTTTAAAAAAAATGTGCACCTATTTCTACTCAGAATTCATAGAGATACATTTTCCAACATAGGATCTCATTATGCTTTTGTCTGCCACATTAAAGAGATCTCTGCTATCAGAAATCTCCCTATAGAGACACTTAGGGCACTTAAAGACTATGATCAAACCAAGTCATAGCCTCCTTCGGATAAATTAATAGATGGGATTTCTTTAGTCTTTGCAATAAGATGTGATTCTCAGACCTTGAATCACTTTTGTAGCTCTTTTCTGATCCCATACTAATTTGCCAATGTACTTTTAACATACAGACACCACATCAGAAGTGGACACTATTCTAGCAATGGTCTCATTCATGTCATAAACATTAATAGCATCATTAAGTTTACTTGTTTAAAACCCTATGCAGGTTACCTTTATAGATAGCCTTAGCAATACTGACTTTATTAAAATCCCATTTAAAAAGTCGCCTGTCTTCATGCAGACTAGTGTTGTTCATCAAATCCAGAATGCTGAGCATCGCTTGACCCAGCTGCAGAGAGTTAGTGTTTCTAGCTAGGGCTTTTTGGTGCTTCATTAGCCTTAGCGTTCAGCAGAGCTTCATATTTTTTTCTTTTGTCTGTAGGAAGCGACTGCTACATGTACTCACAATGGCAGTAACCCCAGTTATCCACTAATAGGCATGGAAGTGAACGCACAGAGCTCCACTACAGAATTCCCTCATTTCCCTCTTCCTCTCCTGAAACACCGAAGCACCAAGTGCCAGCAAGACTCAGGGAGTTCAGTCTTTCAGCAGCCGTAGCAGACCTTAGTTTTGGGACATTCCTCCCCAGGTAGTTCACAGACAGCTTACACTAGGGCTTCTTCAACAACAGCAGAGAGTCTGCTTTCATACCCAACTCCACCCCTCATCTCCCTTCACATGAATGTCTACTCCAAGGGAAAGACAGTAAGCAGAATAGAGCTGTCCTGTCAGATACCAGTTGAAACATGCCCACTGGCAAAGAAATAGGAGCTGTCCTTGCTCAGCCCAACCTGGTGATGCCCATCCATTTTTGTCTAACTCAGCTTCTGAGATAGCCTAAATGTGCAAAGACAGTGTGCAATGGCAAGATCTTGGATGGGCCATGGTCCACATGTTATGCAAGCATTTGCTGCATGGCCCTGCTATTTTTCCCAGCTCTCATCTTCTCCAGCTACCCCAGGGGCTTTACATGAAACACTGCGTGCAAACTTCTGTGCCACTTCTCTGACTCCTGCAAAACTTGACTCTGTTCTGTGTAAGAGGTTGCTTGAGTTCTGGGTTAGAGACCCTGTATTATTTGTGTGAGAGAAGTTCCCAGACACCTCAAAAATAGCTAGAACTGCATCACATTAGGCCTGGCATAAGGAGGGGGAAACAATTTCTGCCCCAAACATCTCCTTCATATTGTGTGTATCTTCAACAGTAGGACATCACTCAGGACAGACATGGTCTTGGAAACGACTATGCTTCAGCTTCATACGTGACCTCTGTGTCTCCTAGCTGGGCTGACACCTAAGGGAGACTAATTTATTTTGTTGTCTGCCACATGAGGTGTCTTTTTTTCTGAATAGATTCCATAGGCCCATTTGGAGATTGAAGTTAATCATGACATTGCAGTCACGCATCAGACCAGAAGTGCTATTCCTACCAATAAATGATCCTACCATCCTATGACATCTTCTAGCTCCCTCGGTTCCCCAGGCTGTTCCCACTGACATCTCTGCCATAGCAGAGGGCATGGCATGCACTGGAGACCAGGTGAATGTTGTGGGCCTGCACCACTGGCATGCTGTTGTGGAAAAGCAGCTACAGCCTGCCCAGGAAAGATGTTTCCCCTCTAGGAGCAGATCCCCATGCGCACAAAGCTGACTGAGGAACTCTTACATCACTTATTTTGCTCCTGCCTCCAGGGTTATGGCACCAATACAGTGCAAAACCCATATAGCTACGCTTTTACCCTGGGATGATCTCTGAGGTTCTTCCTATGCCAGAGTACCTTGAAGAGGCTACTGTAACACATGGAAAAGACCAGCTTGCATAAAACAACACCAGGATGAGGGCAGCACAGGACTGAGGGTTAAGCTGCTTTTGTGTGTATGCCCCCACTCATGTTCTGTGCTATATAGTTGCACCACAATTCCCCTTTAAGTTTAAAGTATCCCCGGAAAATTATTCTTCCCATGACACATGGCACAACCTTTAGGTCCTAGTAGTAGCAGCCATCCCTTTGTTTATACTTTCCACATGCCCTCGTTTTACTATGAGTCAGACACACTTGTCCTCTCTTCCTATGACTTACACTTTCCTACCTCAGAGGACACGTATGTCAGAAGATCTCTCTGATGGCCCAGTTTATGGATATCTTCTCATACAATTGGCATCAGTCCCTTCTGAAAACATTGCTGGATAGCCAATAGGTTCAAATCAAATTCTCAGTTAGCCCTGACTATAAAAAAAACGAACACAGAAGAGTCACCTTTGTTATAACAAAGCAAACTTGAGTCGTACATAATTCTAGTAGGCAGCACATTATCCTCATGTAGTGTACCAAAATGCAATTTATAATTTTAAAAAGCAATATCATTCAAACCATCAGACCTACAGCTTTGAGTCGCTATGTGACACTGTATAGGATTGTTTCTATTCTTTCTAATTTACTTGTAAGTGCATAGTCTAGTTGCTCATTACGACGTGTTCTTTCTTCCAGGCTGCTGCAGCCAACTGTATTTGGGTCTGAGTAACTGTTTGGGGGTCTGCTCTCCTCAGACTCTCAGAGGATTTTGTCATTAGTTTTCGTGGAGAGCAGAACGGGGCTGTATGTGGAAAACCAATATTGACATTTCCCTGTTTAAATATCATACATCAGAAGGGGTCACAGGAGCCAAGGCCATGAGAAAGGGTTCCCCCACAAGCTATTATTTCCTTTTAAAAAGCACCAGGGACCCAGCAGTCTCAACTGGGCCTCACACCCGCACGTTTGCTCTTCTGTGCAAGCTGGCCGGCTGATGTTGGTGCCACTTAGCAAATACAGATGTTCAGGCCTTTTTCTTTTACCACGGGTCTCACTCACTGCTGTGTGGAAGCCTGGTACTAAACGAATGCCTCATTTCAGTCCTCTTGTCAAGGCTATGTAAAATACACACCCCTGCACTCACCTTAGTCTTACGAAAAAATACGGCACTTCCCCATCAAATTTGAAATAAACAAAGAGTTTGCTAACTTATTTTAGAAATTAATTGAACCAATACATCAACAACTTTCATATTTCCAAAGCCTGCATGGCTCTTGCCTGAGAAATTAGAACCAGAGGAGACTAATTCTGCATTTAAATTAGCGGAGATGTCTTTTCATGTGAGGCTGCTTTCCTTCCTTTTCAAGCCAAGCAGTCTTACTGGAGTTTGGAAGAAGAAGAACCCATCTGGCGTCCTGCACCTACTGCACACCCAACCTCCACACCAGGGACGGTTTCTTGGGGGACAGTGAGGGTGTCACTGCCCCACTAGCACCACGCAGTATGATCGGCTCCAGCCGTGCCATAGATGGGTATTTCTACTCCCATATGCTCCAGTTCCCTCAGCCTCCCAGGCACCTGAGCTGCACCTCGCCCTCTGTGCCTTCCTTCCTCCCTAAGTTTTCCCTCTCATCCCAGTGTAAGACTGCTTCACTCGGAGAGTGGGTATGCTCTCAAGGTGAGATCAGATGCTGAGCTAGAAAAAAAGTGTTTGGGGACTGCTCAGAAAAGGAATCAGAGAAAGCAGTAGAAGACATGCCCTTTCCCAGTGAGGGAAATGCTGCAGGATTTCTCTTTTTATCTAAACCCCTGAACGGATTTGCCACTAAAAGAAAGATAATCCACATTATGTAGAAACAAAATTACATTCACATGAACACACGCATACAGATGCACACTGTTCTGTTCCAGCTGCAGGACACGGGCTCTGGGAGCAGTGGCCTCGAAGACCCCAGCAAGCAAACCTGCAGATGAAGCTAGGACCAAGCCTGCCTCTATGTACCACTGGTATGGCTCTCCCTGTCATCTGGGGTGGTAGTTTTTACAGTTTTACTTCCCTTATTTGGGCAGGCAGGAACAATCTGCCTTCTGTGCAAACGTAGTTCCCAGCAAAGTAAAACTGCTGTCAGGTAGCGCAATACTTGCGAACACAGTAAGACAAAATACCAGAAATTTACCTGATGCCTCCAAGGTAGCGTACATCATTTCCCCCTTTTATCTCTGTGCATCCTAAGCTTCTCCTTGCCCTAGTACAAAATTTCACTCTGCTGTTATCTGTTTATCCACAGTACATTAGACAATGCAAGGCAGAGTCATACCCCAAAGAGCTTACAAGTCTAAACAGAGCCCAGACAGCCAGCATAAACAGAGGCTCTAAGGATATCAAGACATTGTTTAGGTGGTCACGTAGAGGTCTTCAAGAGTTCTTGGTGACAGGATTTTTTTTAATCATTTTCCCCCTTCTCAGGAGCATTCTGGAGACAGTGAGACGTGAGCAATCAGTGAAAGAGAGAGACACCACAACTTGACAAACTGTTACTGGGACAACGTCAAATGTGTAAGTCTAGCTGCAAGGAGGCTGCAGGCTGCTGAGGATGGGACGCGTGCAGCCTGCTATTGCTGGCAGAGAAGGGCCATGGTTATGAAGAGAGGCTGATCTGTGCCTTCACTACAGCACTGAGCTGCTCCAAACTGAAGCAGCCTTCATACCTTTCAGTGTGCCTGCTGACTGCTCTGAACTATCAGGGCTGGCCCCTTCTGCTTCAGTAGTGTTCTTGACTGTTTTGTTTCCAAGGCTTAGCAATCACCACATAAGAGCACTTCTAAGGAGGTTTTAAAATGCCTTCAGTGCATCAAGGGACAGCAGCAGGAGGATGATATGAACCATTTTGGTCTGAGACATTTGGACTTAGATGCATCCAGGCATTAAGTCAGTGAAAGCCGGGCAGGATCAGGCCGAAACTGGCATTATGCGCTGTTGGAAGCAAATCCAATTCACATAGTTTTAAGCACACGCAAACCATTTTCTAGGGGGACTTGGAGTGCTTTACGAGAGTGCTCAAGGGACCAGGTGACTTTTAGCATGGTGAATTTCTGTAGTGTAACCAAAGCTTAATGCTATGTCCATAGCCTTCCCTGAGGCAGAGAGAACTGCAAAGGCCAAGCCAAGAAGTTTGAATTTTTTCTTCCTTTTCAATTACCACTGTCTTATTTTCTGCTTCTTGTTATGTATAGCGCTTCAGGAGAAAAGCCCTGTATCTTATCATCATGATGCAAGCCTCTGTTTTTCCATCTCTGTTAAGATGTTGCATGTTCATAGTGAGAGAACAGCTCTGTGCAGAATCTCGATGGAGATGCAGAGACCCTGGGGCCACCTTTGGCTACAGCTCTTCAGATTGCTCAAAAGTTTTGGTCCTACCTTCTCTTGGTGAACAACAAGGCCCAGGGCTAGAAACAGCGATAGTGTATAACACCTATGCAATATTTCTCCTGTGACAAGGCAGGAACCATACAAAGTGTGGGATGGTGCAACTAGATGCAAACCCCATCAAGACCCAGATAAATGTGTTCCAGTATTGGCCTACCACAAACATTGCCCCCAAAAAAGGAAGAAGGACCTTGTCTCAAGCCAACCTGAAACAGCTGCATAGACACACACATATCCGCTGCTGTCTCGTTCTTTTACTCTTCCTTCAGGTGCTTCCTTGCTGTGCAAGGGGGTGTCCCCAAGCCCTCACTCACATATACCCACAGGACTGCTTCCAAGCCACAGCTTTCCCTAGATAAGAGTTACTTTGACATCTTCATGCACACACACATAGGGGTCTTTCTGAATGCCACGGGCATGGCCCTTTGCTCTCCTGCTTCCCAGCAGACTGGGGCTTAACCTGGTCAGACATGTGCCACCACACACCTGGTTCCCATGTTGTGGCCAGGGTCTGTTCCTCTCTCCCACTCCTTCCACAGCTCGGGCGCCAGCCACATCTGTGGCACCGGAGCAACCACTCAGAGTGCAACAAGGGCACGAGTCATTTTTCTCTTAGCCAGCACTGTCTGCTGTGCTCTGGTGGGAATGACAGCGCTCTCGCTCCATGTTCTTAGGTGGTGTACACAGATACGGGGCACATTACAGATTTTTGCCTCTCTCTGGCTTTTGGGCTTAGCAGCAGCACTTTGTACTCAGCAGGCCTCGCTGCCTGCTCAGCTGCACGGGCTGCCTGCTCGCTGCACTCCCGCTGCACTCCCCCAGCCCCCGGCGCATTAAAACCTCCTCCAGGCCGTGGGGCTGCAGGCCAGGCCAGGCAGCCCAGGAGAAGTGGGGCCAGCCCAGCGGGGTGCCCCCCAGGCCAGGAACTGCTCCAGGGGGCTGGTAACAAGTGTGAAAGTCACCCGCCTGCTCTGCAAACGCAGGGGGTCGTGGGGGTGAGACAGTGTCACTAGCACTGCCCGGGGCTGGGGGCCACCGCCGGGTCGGGGGGGGCAAACACCCCGCTGGGTTGCTGCAGGGCCAGGGCACAGCTCGCTGCATAGCCCCGCGTCGGCCCCAGCCCCCCCACCGCACTTCACTGGTTTCCCCTGGGCAGCAGCACGTCTAACCGGGACGTTTCCCGGGCCGGCAGCCCTCCCGGCAGGCTGGCCCGGTGGGACACCTGGGGCAGCCCTGCCCTCCGCTGCCGCCCCCGGCCCCGGCCCCGGCCCCGGCCCGACGGCGCGGCTCGGCTTGCCTGCCTCCCTCCAGCGCTGCGCGGCGGCGCAGGCTGAGCCCCGCGGCCGAAAACGTCCGCAGCCCCAGCCCTGGCTGTGCACGGCGCCCTGTGGCGGGAGGGGGGGGGCTCGACGGCCCGCCCGGCCGAGGGTAGAGGGACTACAGAAAATAGCGAGTGCGTGCTTGGACTACATCAAAGGTATTTATTTCGATTATCTCTTGGCTATAACTTCCATCGTTCCTCTTTGTTTTATAGCTGCTCAAGTTTACTTGCAGAATTAAGACAGATTTTGGGGGGAGGGGGAGGAAGGGGGTAGGAAGCCTTTGTTCTCCGGAGTGTGCTTGTCTTACTTTTGCATCATGTGGCCTGAGCAGCAACCCCCCCCCCCCGCCGCCCCGATCGTATTTACTCTATCTCGAGTGAGTCCTTTGAAGGAGAGGGCAGAGTCGTCGTTAACCCTCTGCGCGCCTGCTGGGCGCTCGGCCGGCAGAGCCTGTCTTTGGTGGAAATGCAGCGGGTCCTGAAACCCAGAGCCGCGGGTGTCGCTCTGACGGACGGCATCACCCCCCTCCTCCCGTGCGCAGACACACACACACACACACACACACACGCACAACCCATTCTCTCCCGGGCGGCCGTCTCGGACAGAGCCGCGTAAGGGGAGCAGGCGGCGGTGGGCCTCTTGGAAAGAGCATGGGGATACCCTCTTGATCACTAGCAGGCCAGTCTGCTTAACACGAGGCTGGAGATGCCTACAAACTCGAAACAGCTGCTGGGCTTTGCTTTGGCCTGCCTGCTAAAATACGCCGATCTCCTTTTAATCTGTTTCATATTCACAAATTAAGCACTTAGCCTAGGTAATAAATCATGAGGCAGTTTACGAGGCTAGCAGGAGACAAACAAGTGGAAAGGGAAAACAATCGCCTAAAAGTGCTTTCAACGTAACTGCAAAGACGCGCTCGGAGGAACCCTCCCCGCGCTCCCCTGGGCCACGGGGCGCAGAGCAGAGGCCGCGCCGTCCGCGGCAGCCCGCGGCCCCGCGCCGGGCCCCGGCACCGGCCGCAGGGCAGAGCCGAGCCGAGCCGAGCCGCGGCCGGCTGCGGGGCTCTGGACCCAGCCGGGGCTCCCGCCTTTGTCTCCCCAAGGTACCGGCTGCCCGCACCGGCTCCACCTGGAAGAGACTCTCCCGGCAGCCGGCTTGGAAATAATGACTCAGGCTGGCGATAACCTCGTCTCGCACACCCACACCGGCTTGGCCTCGGCTGGGGCGGGGAGCGGGCAGGGAAAGGGATGCTGAGAAAAATAAAGTGCAGGCTTGCCTGCCGCCGGAGCTGCTCGCACCGCCCGCGGGGGACGTGGCGCTCCCCGAAGCCCCGGGGCTCCGCTGCCCCGGCCCCCGGCGGCGCAGGGCTCCGGGCAGCACATGCGTGGCCGCTTCTCCCCGGGGCTGCCAGGGGCGACGGGCACCTGCAAAGCGGCGCTTTGGCTACCGGAGTCGCCCCACGCCCCCCTCGCCCCCCTCCGGCCCGGCGCTCCCGGCCGCCCGAGGCCCCGCGGGCAGGACAGAGCCGCGGAGGACAGTGCTCAGCCCGAGCCCCGCGGCTCCCGCGGCGGGAGAGGGGAGCCGGGAGGCAGGCGAGCCCGCAGAAGTGCCGGCCGGCCCTGCTCGAGGGGGCCGGCGCAGTGCAACCCGCCGGCCGCGGGACGCTCCCGGCCGGAGAGGCGCCCGCCGCCCCCGGGGGCCGCATGCGAAGGCCCCAGACAAAAGACCCGGCACTAAGACCCCTCCTGGCAAAGGCGCAGCCTGCCGAAACTCTTTCAGCAGAGACTTTTCTCCCCCCGCGGGGCTCCGCGCCGAGCCGCGCCAGCGGGGCCGCCCGGCGCGCACGGTCCGGTGCTCCCGCACCGCACCGCGCTGCGGGGAGGGCGAGCGCGGAGGGGACGGTGTGCGGGGGGGGTCGGCGCCAGCCCCCGGGAGAGGTTGGCGGGGG
The DNA here is from genome assembly GCF_036417845.1 of Apteryx mantelli. Lineage (NCBI taxonomy): Eukaryota > Metazoa > Chordata > Aves > Apterygiformes > Apterygidae > Apteryx > Apteryx mantelli. The sequence continues at coordinate 96,516,963 of NC_089978.1, forward strand.
GGGGACGGAAACGGTGATTTAAAGGGACTCCCGCGCAAGGGAGCGACACAGACCTGTGACCGTCCGCCTAGTGAAATCTGATGAGATCTCGGTGCGAAGAGGCGCTGTCAGAGGCTATTTATCTCTCGCCAGAGTGGAGGCTCCGGTTCCCACATCGCCTGTGAGTAACAATGGCAGCGATCAGCAGCTTTTCACGCGCTTCAGTGAATGAATGGATTGCGGAAGATGCCTGCGCTCCGCTCAGATGGCTCGCTGATGCAGCCCTCTCGTCCAGACCCTCTCGCTACTGCCGCTCCGCCGAGAGCGCCGGCCCGCTCGCCCCTACACCCCCGCCCTCCCTTCCCCAATTTTCCATTTTCGAGACTTTGGAACGGAGCCAGAAATGTCAGGAGGGGATGAAACTTGACACAGAGATCTCAACCCAGAGCGATTTCCTCCTCCCCCCCACCCTCCTCCCCCGCCTCAGTCCCAAGCCCCCAAGTTAACTTTAAGATAGTTTGGCCATATTTCAGTTTGAAAAGAAGGGGAAATTGCAGGTCACTGGTGCATGGTCGGGCCGGGTGCGCTTTTTTAATTTAAAACGGTAGACACGGAGGCCTGAAAAGCATCTGCAACTCGTGCACTTTAACCGCTGTTCCCGGCCGCCGCTCGGTTAACCCGTGTGTGCCTCGGCCGCCAGCCTAGTGCCGGCGGGATCCCCGTGCCGGGCTCCGCACCCCGCCGGGAGACTTTGGACCCGTCCGGGCAGCGAGCCCGCGGGCAGAGCCGCCGAGGGAGGCAGCGCTGGGGGCGCTGAGCCTTGCACCAGCCCGACTCCTGCTACCCTTCGCCACCAAAGTTTGGGGCTGCGTTGTACCAGCCGACAGGATGCGGCCCCGGGCGCGGAAGAGCGGCCAAGCGGCAAGCAGCCCGTTTTGGGAGGGGGGGTGCGCAAGCCCGCTCCTGCCCCCGGCGCTCCCCGCTCCAGCGGTTTCCGCCCGGCCCCGTGTGCCGGGGAGGGGGGGCTCCCCGGACCCCCACCCCGCGGGGCCGCGCCGTCGGGGGCCGCGCCGGTGCACGGCAGCGGGAGGGGTGCTCGGCGCTGCCGGCTCAGCCAGGCCCCCTCGGCGGGCACGGCGGTGCCGGGACACCCCGGGCAGCTCCCGTCGCCGGCTGGCCGGGCCGATAAGGGCGGGCGATGGGGGCAGGGGAGCGGGGACGAAGCCAGGGTGCGGGAGGGACGGAGAGCTCCTGAAGCGAGGAGCGCAGACAGCGGAGCCCGTGCTAACTCCGAGGAGGATGCCTCAGCACTTTCTCTATTATGCATTTCCAGCACAAGGAAAGCTAATTCCTCCGCTGAGGGCCTCAATCAGGCATTTATTTGACACTCATGATGCATGAACGGCTAAACACTAGTCTAAGCGGAGGATCAGCCGCTAGTTTATAGCTCGCGAGTTTTTTGATGCAGGTGAATTATGTTGATCTCTGAATGCCTCGTATTCCTGGGGGGGGGGGGAGAGAGAGGGCGGGGGGAGAGGGAGAAGGGAGAAAAAAAAGAGAGAAAGAAAACGAGAAGGGGGGAAGGCGCGGGAGGGAGCTGAACTTCTTTAGGCTCTTTAGGCTTTAGACTGTTTAGGCTTTAGGCACTCCCGGCAAACTCTCCGGCTGGAAGTTTTGGCTGGCACCCCTCCCCGCCCCCTCGGCCGTCTCTTGACCCCAGGCTCTCCCTCCCGCCCCCGGCCTCCTCGCCCCTCCACGCTTTGTGCTCGCCCGGCTGAGGCCGGCGCGGAGCCGGGCCGGGCCGGGCCGCGGTGCAGCTCGGCGGCGGGGAAACGCTCCCTCGGGGGCGAGAGGCTTAACATGGAGAGGGGAGAGTCACGGAGACAACATGGAGGGGGGAGAAGAGGAGGAGGAGGAGGGGAGAAACCATATGGAGTAGGAGGGAGGGAGGCGACGTGGAGCGAGCGAGCCGGGAGAGCCGGGGAAGGGAGCGCGGAGCCGGGCGCCCGGCGGGGCCCGGGACACGGCGCTGTGCGGGGCGGGGGGCAGCGGCGCCCGCAGCCCCGGCCCGAGCTGCGGAGCGAGGCGCGAGGGTCAGCCAGGCCCGCCGCCCACGCTCCCGAGGCGCCGTGGTTTGCCCCCCATCTCCCCGGCTCTTTCCCCAACACGGCCCTTAATTCCCCCCGTGGAAGATTTTTTTTTTCTTCCCCTCCTCCTGGCCTCTTTCCAACTGTTGTTCCACGACCGAAAAAAATAACAATTAAGTAGGAGTCATGTCTTGTGACTTGCACAATCTCTTCTAACGCCTGAGTTCAATTTTACACAACATTTAATACAAATATTAAAAATCAATATATCAAGGGGGTTGTTAATGAAATGTTACAGTGAGTGTGTGTCACCAGATAGAATTTCGGTGGGAAACGTGTCTGATTTAGCAAAGCTGAATGCAGTTGTATGCTTAATCCCCCCTGCTAAAAAACAAAAGATAAAGGTGTTCATTAAATCATATCAAATCGAATTAAACTCTATTGGCGGGTCCTTCCAGCAGAACAGGAGTCTGAAAAGCAGGGAACGGAAAATGAATCTCAATGCATCTCTTGACAACGGAACAGGAATCGGAACGCATTAAAAATAAATCAGAGCGCTGCTGTAGGTCACAACACAAGAATTAGACTGTACTAGAATAATGGGACGGGAGACAGAAAGACCGAGACTACCCTGCAGGTACACCCTGTCACTAGAAGGGGAAGCCAGTTTTTTTTAAGCAATAGGTCACGCAATATTTCGAAGAGACAGACAATCTTTGCCCCATCCAGGCTCTCAGCTGCTTCTCCATCGCCTCCTCCCTGGCTCTCAGGACTGCAGCGTGCCCCAGCCGTAGCCACTCGGCATGCTGCCAACCGAGCATTTTGCTAGCTGTTGGCTTTGCCCGTCCCCCCGGCTCTTTGCACCCCTCCCTTTCCTCCGTGAGTAACGCAGTTTCAACCCTGGCCGGTCCCGGCTCCCCCTGCCCGACTGAGATGCTCCCTGTTACCCCGTCTGCAGCTATCCCCCGCGACCCCCTTCAGCCCTAGGATGAGTCCTTCGGAAACGCCCGCCGAGCGACCTGCCAAAGAAGCGGGCAGCTGCCGGGGCGGCGAGGAGGGGAGCGGCGGTGCCGCTGCCAGCCCCGGCGCGGCGCGGCGCTGCCCGGCGCTGCTGTCCCGGGTCACACCCGGCGTTGTCTCCGCGCCCAGCTGCGAGCCGTGCCCCCGGGGCAGGGCGCCCGGGGGGAGGCTCTGCCGCCGTGCAAGCGGGAGATAGTGGCGAGGACAGAGAGCACAGCCCACCCCCAGGGCCCGCGGCGGTGTCACGGGCCTCCCCACGGCCCGCCGTGCGCGCCGTCGCACCGAGGCGCCCGAGGAGCTGCGGGCGGCCCCGCCGCGGTGGCAGCGGGGGCCGGGAGCCGCCCGGCGGCCTGAAAGCCGGGGCAGAGCCGATCCGAGGCCCGCTCCGCCAGGGCGGCGGGGAGCTCCCGGGTCGCCCCCCCGCAGCCCCATCCTCCGCGGGGGCCCGGGCCCGGCCCCGTGGGGCGCGCTCTGTGCGCTGCTGCTCGCCTCCCCCCGGGCCTCCCGCCGGGGCGAGACGGCCCGAGCCGGGGCCTCACTCCGCCGGCGCCGAGGGAAGCCCGGAAACCTGCTTCCCCGCGCCGGGAAACGGCTGCAAGCGTCGGGCTCGCCCGCGGGGGGAGGCGGAGGTTTCCCGGCCTCTCCTCTTGCACTCGTTCAGCTTCCCAAGCCGCCGCCTGGACTTCGCTCTCAGCTCTCCCTGCTCAGACCCACAGAGACCGGCTCGCTTCTCCCTCCGCTCCTGACGGCATGCCGGGCCCGGCTGCCCCCAACCCCTCCGCCCCGAGGGTGGCACGGCTTCTGCAGCCCGGCACGTCGGGGCGTGTTAGAGACGCCCACCCCCGCCGCTCCCAGGAGTGCGCCGCGCTCTGCGGAGGCTTTGCACAGCCCCTTACTCAGGTCTGGGCCGCCTCTTCCCCTGCGTGGGCCTAGGGCAAGGCAGGCAGAGGAAGGCGCTGCAGAGGTCAGGCCACAGCTTGGCACGGGAACTCGGGGTGCTGGCGAGCGGGGAGCGGACCCCCGAGGGTAACGCGGACGCAGGAGCGAGCGCGGGGGCAGGCAGGCAGGCAGCAGCCGGGACTGCTCGGCGCTCAGCCCCGAAACGTGCAGCTCTCGAGAGGCCACTGTGCCCCCGAGGTGCCGGCAGCAGGGCCGGAACTGCAGAGCCGTTGCTGACCCCGGCCGCGGAGACGGGGCCCCGCTGCTCACGGCCCGAGCGGAAACCCGGCGGCGAAACCTTGAAAACGCTCCAGCAAACGCGGTCGCGGCGCTTTCCCCTCCGGCTGCCCTGCTCGTGGCTCGGCTTTCCCTCCCTGCCGCCCCCCCCCCCCCGCTCCGGCCCGGCCGTGCTGCGCCGCAGCGGTTAGGCGCTCAGGCGGCGATGCACAAGCGCGGCAAACTCCCCTCCGCCCACTGACAGCCCGCGCCGCGGCGGCGCAGCGCAGCGCGGCACAGCGCGGCGGGCCGAGAGCGCGCAGCCCCGCGGGACCCCGCCGCCCCCCCGGCCGCGCAGCGCGCCTCCGCCCGGCGGCGGGAGCGGGCCGGGGGCCGCCGCCGGGGCCAGGGGCCCCGCTGGACTGCGCGACCGCCTGTTCGCCCCGCGGGCCGCGCCGCGGGCTCCTCTTGCCGGGAGCGCAACTTGTGCTCCGACCTGAACTCACAGCTCCTCTGTTTGTTTATTTCCCCGGCCGGGGTGGCTGGCTGCCAAGCACGCGGACCTTTCCTATTAAAAACCCATTTTTCTTGCCCTGCGCGGAGCAGCAGTTTGTTCGCTGCGCTCTGTTGTTCCCTTAAACTAAAAGGGATGCAAAGGCTGTTTACGTGCCGGGGGTGCCCGGCGGGGAGGGGTGCTACTCCTTGCTCCCACGGCCCCCTCCGTACTCCCGCCCCGGGGCCAGCGCGGTGCGCACGGAGCGGCTGCGGCGCGGGCGCCGCCGTGCCCCGGGGCCGCGGCGGGGCGGCCGCCTTCGCCCCCGCCGAGCCGCTTCCTGCCCCGCCGCGCCGCGCCGGCAGCGCGCTCCCCTCGCCGGCGGCCAAGCGGTAGCTGGTTCTGGCTGGGGGAAGGCGGGCAGCGGGGCAGGGAGGGGAGACGGCGGCGAGCTGGAAAAATCAACAAGCGGCAGCGGTAGCAGAGGGCAGCGGCTGATCCCATTAGCTGCGCCAAGCCGGAGCCGGGCTGAGCCGGAACGGCGGGGTCAGCGCTGCTCCGCAGCACCGGCGAGGCGATGCCCGCGCCGCCTCGCAGCCGGGCGGGCCGCCGCCGCCTCGGGGGCCGCCGCCGCTGCCGCCTCGGGGCCCCTGGCCCTTATCGGCCGCGGGGCCGGCGGAGGCGGGCGCCGGAGGCGACGTCGCTCGCTGCCCGCACCTCGGGGGCGGGAGGCCGAGGGCTCAGCAGCGCCGGGCTGTTTTCGCCTCGCCGCTTTGTTTGGCGGCGCCGCTGCCCGCCGCAGCCGCCCGGCCGTGCAAGCGGTCAGCCCGCCCCGGCCCGGGCCCCGGCTCGCAGCTCCCTCGGCCTTGGCACTGCCCTTGCGGCCGGGGCTCCCCGGCTCTCCGCCAGGCTGGCAGGTTCGCTCCGACCGGCCGCGGCTCCGCCGCCCTCCTCCGACACCCTAGGGCGGCCTCGTTCACTTTCCCCGCTAGGAAGATCTAAAAGTCGGCCGAACCAAGCTGCTTTTAGAGCAGATACAACAATAAAGTATATTGAAATAAGTCTGCGGTTGGTGAGTTTCCAGCGATACTTAATGGCACTCACAGTAAACAGTCACTCTCTGTGCTAGCGGGGAAAATCATCCAGACACAAGCACATTCCACCCTCTTTAGGGCTCCCTGGCTGTTATTATAGTTATTGCATTACTCTGGTGTAAGCCTTTTGTAACTAAGCTTCTATAAAGCCCCGCTTACAAGCACCCTGATTAGAATTTTCCTTGCCAGTAACCAAAGGCCACCCGCTTTCCAGTGCTATACAGAGGGAGCCGTCAACAGCCACCCCTCTGAATGTACGCTTTGTTCCTGGCAACAAGGAAACGAGTGGGCTTCTATTTGGGAGAATGCAACCCTTCTTTTAAATATCGCTCAGCGAAAGCTGATGGGGCAGCGGGCGCTGGAGGGGCCGCGACGGAGGGAGAGAGACGCTGTGGGGTCACAGGAGCACAGGGTGACCAAGCCCTAATGCTACCCACGAAGAGCCCGGCTGCCACTCAGCCGACGGCCGAAGGATCATCTGGCTGATCCAGGCTCAGGGGCGGGCGGGGACGGAGCCGCGGCCTGTCTGGAGAAGAAAAGGAGGACGCTGGCTAATGGTTTCGCGGCGATGCATACAGCCCCAGCACCCTGGCGCCCAGCGCCGCAGGCGCACGGAGGAAGCGGCCATCCGCACGCCCTCAAGACACGCAGGCCCCAAAGCACAGGGACGCTTTTGGGGGCACCGACCCGCCTGCCCGCAGCCCCGTGTCCAGGCGGAGCGGAGGGGGCGCACGGCCCCGCCGCGCCTCACCTCGCCCGGCCAGCGCCCGAGCAGCCCCGTTCCCCGTCCGGGGCCCCTCTGAGGACACTCGGTGCCCTGGGAAAGCAAACGCCGGGCGGGGAGGAAATCGCCATTTTTTGCAAACACGGCTCGGCTGCCGGGCACCGCTCGTCTCCAGGGCGGAGGAAACCCCCGTGCGGCTCCGCGGGCCGCGGGAGCCGGGCGGCGGCGGCAGGAGCCCCGCTGCCCCCGGCGTGGCGCCCCGGGCCAGCCGCAGCCGCAGCCCGGCTCCGCGCCCGGAGCGAGCAGGCGGGCGGCGGGCGGCGAGCGCGGCGGCCTCCTGCCGCGGCTGGCTCCGCAGCGAGCCGTGCTGCGGTGAGCGCCTCGGAGCCCGTCTCGCCGGGTGCGAGTAATTACTTTGATATGTCCAACATGCACGGTAGTGACATTACTAAGGAGGCGAGAGCTTGGCGCTCGGAGGCCGAAATGCTGGGCTTTCACTTTCATTCAGGATGTGTGTAACACAGAGTCTTTTCTCAGCTCGCCTGATTTTTAACTTCCTCTAAATCTCTTTTTTTTTTCTTTGCTCAGAGAGCAGCAACGAGAGACCGAGAGGAAACACGCTGCTGCTGTGCAAAATGTGGACCATGTGTGGGAACTATTTACTCAGAGTGCAACTGCAGGCACCAGGCAAGGGGCTGGCAGAGCCGGGGGGGCGGTGGAGAGAGAGGCTACGTCTCTCTCGCGCGCGCTTTTTTTTTTTTCGTCTTCCCTAAAGCCAAACCACGTCGCTGTGTGTGTAACGGTGCGTTTTACTGACTTCTCGCTGGGCGCGTGTTGGTTTTTTTTTAGTCCAAGGCTTTCGCGATCTGCTTTTGTGCTCACCCACCCCAAGCCTTTGCGGGCAAAGGGTTAAATCTTCGGAGCCCTTAAAGGAAGCAGCTGAGTTTCAACAAAACAGAAGAAGAAAAAAGAAAGAAAGAAAGAAGAAGAAAGGAGTGGGAGCGGGGGAAGAAGCGGGAAGAGAGAGCTGCATGGTCCCCTGATTGCCTCTTTGGCTGCTGTAGAATAATAAAAATAATTAATAACAATAATAATCCGCAGCCTTTCTTTTCCATTTGGTTGTATCAAGAAGTGCCTCTGGCCTTGAAGCTCCCTATTACCTCTCTTCCTCCCCCCCCCTTTCCCTGGGAAGTGAGAAGAAAAAGGTCTGCAGCTGACAAATATTATCCATCCTTTTCATCGATCGGAGCATATACAGATGTGATAGCTTGATGTACACTGCAAACCGGCTGATCCATCGCTTTCTCCCTCTCTCGCTGGCTCTGGTTCGGCCCCCTCCTCCTCCCCTTTTGTTCTCCCCCCCCCCGCCTTTCCCTCTCTTTAAATAGATTTCAAGGCGCTGCCTGTTGGAGAGCAGCTCTCCAGAGAGAGCGAGCTATTGCTTCCCTGCCGATAGCCTCCCCCCTTTCTCCGGTTTCCAAACAGAAAACAATCCCCGGTCCGAGGAACCTGTGCTCGGGCTGCCGGAAGGAGTTAACGCGGCAGCGAGGAGCGGGATAAGGAGACAGCTCCCTGCCCGATCTCTCGATCTCTTCCTATCCCAGCGTAAAAAAAAAAAAAAAGAAAGAAAGAAAGACTCCCCGTGGTGTGCAGTCATGTGGGGAAGGGGGCAGTTTCGCCTCAGCCGGCTCCCGACCTGGCGTGTTTCTGTCCCGGGCAGGAGCTGCCCCGAGCCCCGGGCTGGGCGGCTCGCAGCGGGCGGCGGGCGGCGAGCGGCTCGGCGGCGGCTGGCTGCGCGGCGCGAAAGGGTTAAGCCTCCCCTCCACCGCCCTCCTCTCTCGCCAGAGAATAAGCGCTCGCACGAAGCGTTTCTGGGGAGGCAGGCTGCGAGCAGGCCTTTCGCTATGGATCCATGGCTACCTAGCTGTCTGTCACTTAAATTATGACCCTCCCTCGGTGCCCCGTGCGGTCAGTACAGACTGTTAACAGGCACTTGCAATCAGTTTTTCGAAAGGTTAGCCAAGGTCCCCGGCTCTTGCAGACGGGAGGCATTACGAAACCGCCTTTGTATCTGCATGCACTTACACAAAAAGGGAGAGAAGGCGAGCGAGCGAGAGCAGCCCTCCCGGGCGAAGAACGAGCCAGGTCTGCAGGCTGGGGGCTCTTCCCGTGCAGGCGGCGGGGACCCGCACGGGTATTTCCCTCCGCTGAGTCAAATGCGCGGCCCCGCAGGCGGCTCGCTCCGCTTTTCGTCCGCGGAAAAGCCGGGGTGGTAACCAGCCCTCGCCTCCAGCCCCCCCCAAAAGCCCTGCCCGGCGCTCTCCGCGTGCGGGAGAGAGCCAGCCGGTGGCAGGGCTGCCGAGGCGAAAATGGAGTGGGAGGAGGAAAAAGTGCTACCCAGAGAGATGTTGTGACAGATGCTAAGCTTTGCCCTACGCGTGCTGGTGAGAGAAGGAGTTAAAAGCAAGCTGCTTTTCGATCGAGCTGCTTCCCCGAGCGTCGGAAGGAGCGGCTTGCTAGAAAACCGTCCATCAGCAACCAGTCCAACCTGCCCGTGATAATATGCGATCAACACCAAATAACCCCCGCTAGGCACGATCCATCATCGCTACGATGCAATGGGCCCTTGTATGGATGTGTCTACACGGGGGGCGGGTGGGGAGGGAAGGGGAGGGAGCAGGAAAGAGAGAGAGTGTGTGTGTGTGTATTTGTGTGTGTGTGGGGGGGGGCTGCATCATCCACCGGAATGGGAGCCGCAGCCTCCCCCGGCTCTCGGCGAGCGGAGCTGCCCGAGCCAGCGGAGCCGAAAGTTGCTCGGTCGGCGCTGAGCAGGGAGCCTGGCACACGGCCCCGCCGCCGCCTCCGACTGACATCAGCCTCCTCTCCCCCCCGCGCCCGCCCGCTCCTCCTGGGCAAGCTTGACTGGCGTAAAATTAATAATTAATAGGGTGAAATTGATTAAAGGGCTCGGCGCGCGATGGGGGCGCTCGGAGAGCCGTCCCCCTTCCCAGCCGCTCCGCAGCCGCCTCCCCGCCAGCAGCGGCCCGCGAGCGGGGACGCGCCGCCGCCGCGCCGCGCCGGGAGCTCCGGGGCAGCCCAGCCCGAGCAGGAAGGAAAAGGGCGGCGGGGACCGGGGAGGGGGAGGAAGGCGGCGGCTGCAGCAGCAAACCCCGCTGGGTGGCTGACTGTAACCGAGATCGGCCGCGTTAGCAGCAGCGGCAGCAGCAGGCGGGGGCTGGCCCCGGGGCTGGCTCGGCTCAGCGCAGCTGGGTGTGTGTGTGTGTGTGCGTGTGCACAAAGCCGGGTCCCGGGAGCTGCCCGAGGGCGGTGCTCGGCACCGCAAGGCCAGCCCCTCTCTTCCCCCCCCCCCCCTTTTCCCCTACCGCGATCAGTCTCTGCCACGGAGGGAGTGGGGAACCGCAGGGGACGCGGCCGGGCCAGCGCAAGCCTCAGCCTCCAGCCCCGCGGAGGTGGGAAAGGGTTAAACGTTGGAGGGGGACGGGGGGAACGGGGGATGGGGATGGGGAGCGAGGGGAGGGGGCTGCCGAGCGCAGCGCTGAGCGCAGGGAAACCACAGCGCACCTGGGCTCGGCTCGGGAGCCGGAACGAGCCGCCGCCTCCTCCTCCTCTCTCCCTCCCTCCCTCTCTCCCTCCCTTCCTCCTTCCTTCCCTCCAGCTCGGTGCCTGCCTGGCCCGTATCGCGGCTCTATCTCTGCAGCAGCGGGAGCCGAGCTCCTCTGTTCCTATCAGCGGCTCCCTCTAACCCCAGTGACCCAGATAAGCGCGGCGCCCCCCCCCCCCCAGCTCGCCGGGGGCCTCGGCCCGGCTTCCCACCAGCCCCCCCGCCCCCGCCCGCCGCCTGCCGCTTCCTCCCCTCCGGGCTCCGGGGCCGCCGCCGGCCAGGCGCTGGCTCGCCGCGGGTAGCCCGAGCGGGCTCGTTCCCCCCCCCGTCCCCCCGTCCCCGGGGGCGGCGCGGCCCTGCCCCCGGCCGGGGCAGCAACTTGGCCCCGCGCCCGCCGCCGCCGCGCGCTGCCCTTTGCGCTCCGGCTGGGGCGGCGCTGCCCCCCCACCTCCGCTTCCCCCCGGTGCCCCCCTCGGACGGTTTGGGGGCATTATTTGCCTGTGCTGAGCCAGCCCGCAGTCAAAATAATAATTAAAAGCAAAACAAACACCCCGATCCGGTCTTTCCTGGACACGCGGGTCGGAGCCACCGCAGCCGAAGTGTTGTTATTCCCGGGCTGGAAATAGCCCTGGCTCCGCCCTAGACAATCGCCTGTCAGAGGCCTCTTCTCTCCCCTCCCTGGAGGCCCTTCCCTGCCCTGGTTTATTTACTTTTGAAGTGTCTGGATTGATGGAGAACTGCGAACGGTACTTTCTTCCCCTTGCTCCCTCCAGCACGAGGGCTCCGGCTGATTCTGTTACTGCGCCCTGCGCTCCGCGCCAGCGCCGCATGACCCAAGATAACCCGGCCGCGAGGAGACTGGGCCGAGCGGGGGAGGGCGCTGAGCCCAACCAAACACATCGATCCGTCCCCAGCCAGGGCCGGGGGAGCCGGGGGGAGAGGGGGCGGCCCGTCCCCTCGGCCGCCCTTCCTTCGTGGGGGTCGCGGCTCCCGCGGGGGGGGGTGGGGGGAGGGAGGGAGGCGATCGCGGTCGGGCCCGTAACGACACAAGGGATAAACACCAAAGTTATCACCAGCCGTGACCAAAATAAATGCGTGTGATAAAAAAGCACTGACAGGATGATCCATTATGCGGGTGTCACTACGTACAACGAGGTTCAATCAGATACGTCGGTTGCTGTGGACAACGAGGGAAGCGGCGGTACCGGGCTGACTACTTTTCTAGAAAGGCGGGTGGTAGTTGCCATAATGGAGGTCAAACAATGCAACTTGCACGAGGGTGGCCCGGCGCTGCGGGGGCACGGGAGCACCTCGGCGCTCCGCAGGCGGCTTCGCCCTCGCCCCCATCCCCGCCCCCGGAGCAGGCTGGGTGGCCGGGCCCCGGGGTGCAGGGGAGGCCCCGGCTGTTCGCCCGGGAGGCGGCCTGAGTCCCCGGCACACCTTCGGGGAGAGCAGCGTCCGCCCCGCACAAGGCCCCGGCAGTGTGCGCTGCGCGCCCGGGGAAGCAAACCCTGCCGTCGGCGCCGCGGGCATTTTCGCGGCGGGGGCCGGGCGCTATGCCACCTCCCCGGAGAGGCGAGGCGAGGCAGCGCGGGGCCGGGGGGCGCGGCTCGGCACGGCTCGGCTCGGCCCGGCTGCCCGTTCCCCGGCCGCCCCGCGTCCCTCTACAGCCCGGCGGCGCGCTGCGGATATCAATGAGCGTTTGTTCCGTGCAGCGCGACCGTCTTTCTGAGCGATGCCCTGTTATTAGCGGGGAAGGGGAAAGGCGCGGGGAGGCGGGGGAGAAATGCTCTCTGCAGGCTCGATACTGCACGTCCTCGCCTCCGGCAGAGCCGCGTGCAGGTGCCGGGGCGAGGGGCCGCGGGAGCGGGTCTGGCTGGCAGCGCCGCCGGGGGAGAGCTGCACCCCGGGGCGCGGCGCTAATCACGGCGCAGGTCAGCTCGGCGGGACTCCCGGGCCCCTCGGGGAGTGCGATTAGTGAAGGCTTAGAGGCAGCGGGGAAAGCCTGCGGGCCGGTCCTCCTTGCGCCACATTCCTCCAGACCGGGCCGCGCCGCGTCCCGCCGCGGGGAGGCGGCGGGGGTGCCGGGGAGGGGAGGGATCCCCGCAGCCCGGCGGTGCTTTTCAGCACGGCCCGTCTCCGCACGCCTCGCCTGCGGGTCTCCGCCGGCCCCCGGGAGCCGGCGGCCTTGGGAAACCACGGCAGGTCCGGGGGGGGGGCGGCGGGTCACAAAGACGGGCCTGAGCGCGGGTGTCCCCGCCGTGCCCCGGTGAGTGACATGCGAGTCTCGGGCTTGTTTGGGGAGCGAATCTTCCCGGTGCCAGCGATGGGTGACTGCGCTGCCGCAGCGCAGCCTCCGGTCCCGAGCTTTTCTTCCGAGAATAAATGTATTTCCCCCCCTCCGCCGCCACCCCCTTCCCGTCACGATTTAATGCTTTTCATGTTCTTCGGCAACTGCGTTTCCGCAAAGAAACCCCGGCGCGTTCCCAGCTCCGCGGCTCAGCTGTATTGTGGCGAGCTCAGGCACAGCCGGAGTGAATCCATTACGCCTCGATCCTACAATACAGGTTTATGCGGATACCCTCTGATTTACATTTAAAACAGTGCACAGGCATTGTCTGCTAGCCTGAAAAGAAAACACAGCCCCGTAACTTCAAATGACCTTCAAAGAAATGCAATTAACTGTTGTAATTATCAGTACACGCCTTTTAGAAAAAGACACAGGTGCTCGCCTCGGTGCTGTTCCACCTGGTTAAGCAGCCTCGTCCTACGAGTGAATGAGACCCCCCCACCCCAACACACACCTTTGCAATGCCCAAATCTGGGACTCTCTCCTACGTTCCCACATTTCGAAATCTCCCTTCATCCTCCCCTTCCCCCGCCCGCCGCCTCGGCTGAGGGACAGCTTGCTCAGCGCTGCGAGGCTTTGTCACACCGACACACACACACCACATCGCTGGCTGGTGCCGGAGACGTGCGGCGTGTTTGCTTCCCGGCTCCCACAAAGCGCTCCCCTCCCGCGGCGCCTCCGCCTCCGCCGCCGCCGCTCCCCGCGCCGGTGCCGCGGGCAGACCGTAGGCCACGCAGATATGAAATTTAGGTTAATAGGATGGGCTTTGATCCGTGATCCCCTTCGCCCTCCCCTCACCCCGAACGACATCGATCTGCTACATTTACTCCTGCGTCGATCGGCCCCCAGCGCTGGCGGAGTCACGGTCTGAGCGACCGGAGCTAATAAATATCCCGGCATAACCGAGCGGCTGGCAACCGCCGGCCCTGCCTCTCCCCCGGCCCCGCAGCCGGCTCCGCGGAGGTGCCCACAAGTGGCAGCTGAATGTGCAGTGTCATGATGGCTCCTGTCGCCGCGGGCAGAGGGAGGCGCCCCCGGCGCGCACCGGGGGGCAGCGGGGACGGGGCGGCCCGGGGGGCTGCCGGGCTCGGCAGGCACCGCTGCGCCCCCTCCCCTCCTCCCCTTTGCACACACACGCACACGCACACACACACGGGCGCGCACGCACACACAAAATAAATAAATAACGAGGCGGCTGGAGCCATCTGGGGTTGGATGGCTTCTCATCTCATTACAGAGCATTAGGAGAAACAGGCAAATATACAGCTATTAAAATTAATCGCCTCGCGCTGTCAGCTGAACATAATGGAAATTATTTATAGGCTGCCTACGATGCCTTTCTCGTCACGGAGGCTTGGTGCGGAGCGGAGCGGCGCGCTCGCGGCTCGCGGCTCCCGGCGCGGGGAGCCGCCGGGCGCGGGGGCCGCGGGCTGGGGCACGGCCAAGTTTGGGAGCTCGGGCCGGCGGAGGCGGAGGGGGAGGGGGAGGCAAGCAGCAGAGGCGCCGCTTTTAGCGAGTTATTTCTTTTTTCTTTTTTTTTTTTTTCCCCAGGTGACTGGACAGGAAAAGGCAGAGGCGCAAATAGGGCAAGGAGACTCTCGGTATTAAGGGGCCTCCCCGGGCTGCTCCGGCGGAGTCTCGCCGGGCGGTGCAAGGCAGGGTCCGGGGGAGCGGTCGGGCTCCTCCAGAAAGATCCTCCCCCCCTTAAAATGGCTTGAGTGCTTAGTAGTGACCCGTGTGATACGGAGAGGGTACGCCGCGGAAGCGGGGGGGCGGGGGGGGGAAGAGTCACTTCCCCGACAGCGTTAGTCTCGAGCTGTCTGCAGATCTCCGCTAACATGAAATGTTAATTGTCAGCCCTTCCGCTTTTCCCTTCGGAGCAGCCTTTCGGAGATACGTGCTTCTGCTCCGGGAGAGGTGGGGGTCTCTTCCGCTTGGGAAAAAAACCCACAATCGGCTTTAACAAGGCCAGCCGTGTTGGCCTGTTTTCCCAAAAGGGAAAGAGAGCACGTTTCGGAAGCAGGGAAACGCTGCCGGAGCATTCCCCCCACCCCCGCCAGCCGAGACCAGCGTCGAGGCTGCTTTTGCGAAGAGCCCCGCTCCTGGCTCGGCCGCGGTAAGCCGGCTTCCCCGTACAGCTGTTAAGCGAACCGCGATCTTCTGGTGACATGAGGAATGAAAGCTTGCTCCGCTGGGGTCGGGCGGCCCCGGCAGCAGCGTGTGCCTGGAGGAGGCAAAGTACAGCTGGCTCAGTCAGGGAGAGCCGCAAAACCAGCCCGGATGACACAGGCTGGGATGGGGGGAAGGTGCGAGAAAGCTCAAGCGGGAGGCTGGAAGCGCTGCTCCGCCAGGCTTGAGAGGTTAATAAATACACCCGTCCCCTTTCTCCAGCCCGCCCGAGGCTAAGACTCGCAGCTCAGCGGGTAATTGACAGCCTCAATCCAAAATTGAAACATGTGTTAACAACAACGCCACGCATCCTAGGAGCTACCCGGGAGATCGCCACCTCACGGTCTTTATATATTATTTGAATCCACCAGAGGAAAGTGTCACGAGGTTTTCAGAGCACGTTTCACCCCTACCTGCAAATCAACTCTTATCACTGCGTGCTGCTCAGACGGAGCCAGCCTCTGCTCTGTAAAGGCAGCAGGAGGCGAGCCGTTTCCCCCTCGCCTCGGCCCTTCCAGCGCTGCTCTCGGTGTCTCCGCCGGGCACCCCGGCTGCCCCCGGGCACCGAGCCTCGGGGTGCGCCGGGGGCGGGGGCGGGCGGGACGGGCTGCCCCGAGCGCCGGGGCTGCGCGGCTCCGCGCCGCCGCGGCCGGCTGGAGGCGAGGCGGGTGGGACGTGGCTCCCCGGGTGAGACGTGGCTCCCCGGGGACGCGGCGGCCGCACCACGCCCGGGGCCGCATCCCACCGCCGCCCCTGGCCGGCGGCTCCGTGCCTCCCCCGCCGCGGCGGGCAGCGCTCGCCGGGGGTCCCGGCCCCCGCGAAGAGGGTCACGCCGAGCGCGGCACCGCCGCCCGAGCCAGCGCAGCATCTTTCCATCGGAGGAGCCCGTGATGCCGGGAGCTCGCCGCTCGCACCGGCGCTGCAATACCCGCCCCCTGCGCCGAGCCGAGGCCCATCTCCCCGGCGTGCTCGCACGGCCGCAGCGGGTCGCCTGTTCACTCCGCAGCAGGGAAGTCGCGGACCCCCCCTTCTCCCGGCCGAAGCCCCTTTAAGGGCATTTGCTGTCCCTGGCAGGAGGGATCGGGCCAGCGCAGAGAAAAAGCAAACTTGTGCCGGAGCGGTCGGACGTGCAGAGGCAGGACAACACTGGCAGGGTTCCCCGGGAAGGGCAGGTCTCCAGGGCCTCCCACCGTCAGCTCCATCCCTTCCCCCGCGATTGCCCTCGTCTCCCTTCCACGCTGCCAGCCTGTGCAAGGAGGAGCAGCCGATCAGGCGGCGGGAGCTCCCGCAGCCGCTGCAGCCCGACCCCGCGCAGCCTCCTGCGCTGGTGCCTCCGAGCCCTGCGCGGAGGTCACGACCAGCGGAGCAAGCAGATGGAAAATCCCAGTTCCTGCTGCACATAAACAAGGTGGGGACGGGCAGAGCGGGCCGCGGCGCTGCGCGGGAGGAGAAGGGCGTGGGGTCCCTCCTCCCTGGCCCTCTGCCCGCCGAGCCGGGCGCCTCTTGCCCCGGGAGCTCCCTCCCTCCCTTCCTCCCCTCGCCGCAGGCGCCGGCCGCGCTGCGGTGGGGCAGGAGGCGGGTGGGCGCGGGGGCTCGCCCGGCCAAGGCGCGGAGCCGGGCCGGGCCGCGGGCCGCGGGCGCCGGCAGCGCAGGCGGGAAGGTGCTGCCGCCGCGGGCGGGCGCGGGCACCGCTCCGGGGCGCGGATCCTGCTGCGGCCCCCGCGGCGCTTGGCAGCTCGCACCCATGCGGGCGCGCAGCCGCCCTCCCGCCGGCTCCCGCACGCCGTGTCACACACACGCGCCTCGTCGCACGCGCGTGCGGACTCCCACGCACGCTCACTGCCTCTCTCGCACAATCTCACGCACCCCCCCTGTATATCATGCACACACTTTGACTCCCACGCACTCGCCACCTCTGTCACACACACGCTGTCGCACACGTTAGCACCCACAGAGCTCTCTCTCGCACACTCACTACCTCTCTCTCACACACACGCCACTCACGATCACACATTCTCGCACATGGGCTCTGTCACACAGCCGCAAACGCTCGCAGTGACTCGCACACACAATCATCCCCGTCTCTCTCTCTCACACACACGCAGTTTCCCACGCAGACACACGCACACTGCCTCTCCCGCAGGCTCGCACACGGCCTCCCACACGCGCTGTCTCGCACAGGCCGTCTCAGACCCCCCCCCCCGCAGCCGCACGCCGCCTCCCACGCAGCCCCGCGCCTCCCGCGCACACACGCGCGCAGATGCGCGCGGTCTCCCCCGCGCGGCGCCGTGCCTGGGCGCCCGCGGGCTGTGCGCTTGCGGGAAACCCGAGGACCTTTCCTGTGGCCTCTTTGGCAGCGCTGCGCACCGCAGCGCAGCGCGCCGCCCGGCCAGCTGCACGGCCCCGGTCCGGAACAGCGTGTGCTCGCCCCCACCAGCCGCCGGGGCGGAGGGAAGGGAAGCGCCAGCCGGGCCCCACGCTCCGCGGCCGCGCAGCCCGGCGCGGGGGGCACCGCAGGGCGCGGAGGGGCGGCGCCAGGAGCTACACCTGCCGCCGGGCACGCCCGCACCCCACCCCGGAGACCCCCCCCCCCCTTCCATCTCCCTTCGCTGCCGTGGTTTGTTTCCCCCCTCCCGATCCGAGGTGGCCCCGGCGGAGACAGCGCTGCGCGCTCGGCGGCTGTGATGTGCGTGCTGCGAGAGGCAGTCGGGGAAAGGCCAACAGCGCCCGAGGCGCGGGCAGAGGTAGCGGCTGATCTCTTGGCAGATCTGAGAGCGATTTGGCCGCCACCGCCGGGAGGCCGGCCCGGATTATTCATCACGGGCGGACGAACACAATCCCTCCCCCTCTCCCTCCGCCAGCCGTGGATATTTTGTCCCAGCCGTGCAAACAATATTCAACTTGTATCCTCTTCCGTGAAGGCACCGCGAAGCCCGCGGCTGCCAGGAACAGGCTCCCGTGAAGCGCGCGGCGGCGGGATCCCGTTTCCCTCGCAGCCGCGGCAGAGCTGCCGCCGCGCCGCGCCGCGCCGCGCCAGCGCGGGAGCTGCCCGGGAAGCGGCCGCTTTCCGCCCCCGCGGCCGCCCGCCGCCCGCCCGGCGGCCGGGGCCCCGGCGTGCAGCCGCTGCTTTGCAAACCGCACGCTTGCAGCTTCCCGAGGGCGGCCGCCGCTCGCAGCCGGCGCCGCCGGCGCCGCACGCCCGGCCCGGCCCGGCCGCCCCCACCTCGCACACAGCGCGCCGCTTCCTTTCGGGAGCGAAAGCCGAAATCAAAGAAAGCCCCGCAAGCCCCGCGAGGGCTTGCCGGGCGCCGGCTTCCCCTTCTCCTCCCCGCAGGCCCCGCGGAAGGCGGCTGTCCCCCGGCCCCCCTCGCCCACCCCGCTCCGGGGAGGTCTCCAGCGCGGCCGCGGAGCCGGGGCCCCTCGCCCCCTGTTGGAAAGCACCGCGTAGCGCGGAGCAGGCTTCCCCCGGGCGGGCGGCTCCGTGGCGGCCCCCCCGCCGCCGAGGACGCGTCCTCCCGCCGCCCCGAGCGGGGATCCGCCAGGGCGGCCGGCCCGGGCGCCGGCAGGCGCCCTTCCTCTTCCTCTTCCCTTTCCCCTTCCCTTTCCCCCCGCTCCCTCCCCTTCCCCGCGCCCGCTGCCCTCGAGCGGGCCATCAAGAGGAGTTTAACAGCAATTCAGCCGAGTGCATCGTGCTCTTAAATCAAGCCTGGATATTTAAAGCTTAACTCCCAGTTTATTTTCGTACTAGACCAAAGGCGCTCGCTACTTATGCGGGAAGCTATTTAAATACTCCCCCAACCTACCCTCGAGGCTATTAGTGTTTGCTGTTGGGAATTTCAAAAGAGTATTTGCTACTGTCGCCTCTTCTCACCAGGACACGTAGCGGGCGCAGGGAAGAGGGCTAGCAAGAGCATTTTTAAGGGAGGGGTGAAATGTGTGTGTGGCGCTGAAGGGAAAAGACCTTTTTTCAGCGAGAGAATCGCGGTGCTTCACAGTCACTTCATGGTTTATTACTACAGGAGAAATCTGTTTATAGTCAAACAGTATTTACACTGGGCCGTATCGATTTTTAAGCAGTACTCCCCACCGATTTAATTGTTTTTAGGAATGTCAGTTGCAGCTCTCATGTTTCTTGAATTCATCAGTGTTCCAATGATAAACTTAATCATCACTCTAAATCATACCGTAATCTCCTAGTTACTTGCCGTATCCCCTCCCTTCCCCAGCGCTATGCACCAACCGGACTTTACATGTCTCAGGGCATATTAAACTTTATGTGGAGTCCCAGCAGAGTGCTCCCACTTCTCTCCAATTCATAGCCCTCCAGTCCGTCTTTTAAGTTTCGCTGTGTTTAAATTAATGCCCTGAAGAAATACAACCCTACGTTAGTCATGGTTCCTGGTTTCGGGTTCTACAGCT
The DNA here is from genome assembly GCF_036417845.1 of Apteryx mantelli. Taxonomy (NCBI): domain Eukaryota; kingdom Metazoa; phylum Chordata; class Aves; order Apterygiformes; family Apterygidae; genus Apteryx; species Apteryx mantelli. The sequence goes on from NC_089978.1 coordinate 96,536,075, forward strand.
CAAAATCCCCATTTCAGTTCAGAGAAGATAAAACAGAAAAAAAAAACGCACAGAAGTCATCGAGTCTTTAAAAAATAGTCAGGAAGACAAGCAGGCTGAAACTGCGGACAACACGCTGGAAACTCCACGCTGATGCTCGCCGCTGCACGCTGACGGAACAGGCGGCTGCGGTAATCCCTGCAGCGGCGAGCAAACACCTCGCCTCGCCTCCTGCATATTAACCTGCAGCTGCATTTGAGAGAGCCGCAGCAGGGCAGCTCCCCCGCCCGTCGGCACTGCCCGGGCGGCAGCGGCCGGCCCACGCCGCGGCGAGGCGGCGCCCACGCGTGCACGGGCAGCCCGCCGGCGCTGTAAACCAAGGTCACCGGGCTGCCGCGGCCAAAAATGACAGCGAGTAAACGGGAGCGAGCGGCGCCGGGGCCGCAGGCGGGACGGCAGCGCTGGGGCAGCGCCGCCGCCGCGCAGAGACGGCGGAGGGGGCTGTGTGTGGGGGGAAGGTGCCTCTGAGCAGGGGCCGGCACCGTCCCCGGGTGCCCCGGGGGCGAGGTGTCGGTGAGCGGCGCTTTCCCCCGCCTGCTCGGGACGCACTTTTCCCAGCCGCAACACGGCTCGCAGGCACGCTCAGCCCTCCCGGCGGCTTCCCCCCGCTGCACCTTTAAGTAGGCTCCTTCCATCATGCACTCGGCGCGTTAGTTCCCAGAAATATAGTTAAGCGCATTAAAGGCGAGCAGTTTAATTTGTGCTACAAAGTTATTTGCTATCGCTCGGGGCGGGCGGGGGGGAGGGAGGGTTGTAGCATCGCTGGGAAATTAGCTGGGAGATCAGAAGCCGGCTGCGAGCCTTACAGCGGCGGTATTTACAGAGATCGGGGCTTAGCGAGCGGAGCGTGGGCAAAGCAGGCAGCCTCCCTCCGCGGTGACTTTGAGATCCGCTAGGGCGTTTAAGGAGACGCCGGGCCGCGGTCTGCCCTCCGCGAAACGCGGGCAGCACCGACCGCCCTGGCGAGCGCGAAAGCTCCGCTGCAAACTCGGGCAGAAATCCGCCCCCCCCCCCCCCGCGCCCCCTCGGTAAGTTTCTGCACAGAGAGGACGGCCAAGCAGCGCACAGGAACCGCACGTACGACCGGGAGAAAACCCCAGGGCCTGACCCTTCTCTCCTGCCAGGACTTGGCTCAGTCCCGCTCTCCGCCACCCCCTTGCACAGCAGCAGCGCCCCTTGCCCCCATTGCTAGCAGCTCGCAGCCTCCTGACTGCCCCCCGCGCGCGCACACACACACACACACACACACACACGCGCACACACAAAACGTGCATCGCGCCGCCGCCCCGGCGCCGGGAGGAGCCGCCACCGGCCCCGGCCTCCCGCCGCCCCGCGCCGCGCTGCTGCCGGCTCCGCGGCGGGCAGCCCCGGCCCGCTCCGCGCTGCGGTGCGGTGCCTCCGCTCCCGGCCGCCAGAAGCGGCGGCGGGGGGTTGGGGCGCCCCCGCGGAGCCCGCCGGCCCCGCGGCCCCTCCGCGGGCTCCGCACCGGGCAGCTGCGCGCCGCCGCCCGCGGCCGCGCCGCCCCCTCCGCTGCGCCGCGCCGCCGGCAGCCCTCGGCTGCTGTTTATTTTGTTATCAAATCAATTAAGCTGCTGCTCTCATATAAAACGGAGGCGGGGGGGGGGGGAAGGGGAGAAGGAGGAGGGGGGTTGGAGTAAAACCGTGGCCACTCCTTTGACATCGCCTCTCCAAAGCAAAGAGCTCCTCCTGTTGGAGAAAAGTTTCCCTAACGGATGGGAACCCCCCCCCCCCCAGCAAACACACAAAAAGTGCTGATTTATTTTATTTTATATTACATTATTTCACTTCGGTTTATTTTGTTTTACTTTATTTGATTTGTTTTTACTTTATTTTATTTTACTTCATCCATCAGTGGTCCCTGCGCTGGAAATCCACATCTGGTCCCTGCTTCAAACGCTCTCATGGCCTACTTGTCTACCACCATCACATCTGGCCCCAGTGCAATTGGGAGGCCTGGTCAAATCATGACCCCAAATCGGTGACCCCTTCCTGCTCTGTGTGTAGGAACAAAGTGGTGCCCTGACACTACTCAGCATGTTTTAAGTAACATTTAGCAAATACAGGATTTCTTAGCTTGATCTGAAATCTACTGCAATCAGCAGAAATCTGTATCCCTGCCACTGGAAAGATTCACGTAGACTCTCAGAAGCTGTAAAATCAGCTCTTACACAGCATGCTGGTAATTTTTAACCTCTGGGCTACTAGTTTGTGTTAGTACAGGCTGGAACATGCAGGATTAGCTTAAGGGTTTTTTTTGTTTGTTTGTTTAACTTATAGTTTGCATTAAATGAGCTAAGCTGAATTGGGTAAAAATCATAACCATAACTGGCATCTCTTGGGACAACCTTAGTGGGAAAGCTAAGTATTGGATGAGCAGAAAGATTTTCTCAGAGCCTTATGATTTGCTGGAAAGCGTGCCTCTGAATTCACTGTCTGGGTGGAAGTATTGATCCAGCTGCCCGAGGAGAGCACCTGGCCATCCCAGTGTGTTGAGAGCAGGGCTGTGGGATTTCAGGCAGACTCTTTTGCTCCTTACATTGAATGAGTTCTGCTCTTACCTCTCAAGATGGTGCCAGTATAAGATTGCACCCTACTAAATAGTGATACATGATATCATTCGATTCTTTTATAGCACTGAAAAGGGAATCATGATGTCACCACTCACAAAATGCTACGGGTGAAAGAGAAAGCATTTAACTGTTTCCTTCTCTCCTAGATGAACTGATCCCACCTGGGGGACCAGGACCTATTCCTGGATGACTTTATCCTGACATGCATGCTGTATCACAAGCTGAACCAAAGACTGTTCCCATTGCCCTTTCCCCAAGGTATAGGATTGCTCACCCCAACAAAGCCCCTTCTTTCCCTCATTCACTTCCTGGGAGCCACAGATGTTGAATATCTTGGGGATCTCTTCTGTTTGGGCATGCCATTGTGGGGAAGGAGGAGTGTGTATGGAGGGGTGCAGAGCTCCTGCAGCTTCTTGAGACTAGAGTGAGGATGCTACGCTGCAGCTCCGAGGAGGAGAGCGGGACTGCAGCAGGGGAGTTTGGGGAACGCAGAAGCACAGAGGCACAGCAAGGCTGGGCAGTGCAGAACAAGGCTCAGTGGCAGGGCAACTCCAAATAGCCACAAAATCAGTATCGCTGACGCCTCTCTGGCACCAGCTGTCACCTAGTCATCAGGTGTCATGCACATTTTGAACTGTGATACCACCATTGTATCACATTGCCCATTACAAATATTAACAGCAGGAGAAAACTGGTGTTCTTGCTCCCCGTGTTACAAGTACTCTGAAGACAGATTCCAGTCCAATGTATAGGTATCCTGTGGGAGACATTTTCAAAAATAGCCACTAATTATGAAAGCCTTCATTTTTGGGTCACTCAGCTGCAACCCTGTACTCAAAAGTGGATACACTTAGAATCAGCAACTGCTTAAAAAAATCCTAGTTTAAATTTGGTTTGTCAAAAATGGATAAAAATAATAAGACAAGCAGGCTACGTGCATTGGAGGATGGTGAAAACGGGGAGTAGATGGTGCATTTCAAGACATTTTCTACTGTTCTGTACAATGAGTTTACCCATTTTAAAACAATTTACTTTGTTACCTTGGCTAAGTACAGTTGGTGTTTGTTGTTTAAACAATGATTGCACTCTCCCAGGCCATTTGCTCCTCCTACCCAATCCTGCAGTGGCCTTGTGCTTCATGTGGCGTTGCAGATACTTTCTAGCCAATGCACAATATAATGGCATAAAAACACCGTTATGTATTCACACCAAAATGGGGAGAGAAGTGAGAAGGGGAAAAAACTTAGCAAAGCCAACAGCTGTGACATGAAGGTGTCAACAAAACATCCAATTTGGAAAGGATTACAAAAATATATTATTTTGTTAAGTTTCCACGGTCACTTCTTACTGCTACTCTTGTCCTCTTTCAGTATTTACTGAAAAAAAGGAAAAAAAAAGACTCACCTATACAAAGCACCAGGAGAGTCAATGTAGCCCTCAGCCAGCTCTTGCAATCTGCGAGTGTGATTTCACCTTCTCCACATTACGTCAGCCACATCCACCACCCACAGCCCACATGCCTCCTCCCTCCATCCCCACACGAGACAAGTAACTATACACTCAAAGCATGCAGCGTGGTTAGCCAGAGGAGCAATTGCTGGGCATGGCGATGCTGTTGGAAATAGCTGGAGTTCAGGGTTTATGTTTTTCACAGTGGCTGAAGGGCATTATGTAAGAGGATTGAGGATGATGCAAATCATTTGTCTGTAAGTGGCAATCAGTTATAAGGGTTTCATGGCCACGAGAAGTTATCCTCTGTTCTGTGTGCTGCTGGGTGATTTAGGTGGCCTAGTGAGGAAGTACGGTGCTGTTTTGTTTTTTCGGCGGGGGAGGTTTATGCACCGAGTTAAGCTTGCAGGTTTGGGGTGGAAATAGAGGGAGGAAGCCTGTGGGTTCTAGGAGCTGGTGTGGTGACGTGCTGAAGGTGAAACTGTGGTTAAAGGCTTCAAAACATGGGTGAAGGCTTGACTAGGGACTTCATGGCTCTTCAGTGTTTTTGTTGGTGGGATGTGCCATGAGCAACTTCAATGGATTTCTAACAATATTTTTGGTTTGGTGGGATTGCCGTGCAAGCAGTGACAGATGGCATGGGTAGCACATCTCTATGTTCCTCCCATAGAGTCTTGCAAAGCCCCAGATCTTCACGTATCACCTTTCTTTCCATATGACCTCTTCACTTGACTTTCCCTCTCTTTCTCCTTTTCCAGATCATGGCCTGGATTAATTCTATGTTCTGTTGCCCCTATAGCCCAGATTACCCCTTTCTTTCTTTCTGTTTTCTGCCTCTCAGGGCAGCTCTTCCACCACCCATTCATACAGGTGAATCACTGTAGATAGCCATATGTGTTGATAAACATGGGCACTGAGAAAAAAACAAATGTGGCAATGGAGCAGGGAAGCAGAAAGAGGTTGTATATAGGGTGGGAAGGAGTGGCAGCATGAGAAGGGGTGGTAAAGATATTGAAGTGTAGGAGGGGCTTGTTCATAATGCACTCTTGGGTTTGCAGGACTGGCAAGCTCAGATGGGGAGGGATGTGAGAAAGCTGGTTTTGTAGCCAGTCTGGGCCTGAGGAGGGAGAGACAGAGGAACTGTGTGCCGACAAAGCCTGCACAGCCCATCTCCCCCATGTGAGCTCTCGCTTCCCCATGCTTCCCCCCCGCCGCCGCAGCTGACCTGCCTCCCTGCCGCCCCTGCTGCCTGAGCTCGCCCTGGTGCTGGTAAATGATATGCTGGGGGAAGAGACCGAGGGAGTGAGGAGCAGAAACAGCGCCGAGTCCCCAGGGTGGGCAAAAGCCCATGGGTCTGTGCGGCTGCGGGGGCAGCACTCGGAGGAAGCCAGTTGCTCTTGCCTCAGCTTGGCGGTGCAGTGAGGTATCAGGATGGTGGGCAGGCGCAGAGGTGTTGCTCTTGTGGCATGAGCACATGGTGGACAGACAAGTGGAAGGGGGTGCAGGCACACATCAGCAAGGAGGGCTGTGCAAGTACGCTGGTCTAGCGCAGTACCTCGGGGCCAGGCTTGGTCAGTCCTTTCTTCCTCTGCTGCGGGGACATTGGAGCATCTGGGACTAACCAAGGCTGAACCATTTACCCCCATCCAGCGCTCAGCCCTTTGCATCAAGTGCCCTTCATGGCACGTGCACACACACACACACACACACACACACCTACATATCCTACTCTTCTCACTCCCCTTTTACCCTGGAAATCCACCTCCATAACTTCTATTAGCAGGTGCGCGATGCAAGAGCCTGAAGCCTTGTAAACCCACATTGCTGACAAACCCCAAACAGTCCCGCTGGCTAAACTAAGCATAACTCAGGTCTGCCACCCAGAGCAGGAGGAATGATTTCTGGTGGTTGAAATTTCCAAGATACAAAGCAACAGAAACCTTGGGGTGCCATTCGATCCACTGTGTGTAAGGTTTGGTGTTTACAATTATTTGGAAAGAAATGTGAGAGAAAGTGAGCAACATTTAGAAATGTAGTAAACATGCTAGAAAGCAATGTATAACCCCCCTCCCCCATCCTATGCAAGAGCTAGATAAAATCTGGAGATTAAATTCAATCATAAAAGTTTTACACAGAGAGATTTAATTCCTCTTCTGGCTGCAAATTCTGAAACAGCTGTAACTATGGCCTCAATACAGGCATCCACCTTTTTATTAGATTGAACACAGTTTATTTTAGCAAGTGTGCACAGCAGCTTCCCCTAATATGAATCCCTGTCATAAGGAATGACATCCCTTAGAAATGCAATGGAAGGTGTTTGGTCGCCACTTGAGAGCAGACAAGATATTCCAGATAGAGAGTACAACTGAAAGCAGGGCATGGAAAAAAAAGGATTGAGAATTTAAACTAGGCTCTGAATTCTCCCATTTACGGAGGCACCGAGAGCAAGAGCCTACCCTTGGTTTGCAGTATCGTACACACCTCTGCAATGACTGGAGTCACCGTAGGTCGAAAGCGGTGCAAGCCAAAACAGGACCTGATCCTCACTTTTGAGCAACAGGCTGTATGCTATCGGTATAGTAAGGTGGCCAGTTTATTTATACAGTTCCTAATGGAGGTGATGGATTAGCCAGCCTTTTGCACTGTACTTGGGCTGAAATGTTTCTGACCTCACCTTAAAGGAGGAAACTGTGTATTTGCCTCCACCTTCAGTGTTTTGAGCCACATGAGCCGAGCCAGACAAAACACAGGTCTAAGTCCAATTAAAATGAATGTAAACATTTATGACAAATCATTTGAGTAACCTTTTTGCCTCTCTTTCCACAGCTTAATGGTGCTATATGCTTTAGCCTGCAAGAGGGCAGGCACTGTTTAATCAAATGTAATTTTAAATGCCAAATCCCAGCAATTTTAAACTTTACTAGGTTGTGGAAGATAGAGTTCTCCTTTGTTGGAGATTCTTACTAAAGACAAATATTAATGGTATTCATGTCTGAAAATACTTAAGAAACTACTTCTTAGGGGAGAATATATACTCCAGGAATCTCACTGCAACAGTACATTGCTGTCCGTGACACAGCTTATGCGTATTTAGGGGACCTAGCCTTGCCCTCTACTAGACAAGGTAATGGGTTGCCTTGAGGTTCATCTGCTCATCTCGCTGTCATCTGTCATGACATGTTCATATGGGACCCAGCTGCTGAGGCTTACACTAAGAAAGAACAAACGTGGAAATAATTGGTTGCTGTTTACGTGGTTCCTTCGGCTACACCTGTACAATCCTTTTTCAGGGCTCTTTATTTGAAGAATCATTAACCTTATGTATGCTGTCCTAGATCTTAAGTAGTGTGCCCTTCTGCTGTTAAATCTTAAATAATGCATGTGCAAAAAAAGCTTTGTCACTACTGAGCACCTCCCAGTAAAATCTGGCCATGGTTTAATGTCAATACTAAAAGCATCATAACATTTTAATAAACTTATTTCTAAGGTGAGATTGATTCTCCTAGATTTTCTGGGAGATGAGAAATCTTTCCAACTCAAGATTTTTAGAAATGTTCGTCACTGGAGCCAGCAGTCTGAAGATGGTGAAAGCTTTCATACTGAGCCTGAGCTTGTTGAGGGCCTGCCACAAAACTGTGCAAGACAGAAGGAAGTCAAGTAGCATCCCACCACAGGCATCTACCCCAGACTTGCTCCCTGCAACAGGGGCGTTGGGGATCCTCTGGCAATGTAGCGGTTGTCATGGTGGGCCCTGCCTTCTCCAGTCCTGTGGGAGGAGAGGACACCCAGATGCCTACAAACCAGCAGCCTAAGGGCTCAGGCCTCAGTGAGGACAGTGAGGATGTAGGTACTGCGCTGTGTAGCAGAGTCATCCTGGAGGACAGAGGGGAATACAGGTTCGGAAAAGCATACGGCAGTGGCCAGTTCCCTCTGAATGGTCCCAAAAGGGTCCAGGCTGAACATAGCTGGGTCACTGTAGTAACAACAATAACAAAGCAATGTCCATTGATTTGATATCTCCAACACAGCACTGGGTCTTAAATAGCATCCTCAACCTGGTCACTATAGATACAGAGAAAATGAAGTGCGTACCCACCTTTTTTCATTTAAGAGACTGATTAAACTGCAAATGGGTAGCTATGGAAATAGGTATTTCAAACAACAGTAAGGTCCTTCCCTCCAAAACACAGGCATCTGGTATGTCCACAAGAAAAGCATATTGGAGGTTGCTCAGGAGCTTAAACTATGAAGATGAAGCAGCGTTACTGGGTATTGCTTTACAGGAGGACAGTTGCTTGTATGATAGGCAAGAGAAACCACGTGGAAGGCATCAGGGAAGTCAGCAAGCAAGCAGTAAGCACAGCACCACTCGTAGCAGGACTGAAAAATGCTCAGAGAAAGCACCCTGGGGTTAAAGTGCTCCCTGAAAGCTGTAGGCAAAGAAAGTGTATTCTGTTGCTTGATTCCGCCTGTGTTCTAAGAAATGAGTGCTTGCAAACAAACAGAATTGCACCAAAAAATAACTCACTGCTTTCAATTTCTAACAGGAACGGACTCCACATTTTAGCCACTGTGCGCATCAAAAAGGGCACCTATGCACTGAAAAAGGGGCAAAAATGTAAACACATTTTCAGTGAATGAAGATTTTCCCTGTACCCTTTTGATAACTTCTGATTATTCTGGAGATCGTGTGTTCTATGAGGAAAGAGCAGTAGGAAAATCTCACAGGTTAATGATAGAGCAAAACACCTGTATTTATCGTCTTTGAGGACCAAGCTTGCAAATACTGACACCCCTCTATTCTAGAGACCTGGCCTCTGAGTACTGCTGACACTGGTTCACGGCGAGAGAGCGCAAGCTCTTGTGCACACGCGGCTCTGGCTGCTGACAGAGCTTAGCGCTGCCTTGGCCAGGTTTTCTCCCAGCAGAGTTAGTACCGTCAGCAATGTTGGCAGCACCTCAGCTATGCTTGGGTTATATGCTTAGGCAATATGCTATGTATATAGGAATGTGCTATATATATACTTGGTATATGCTTAGGCAATATGTTACTAGCATTGGGAAAGGCTTAAGGGAAAAAAAAAAAAAAAGCATGGCCTCTTAAAATAGAGATTCACACAGCAAAGAGCCCTTTAAAAGAAAGCCCTATAGCCCTGGAACACAATTTCAGAGAATTCAGAGAATTTCACCCTATTGTTAGAGGGTAAAAATACAGTAATTAGGATTGGAGACCAATTGTGCTCTATTGCTAGAGAAGATAATTTAGATAATGTACAGCTAGCTCTATTTTTATTCCATCATGTCTTTTTTGAGCATGCTGAAAAACTCAGAGAAGAACGAGTGGCAAACAGAATTCAGAGGTCTGCAAGTAAAGTTGCTTTTGAGCAAAGCATAATCCATCAGGACACTGTTTACAGTCTCTTTTTTTGGTAAAAGTCCCCAAAGTTTAGTTCTTCCAAATTAAAATAAATATTGATATAATACATAACGTAGGCAACTGGCTTCTGGATTTTACTGTGCTATCATCTATCACTGTAAGTAGTTTTTAATGTAAAAATAGAATATACATTCTGCTGCTGCTGCTTGTATTTTGTGCAAGGTTGTTTGTTTGTCTGTTTTTAACCATAATGTGTTAGATGGGGAACATGATTTGACCATCAAAGGGCGATGTTGTGTATACATCTTTTACAACTGCCAGCCCGAGAGACTCCTTGTGTGAAACTGCGTTAGGTCAGACTGTATTGTGCTTGGTGCACGGAATCAGCGGGTCTGGAACCAAGGCAGGCCATTGCTGGGCACCAGGACTTGCTGAGGGGTGATGCCAGAGCTCCTGGAAGTGGCATGGTCGTCCAGCAGCCCTGACTCATTCGTTTCTGCACCTTGGTCAGGCAGCCACAATTCAGCACCTGCCTGGCTGAGAAGTTCAACGACAAGCTTCAGTTTTGTTTAGCTTATTACCCCGGCTCATGCTTTAGCAGCCTCTGCAGACATATCACGGCACACCTAGATGTGCTCTCCTTGGAATGAAATACAGAATAGGGCCACTCTAAACATATCCAAACATTATTTTTGGCCTCAGTGAAAGTGCTCAGTGAACAAAAAAGACACAACACAATGCAGAAAAACAATGAAACTAAGGGAACATATTAAAAGAGCTGAAATAGCAATATACTTCTCACATGAGCTGAACATTGCATTTGCATATCTGAGATATTTTTGTTTTATAATACAATAACCCTTGACCACAGCCCAGAATTAAAGCCCATCAAAGGCTGTGCTCCCCACAGGTATATTTCTGCACATAATGTCTGCTACCTATAGCTTTCTGTGGTGTGAACAGAGAAGACCTGGGCATAGGGAGACCCGGTTTCAGCCAGCACTAGCATTTGGGAGGTAAGCAAAAACAAGCTGCATCTGGCCCAGCATCAGTGGGACTGTCAGTGACACCTTCAGAGAAATGGAGGGCAGCTTCAGAGGGCTGGACAACCAGCAGGACATCTACAGAAAACTTTCAAAAGGTCCAGACAGACACTCTGGAGGCAGGTTTATGTGGCTGAGGATACCCAGGAACCGACAAGGATCCTGGAGGAGTCATCTGTGCCACCCTGCACATGTGGGACACAGCTTTCTTCTGTGATCAGGACCAGAACTGCAAGGGCACCCTCACAAACTTTCCCAAACCTTGAGGATTGCCTTGGTTCACTGGATTAGAGAAATAGCATTGTTTTTAATTCACTGGATTTATTTTTAAAGAGAAGTGGAAAATGCTTCTTGCTTTCCTGGCCAGGACAGAAACAGACCATTTTCTCTTCTAATCACCATTTGACAAAAATGGAAGAGCAAATGACCTACTTTTTTTTCACTGTGGTATTCTTCGCTTCTTTTTGTACTGTTCTCTCTGGTAAAGAGTACATATCCCTGTGCCCTCCACTTACCAGTCTTTCCTGGGGATCGTGTGTTATTGTGGGAGCAGCACTAATACCAGGGAAACTTGAAAGCAGCCAGAGAAGCCTGTAGGCTCTGTCGGGTATGAGGGATGAGTTGTTGCCCTTCACACCTCCTTGTTGGAAATCCCATTTGCTGTTGTTGCTAGTGAAAAGAAAATTCTGCCCTTTGGAAGTGTTTGGATCAGTCAAGGGAGAAAGGACTGTGTGTGAGGGCTGGTTTTAGCAATAGTCAGAGAAGGAATGAGTCCGCTCTCTCTGAGAGCCCTCACTGCAGCTTCATTATCCTTGGGACTTGGCTTTCCTGCTTGCACCGTTTCCCATGCCAGGCAAGGGTCTGAGCTGGGCTCCCAACGGTGCTCCCATCCCGGTCCTTTGCCAGGGCAAGGAATCAGGCCAGCCAGCCAGGTGCCAGGTCAGCGCCGGGTGGTGGGGCTTGCGAGAGCACAAGGTCTCAGCAGAGACACCTAGGTCCCTCTGAAACTCTGGATGCTGCAAGGATGGAAGTGGGCAGCTGTTCCCCATAGTGAAAAATCTGCCCCTGTTGGGCCCAGTCCTGCTTCCACTAACACTGATGGGAGCTTTGCCTTTGGTCTGGGTGAGAACAGGCTCCAGCCTGCTATTTTCAGAGCTCCTTGCTTTAAGTTCAGGCTAGTTAACATGAGTAGTCCGACCCATCATAATAGTCCTTCTCTGTTCACCGACCACGTGAGGAGCAGCTTTCCATTTGCACAGGCCTGTGATTTGCAGTTCTTCAACCCAACTTAGTACAAATGCTCTCTAGCCATTATTTTCCCCCCACAAGCCAGTCGTTAAGGGCATTTACTATCTGTTATTCCTGCCGTATGGCTCGTCGCTACCTCCCATGGTATTGTCTCTGAGGACTGACCTGATCTAAGCGCTCTGTACCGGAATCCCCTCTCTGCTTCCAGAGTGTCCACAAACATATTGAATTGTTCACTGAATCCATTGTGCTCCCCAGGAAAAAAAAAAAAAGGGAGATTTCCAAAACAGCTGCAGAGCTACTTCTGATATAAAGGCTTTCACAGGCACAGGGTCATGCCAGCACGTTTTATTTCCCATGGACATTCTGGGGAACAAAAAAACTGACGTATCTGGGCACCACTGAATAATCAAATAAAAGGATGGCAACCAGCAGCAAAGCTAATAAAGAGACTGATTCACAGGACTAAGGTGAGAGCTTTTCTGTAGCATTCACCCTGCTGACATAGATAGGACTACGGAGTAGTGCTAAAAACTAAACATCCTTCCCAGCCAGCACAAACCGTTTAATAGTACATTACGTACACTTCCTGAAATAGCTGCCCTCTGATTCCCCAGCCACACTCGGGGAGGAGGTGGGAGGGAGCATGCACGGATGGTAAATGCCATTGCAGGCTCCCCTACGCAGGCACCCCCAACAATGCCAATTTTTGATCCAGCAGCACAGGGCGGATTAGCAGTAGAAGATTAATTCCTTCCTGTCATCTCCCTGGGGAGGTTAAATGATCTCAGGAGCAATTTCTCTTGCTTAGAACACCGTAATCCAGAAACAGACTGCTAACTTCTACAGTTTATATGGTGCTTTAATGGTAGCAAAGAAGTTCCAGGTTTGGAGAAGGGTCATCAGCCAGAGATAAATTTATTTAATTAAATGGTGATTTCTTGCAGCCCTTCTCTCATGTGACACCTGTAGCTCACAGGAACAGTTTGAGCCACTTTTAAAATGTCTGAAGGAGAAAAAGCTTAATTAATTAAAAAGAGAGTCCTACTGCATATAAGTCATGGAACATGTTCCATGGACTTGGCATTAGCTATGCATGCTACCAATTTGTGTTCTTGCCCTGCTTAGTCAACACAGATACCTGAAAATGAAACTCTGGTTTAAACTTTATGGTTTGGTCATACAGTCTCTGTGCATTCACGGTTCCCATTGATACGCTCCTCTGTAGCCTGCCACACCAAACTGCTCTAACCCTGATCTCCATCCCTTGCTAGAAGATGGTCCAATGAAAACAGATCAGTTGAGACCTGCAAGCAGCTCTGTGACATCTCTGCTCCTGTTGTCCTTTACTGGATGCCTCTCAATGCAGGAGGCTGTCCTGCCAGCAGGAAAAGAGACATGAGTACACACCAACTGCAGAATCAGGGGTGACTGCTACAAATCCATTGCGGTACTGTCCTGTTCGCTCTCTGAAGACAAGGCACCTTCTTCTCCAAGCCACTCCTGCTCTGCTAGAAGCATGCTGCCACATCATTTCTACAGCACAGTAAGTACGTGTGGGGCTTCCCTGTCCCGGAACACTTACAGACAAAAATAAAACGCGGAACAAGTGAATAGTAAGGAAGAGCTGAAGAAAGACGAGACGAGAGGAAGGCTTTTGGTAATCATGGGTTTGAAAGAGAGCCTCAAATAGAGATGGTTCTTAGCAGCAGGAAACAGAAGACAGTTTGAAGTGGAGAGTGCCACGTGAGTGTAATACAAATGTGAGTGTGGGAGAAGGCAACTGGGGTGGCTGGAGCAGCAAGGGGGGAGGGAGGGGGAGTCAAAGGGAAGGAAAGCAGAGCTGTAGGTGGACTTACCATTATGCCTGGTGCTAGAGGAAAGAAAGAGGAGGGTGAACCAAGGTCTTTGGGCACTTTTATTGTTAGAAGTACCAGAGTGTAGATCTGTGGTACATCAGCTGGTCTGAAACACTGTCTGCGTGCACGCTTTAGCTCTGGGAGATGTGCAAGGTAGCACTGACAGAGAGCTGAGGTGCATCGCATTCACTGCATGTACCACTGGCTGAGAGCATTGGCAACCGGGTAAATTACTATGGAGCAGCTGATGCACCGTAACTCATTACCCCACTGCAGCCTGCTCCTTTGTCAGAGTTCTTGTTCCAGTGCCCAACTTCAATTTAAACCTGGCTCGTAGGAGTTTAATGTGCACCTGTAAATTGCTGGCTATTTAGGGCTTGTCTGTACACAGAATTCGTATCACTTTAATTTAAATCGGATGAAAAACTAGTGAAGATCTCTCTGTAGATAGGCTGTTTAAAGCAGATCCCTAGGACCTATTTTGTCCTGGACATTTCCAAGTGCAGTGTAAACTTGTGTAAGCCACACTTCAACTGATATGGGCCTATCTGTGGAAATGGACCACTGTAACTTAACTGGCTAATCATCCCACCTTTGGAGAAACCATGACTGTGAACGTCAAAACAATAAGGATGGAGGAGGGGGCAGGAAGCAAGGGTATTTTGGAGTGAAAAACAGAATGAGAGATGAAACGGGGATTACAGAGGTGAAAAGAAGACCATTAAAACCATGTCTGATCCTATCCCTGCACGGACTGCGAGGAATTAATAGCAATAGTTTCACGTATCTTGTGTGTGGGTATGGAATCAAGTCCACATGGCAAAGGATGAATTTTAGGAAGATAACCAGCAGCAAAGATGATGGCTCAGAGGGCTTCTCTGCTAACCACATCTTCAGTTCCAGTCACCATATGTACTAATCCAGCAGAGCAGTCAAATATATGCTTAGTTGTAAGCATGTGAGCAGTTTCATTGATTGCAAAGGGACTACTCAGTTGTTTTAAAGGTAAGCATAAGCTTAAGTGCTTTGCTTCATCGGGTTTTATAAGAGCTGGGGACACAGCTTCTAAATCAGCACCTTAAATGGCACCCTGACACTGACACAAAGTCACTGAGAATGAGAATGGAGGGAAATGAGATACATGCAAGGTGAATGCTTTTTAAATAAATTGAATAGGATGAAGGTGAACTTCCTATTTATTAGCAATTCATTCAAATGGTTTACATGTGGATTGCTCCAGTAAAGTTGCAAGATTGCTGCCATTCTGTTAACCTCACAAATCAATAGGGGCACCCAGAGACTAGAAGGGTTAATCAAAAATGTACCTTTGGCTCTTATGAATCCCCTCACACAAAAGTTAGTGTTTAAAGGAAAATAACACTGTCTTGGTATTACAAATATTAAATCCAGGCATACCTATTCTTGACTGAAGTTTTATCTGGAAGGTATCTGCTGAGTAACGATTACAATTTCTGTTCACAGAAACGTTAGCCTGCAAGGTAAAATGCTTAGGCTTCTAATACAGCACATGGCAGGCTACAAACGTCACTGTATATTGGTGCGAGTGTGGGATAGTTAATGCTTATTTATTCCGTGTGAGCACTAAACCTGCACAAATGAAAATTATGCCCATTGTAAGAGTTCCAGGACTTTCCTCCAGAGAACACTTTCCAAAATTTGCTGACTTTCAGTACTTATGGAATTTCAAGAGCCAAGTGATCCATAGGAAAGTTAAAGCCCAGCTAGTAAATGAAACGAGCAATTAACCAAACTGATGAGAGGGAACGTGAAAACTCCATATCCATAGTTTCTGGATCTTTAGCCTCTACTTGGAGCATATATAATGAAAAATGTATCTTATAAGAGACAAGTAAAAATGACCTAGTTTATTACTGAAAGATACCTTAAAAGAATTTAAAGTACACGTCTGATCCTGCAGGCTGCGTTAGTGATTTCAGCAGGACAAATCATGCGACCTGAGTTTGCAGGGGTTTATTTATTACAAGGTGAGGTTGTACATGGCGGCAGAGGTTTGCTTTTCCTGCTCCTTCTGGGGGCCGTGCTGAGGTGAAGCCCCTTTATGCCCCTCTTTTGCTTTTTCTGCCCTCGTCTCCTCCAGCCCGTGTCTCCCTGTGTTTCAGAAGCGTCTTGTCCCTGCCCGATTCTTTTGCTACTGCACTGGTGACAATTTCTATTAAAATGCCGAGCTATAGCTCCACTCCATTTTCTACTCCCCCGTCTCCCTGTCAAAACCTCATACAGCAAGAGAGGGAGAAGATGCTAATTTTGTCCCTGCTCTGTTTTAGAGACAGGAATCCTGTGTGCGGTAGGAGGATAATGCTGGGGGTGCAGTTACGGGATTTTCTGCGGCTCCCCGCAGTACTCGGGGCGCAGAGAGGGGCAGTGAAGCCATTTCGCCAGCGCCTGGAGAGATGGACTGGCTGAGCGGGAATCACATGCTCTCACGCTGCCGAGCCCCCCGTGGCGCCCAAACAAGGGCCACAGTGGCAAATAACGGGCCACCACCAGAACAGCGTTGTCTTCTCGTTATTCCCAACTGCCCGAAGAGCCTTTTGGAGCCGAGGTGCAATCGCATATGAGCCAGAGCAGTCCTGTGCTAACCCCGCCGCAGCAGGATCAGCCAGTTTTTGCAAGCTGGCTACGAGAGAGAAGGTAGAGAGCAATGCTCCCCTCCTCATGCCACTGGACAGCTGGTTTCTGCTGGAGCTCTCCTGGGCCAGTAACAGCTGCTTTGCCTGCAGGGTGATGTTGTAGAGGCTGCTACAGCTTCAGGGAAGCATGATTTTAATTCCCTGTGCTGCTCTCCCCAAAGCTTTACATACGCCATTCAGACCTCGCTGGACCCGGGGTAGCAGTGTAGTGACCATCTCCATTTGTGTTTCTGCCACTTTGCACCTTCTCTGCCATCACAAGGACATAGGCCACCAGTCATGGCCTTTCTAGCTTCTTCTTATGGCATACTACATTTGTGGCTGCTGGTAATTTACTACAGTTTGCTATGGGTTGCTGGGAAGCGTTTGTGACCCCGGTGCACAGGCCGGATATTTTGAAGATCCTTCCTATGTCTATATTCTTGGCTTTTCCAATATTGCAAACAAAAAGTAAGGAGAAGTGTAGATCTCTGGGCAGGAGCTTCTTGGGTCATAAAGACCAGTTCTCTGCAATTACAGGTATCTCATATCTTTAATGTAAATTGATTTCTCCTTGCAGAAACCAAACAATCTCCCTATGCCTCAGTGTCCATACCAGTAAAATGGGTACAGTGTCAAGCACGAGTTTGAAAGCAGGATGTCTGTGCCATGGGACTGCATCATTTGCCAAGCATTTTGTGATCCTTGATTGCAGTGTAGCAGGGAAGATCAGGTTAGCTTTAAAAAATTACCTACCCTTCCAAACGAGCTCCCTGAAAAGTTTCTGTGTTACCGTGATCACTTTTGCCTCTCAGCACGTTCCATAGCTGAACTGTGTGGTGTCAGCTTCATTCATTCCTCGCCCTCCCACCCTGCCCTCCCTTCTCCCACAGCGGGTATGAAGTGTGTATGCAGCAGAGCGTTTTGGTATGGTTCATCAGTTTCTGTTGTTTGGTTGCTTTCTTCTCTTTTTCCCAAAAGGAAGAAGCAAGTGGAAATGCCTTAAGTGATACAAAATTTGCACGACAAAGAGAGCGTACACTCATCCCACGCATGCTGTTTAACAGGAGGCTGAAAAGTTTTTGGCGGTTCTTCCTGTCCATGCAAGAAGAGCTCCTTGCCTGGTTGCTGAGTTCAGAGTTTAACCCATGTGGATATACTGGTATGACAGGGTTCAGATGTCCTCTGTGTCATGTCAGCACTTCCTACCCCAGCCTCAATCATGTACTTTCCAGCCCTTTCATTAAGAAGTCATATTTCTGTGTGATGTCTCGTGTTTGGAGGTGGCTAAAAAAGCCTGTCAGGCACCAGCTTTTTTCTTAATACAATAATCGAACACAGAAGTGCTAAACCATTAGTTCTACAGAAAATTGGTTTTGTTTTGTTTTAAAACCCCAAGAGTTTAAAATCCAGAGAGGACTTAATACAATTATTCCTAGGGGATGGTGTTCGTAAGTGTTGTGACCATCTGGGCGTACAGCTGGCTAAACATATCCTCCACAGCCTCCTCCTTCAGGAGGGATCCTTGGAAGGGGCAGAAAACAGCTAAAATACTACAGAAGCCAATCTCTTTGCAGCAAAAGCACCCTCCCTGTTTGGGAAGTGTTGATCGTTTGGCCTTCCCCAGTCACTTAGGCTGTTTTATTGTGTATTTATTACTCAAATGAAGGCTGGAGCCATAGTTCCTTGGCCCATTTACAAAGCAATTTAAATGAGACAGCTCCGCTGTGTTGTAGCACTTGGAAACGGTGCTCATCCGCCTCAGCAGCATGTGCCAGCAGCAGCGCCCAGGAAGCTACCCCAGCCTGTGGAGTGGCTGATTTATGGTTCACGTGCAGTTCAAGTGCAGGTCCTGTGCTGGGATTACGCGTGGGACCCGCACTGGGGTGAGCTAGCAGAAGGGCAACGTGGTGCTGGAGGGCAGCGAGTGAGCGGGGCACTGCCATCTCCTGCCTGTGACTGGTGGCTTGAGCTGCTCCGGCCCCTGGGGGACTTTTGACCTTTGGGAGCCACTGGCGTGTGCTTCCTGGGGCGAGCAGGGCTGACCGGCCCTGCTCAGCCCTGGCGGGGAGGGAGCGCCCTTGCAGAAGAGGAGTGCGGCTCATTAGCAGGGCGACGTGAAGCAACTTGCACTCGCCTTGCCAATGCAGCTCGTGTGCTGGAGATAAACGGGCGACGCCAGCTTTTCAGGCTGCCACCTTTAAAGCAAGTGTTTCACTGTCCCATGGTGGGCAGGAGCCCCAAAGGGACAGGTGCTCGCCCACCTCCCCAGCCGTGCCCAGCCCCAGCATCAGACAGCCGGCCCGTCCCACCCAGGGATGCCAAATTAGCTTATCGGCACACCTCAGCTGCACTGGGCCTTTGGCCTGCCGCTCCGGCTGCATGAGAAATGGCACCAATCCAGCAAATTCCACAGCCCGTCATGCCTCACCGTGAGTTCGAAATGGCCCTGGGGGAAGCATAATTTGAGCCATAAACAAGTTAGTAAGGAACAAAAGGATACGTGGACAGATCATCAGCTGCTCTAAGTCATCAGCCGAGACTAATTTACACCACAGAAAATCTGACATATACGTTCCAGCCACGAAAGCCCAGTAATTAAAAAAAATCCAATCTGTTCCGGCTTACAGAAACACCTTTCTTATCAGGGCAATCCTTCCAAACCTGGCAATCACTGCCTAAGCCCAAATTCACCATCAATTCAAACTCAGCTCTCACCTGCCTTCTTGCGTTGATATCCTTCCTTCAAGGTCTCCTAGACTTCCTCTTCTGAACACCAAACCCCAGCTTGACTTCAGCATCTGCAGCCTAGCAAGTATCCCAACCTCCCAGTCACACCAGGCACTCTGATCTCTGTGACAGCACCATTCAGACACCTTTCTGGCAGCCAGGGCTGCAGAGGTAACTTTGTGTGCTATCCTATATGCCTACACTGAGAGGAACTAGGCTTTATGGATGAGATAGAAGAAAGTAAGACCTGCTGTGCCAGGTCAGATCAAAGATCCATCTAACCCAACATTGTGTCTGCAGCAGTAGCTGACAACAGCTGCGTAGGGAGGAGTACGCGAGCAGGACAAGCACGCACTGATTCCTCTCTGAAACACTCTCTTAGCCTCCAGCAAACTGTGGCTCAGCAGCTCCTGCCCCACAGGTATTGTCTTTGCATATTTGGCTTTTGGGTAGAGAACAGAGTGATGTCATTGTAAACACAGGATTAGGGTCAGGAACTACTACAGAATAAAAAGATCAGGTTATCCTAAATGCAGAAGCCCAGCAGTAGCCAACATCACCTCCATGGTAGGAGGCCGCTGTGAGTGATTCCAGCCTGGTGGTGCCTCCAGAGTGCAGTGGGCCCCGGTGACAGAAAGAAGGAAATCTGCTCTCTCAGGCAGGAAAGGAGGAGAGCTTCGTGCTGCTTCTGCATGCACCAGCACAGGGAGAGGCAGACATGAGTTGAGCCAGGAGGAAGTGTATAACTATCATGCCACAAGCATGGAGCTCAAAGCACTGTGAAGGGAACACCCAGGGCATTGGGTCATTTAGCCCAAGATTGGCTCCAGAAGCGCTCCACGCCTTGGCTCCACGTGCAGAAGATGGATTTTGTGTCCTTTTGTATTGAAGACTGGTTACTCATGCCATTCACTGAAGTCCTCTAAGATTTATCCAATAACTTACATGATGTCTAAATATATGTAATGGCCACACCTTGTGACTGCATCTGTGGGGCAGCAGAGATCAAGATAGGCTGGCTAGCTTAGAATAACTTCGTATCATGGCCATAGTTTTTGAGGTGAACTTCCAAGGAAAACAGAGTGTGTGTGCACATGTGAATGTGTGCTGAGAGTGGGGGGGAAGGAACACAGACATTATGTGAGAAAATAGAGTATACCAAGCCCCAAAACCTTGGTAGAGATCTCCTCTCCTCTCCCCTCCTCTCCTCTCCTCTCCTCTCCTCTCCTCTCCTCTCCTCTCCTCTCCTCTCCTCTCCTCTCCTTCTCCTTCTCCTTCTCCTTCTCCTTCTCCTTCTCCTTCTCCTTCTCCTTCTCCTCTCCTCTCCTCTCCCTCTTTCCTTCCCTCCCTCTCTTCCCCACCTCTTCCCCCCTTCCAATGCATTTTAGTTTATCCACTTTATGTAGTGCAAAACACTATGTTAATAGAAACCATTAGGGCTACATAATTAACCTGTTAACTTGAAGCCAGGAAATGCAAGAGTTAAGTCTCATAGGACAATGTTATCTTGGCCCCGGGCACATCTGTAGTACTTTTTCATTTACACCTTCTAGATCTGAAGATTTCCAGCTCAGACAGAACTCTCTGACCATCCTGCCTGAGCTCCTGCTCCTCCTCTGGCCTGGCAGGCCAGAGACCAGCACCCCACAGTTTCTGTTTCCCTTTAAGAGTACCCCCTGTCTTCACACATTTCTGTTGATATCAGTAACAGGAAAGAAATACAACAGCCAATTCAATATTGTTGCTTTCTTTTTATATATAGCCTAACCTTTTAAAACTATGCCACATCAAAATTTCAGTTCAGTGCCTCTGTTTTGTTGCTTGTTGGTTTGTCCCAGAGGGAGAGTAGAAGGGCAAAAATCCTCTTTATTTCTTGAATAAAGTTACTGTGGAAGCATCTGAATGCTATCATCTGGGTCCTACCTGGCAGGCAGCGGCCTGGGGACGTCTCCTCCCCTCCAGCACTGCTGCTTGCCTGGCAAGACTTCTCTGCAACGCTGGGTTAGCAGGAGCCACTGCAATGAAGCAGATGAATTTCTGCAATGGAAAAAGACAAAATCCCTCCCCACTTTTTTTTATTAAAAAGAAGGAAGGAAAAAGCTTCAAGCTTGGAGAATATTTACAAATATTGCTGACAGACCCTAACATAAAAGCTTTTTTTTTTTCTTCTGTTCACATTTTTTTTCCTTTCCCAGCAAAGGAAAGAGTCTTATTTGCTTTTTTTTCTCTTCCCTTTCCCTGAGGCACTGAGGACCAGGGAGGGTTACAGAAGTTTCTTGCATTGTTTTGCTGAGAGAATTGTAATGCCCCCCAGGTAAGTTGTCTCATCATCAGTGAGGCTGAGCAGAGGAGTTTGTTATTAAAACAAAAATGTGGGGAAAGTAATTTTTCATTCGTACTGAACCTAAAAGTGGTTGAACGAGATCTCTTCATATTTTCTTTCCAAACTTTGTGCTGAAGCACAGTGTTCAAACATCAGCATGAAAGTGCCATGCTGAAGAAAGTCAGGAGCACTGGAAAAGAATAGTTACAATGGAAATGGCAGTCTGAACAGTCATGACAAGCAGGATAAATCTTCCAGCCTGTGGATGATTTGTCAAGCGTTTTGCAAATATATATACATATTTCAGATATATGTTATGTGTAATCAATAATGTGTGTGTATGACAGATGGACAGATTAGACAGATAATTATATGATTGCAGATCTCCGCTATATTTATGTCCACCCATTAAAGCCACTTGTGAGTTATCCCTCCTCTCCTCATTCATGGAGATAAAGGTCATTAATGTGCTCAGCCATCAGGTGTGCTTTACACAAAGCACAGCCACAGCGTCCGCAAGCCAGAGAACTGATGCCTGCTTTGGCGTGCAGATCATTCCCCATCATTTTTGAGGAAGGCCGTATGCTGGAAGAGAAGCCAAATTTTTTACTGCCCATTGCCGCTGGCTGTCGATGGGACAGTTTTTAGCCTGGCTATCTGAGGAAGCGGGGAGATGGTTGCATCAGAGCATGATTGTACATAAAGGGGCAGAATTCAGCCCAACTCCCAGCCCGTGCCCAGAGGTGTGGGGCCACAGCTTGCCACAGCGCCTGCACATCGCAGGAGTGGGGCTGACTGCGCAGAGGAGCCTGCAGCTGGGGCCGGCTGTGCCCCCTGTGTGGCCAGTGCTGCGGAGGCTCCCTGCAGTGGCACGGGACGGCCGCTTGGATGGCTGACTGCTGGTCACGCACAAGCATACAGCCTGGGACAGAGCCAGGGGTGACTGCTGTTTTTGCTGATAGTGT
This sequence comes from Apteryx mantelli, assembly GCF_036417845.1. Taxonomy (NCBI): domain Eukaryota; kingdom Metazoa; phylum Chordata; class Aves; order Apterygiformes; family Apterygidae; genus Apteryx; species Apteryx mantelli. Next base: position 96,558,350 of record NC_089978.1, read on the forward strand.
TAGTCAAGTAAACTGCATTTGGGGGCCCTTGCTGGACTCAGCTGGACACCCAGGCCTCTGTGTGCTGTGGAGCGGCAGGAGGAGAGCTGGGTGAGAGCAGGTGCAGGAGACACCCCACGACGTGTCAGACCTTCAACCTCCTCCCTGCAGAGAGCCTGCTGCCCTGCTCCATCCCAGCTGCACACCAACTTCCTTGCAGCTCCGTCTGCTTACGAGGAAGAGGATTTTGATGCACACTCATGTAGTCATTTACACCTGTATCTGACTCAAATTATGTGTTGGATGTAATGTAACCTAACAGATTACATCCCATCCCCCCTCCACCTCCCCAGCGCAGGTATCTCCAACTCATGCAGCAGGCTGAGGGTCCAGTAGCAACAGGGACAGCACACTGCAGGGTCTAGTCCAGGTCTGCAGGCAATACTCCAGCCCCCACCTCCCCCAGCCCATCACCCTCCTCCAGCAGGCTTTCCGTGTGCCTGGGACTATGGGGATGGGGGAAGCATCACCTGCTCCCTCCCACCTGCTCCCTGCCCTCTGCCAGCGTGAGCCTTTTCGGGCAGGCACAGGGCCTTAAGAAAGTGTGGCCCTAAGAAAACTCCAGCTGGTAGACCAGTCCCTTGGGGGTCATCCTATAGAGCCCCAACTAACACTGCAGTTTGACCATTTAAAGCTATTTCTGGGTCCGGCTCAGCCCCTGCTTAGTCCTAGGATAAGGCAAGCAGAGCTTGGGTGTAGTGCAATGCTTTCCAGCTTCATGAACTCAAAAGAGCACCTAACCTTTGAGGAAAAAAAAAATCCTGGACCACTTTGTTTCCTATTTTGCCAATAGACAGAGTGAGGAGGATAAATCACGCCCTAAGCACTGCAGTAAACAGACTAGTGAGGTGGATCCTGGCCCCTGACCTCCAACCCAGACTCGTGTCTCCAGTAGACTTGTCTTGCTGGAATGGAAATCTCCATTTTAGCCTTCTAATTAATGGGTTTTGAGTTAAAATATTGAAAATAAAATACATGACCTCGGGCTCACATCCTGCTATGCTGCCAGCAGGAAGAGATGGATTTGGGAACCAGCAGTAATTTTGCTGGCTGCATTCTTATGAATCCACATAAAACAGATGAAGCAACATCAGCCTAAAGTCATTTTACCTCCTTCCAGTCTGAAAACTACAGCTCAGCTGGGTCCATCTCCCTGTGTCCCATCCCCCAAATAAAATGCAAAGACTGGTGGTCTCTGTGCCCCGATCTACTGATGGACACAAATGACCACTTTAGCACTTTCATTTCCACACTGGGAATAAAGGGATTAAAATGCCACTATCTATCTCCTGATTGTATTGCTTTTTATGTATGCCTTATGTAAACAGTACACTAGTCAACAAACCACTGTTAATAAAAATTGCTAATTAAATGAGGGCCAGTGGCTTGCTTTATTGACAGAAGTATTTATAGCTTTTTTCTCCATTCATGTATTTTCCAAGGATCTGTGCATTTTGCATTTGCTTTTACTCTCTGCTCCTGTTTGTCCTTGTAATTATTGCTTTTTATCTTTTTGTTTTTTACAACCCTGAGTCAGACATAAGAATCTACCTCGTACTGAACCTGTTCTTATCTCAAAAGGGCTCCTCTAACACAACATAACACAACACAGCACAATATTTTGGAGTCTGCAAAAAACATCATACATTTGTTAAATCTATCTTTTGCAGGGTGTTATTAGCCAGGATGGTAAGTACTTTGGGATAAGACTTGGCTTTTTAGTACACATTTGTCTATCTCCTCAAGAAATGGGGCCTTAAACCTTGAGTGAAAGGAATTTTTATTCAGCTCAGCTTATCTGTGTTAATTCAGGATCTGCAGTTGACTTTCAGATAAAGAAAGGCACCCAAAGTGCAGCTCAGCAAGGAGCTCCAGCACATTAAGTCATCCCTTTGCAGAAAATACAGACCATCATCTTTAATTATTAGCACGTACTATTAATTCTGCGTGAAACCACACTGGATGCAGCACATAGAACCGAAAGGGCACACAAAAGCAGAAGGCAGATTATACCAACTGGAGCACCGCGCGGCTCCATCCCTCAGAGGGCTCCGTGTGATAATGAGGTCTGAGCATCGTATCACTGAAGAAGTTTCTTCAGCAGGACTCACCCCAAGGATTTGACACTGCTGCTGGTTGCCGTGGGAGCTACAGACCTGCACAAAAATAACTTTTCCAGGTGTCCCATACACCCTGTTCTATCCAACCTGTCTTCCCTCTCAGCTAGGCTGACACATACCATGGCTTCCCCCATGCAAGATTTTAATCTAGAAGGCACCAAAACCAGTTATCACCTTCACATCATAGCCCTTTGCAGACCTCAATGGGAAATCCAACTTGTTATCAGAAGATGTGCTTTGCAGACTGATCTTGAGTAAATACTGGTCCAACATACAGGGTTATTGGTGAGCCAGTGCTGCTGAGGATGTAACCAAAATTGAATGGAAGTGAATGTGATGTACAGCTGGTGTCCCTGAAAGCTAACTTAAGCCCTCTTGGCTCTGGTTAAGTTTTAGACATATCTGGTAGGATGAGAGAGACAAGCAGATGCAGTACAAACTACTACAGAATAAAAACACTAATACTGGTGTTTTGAAGGAAAAGGTTTAGTAGCCTATTTGGGAGTGATTCACCCTTGCTTGGCAATCCTACCACACACAGTGCCATTCCAGAAGTGAGCAGCCCCCAAAATGACAGTCCTCAAACTGGAGCTAAGAGCGGGGCAAGCACTAAGGACGTTCTGAAATAATCACTCCTATCAGTGGGTAAATAAGAAAAAATGCCGATTAACGGAAAGTAGCAGGAAATGCAATGCTAACCATATTCTTAAAAATAAATTAAAAAATGAGGCATTAAAAAGAAGTAAACAGCATCTGAGTGCTAGGTTGAAAGCTTGGCAGTCTCCAAAACACTGCAGAGCACCTCCCAGAGGGGACTGTGGGCTCGAACACATGAAGAATTTACTGCTGGGTAGCAAATTGCCAGGTGTCTGCTGAGCCATAGTAACTGTCCCTGTGGACTCTTGCTGCGGCGTATGTGAGATAATCCAAGTTCTCCAAGTCCTCAGCGGAAGACAAAAGAGGGCTATGCTGATCTGACCAATCTCACATTTACTGCAGTCTAAGAGCAGTCATGTAGGCAGTTGTCTTCTGTCAGTTGACTGGAGGTAACTCGTTCCCTCGTGGTTTCTTGTTTCTGTGGCTGAGCCTGGATCTTTGTGTCATTGCTCATACTTCAGCCCTTATCATGATGTAATTCTTTTCTCCCTCCTCAGGTAAGCAAGTCACCGAGCCCGGTGCTGTTCCCCAGCAATGGGACTGCTCCCTTATAAAGGGTAAAGGGATAAACAGACAGTCCTGTGGTAAAAGTGGCTTGGGGACCTTCTGATAAATAACCTCCCTGGTTTTGACATTTCTATGGCATCCTTTTAAAATGTAGGTCCCATGTGGCCACTGATTTACCTTCTATTTAAGGCTCTATTTGTTCTCTAGGGTCTAAGCACATTTCTTTATTGGAAACAAGGCCATGAGGAATATTTGTTGTAAAAATGGGAACTGCACAAAACTAACATGAATTTAGATTTCATTACAAACATGAAACCTGGCAAAGATTAATTGAAACATTTGCCAAGGGCCAATCTAAAGCTCAATGGATTCAAAGTGGGGCTTTAAACTGACTTTAACGGTCTTGGGGTCAGGTTGTAAGGCAGATTGGACATGTTCCGAGGTCCAAGGTCAATGGACTTTTTTTTAAATCAAAACCACATCACACCATTAGTTTTAAAGACATTTCAGCCACAGCGATTGTTTGGTACCAGTCCGGCAGAAACCAAATCAGCTTCCACAGACCATGGAGTGCAGTTGGTGATGGCTGGCTCCTTGGACCTTAGCTGGTCCTGGTCAAGACTGCCTCTTTCTCCAGGATGCGGGGAGAGAGAAGCTGGACACCAGCTACTGCTGGGGCTGAGAGCCCCAGACCTCACCTGGGGGCGTTCTCCAGAGATGGACCTCATCAATGGAGCTCATTCTGCGAAAAAGCTGGTCTGAAGACCTTCAGGGTGCAGTGCAAAACCTGTCATCTTTCCCTATGTATTTGCTTGAGGGAATGGGTGGGTGGGTTGTTTATTTTGTGGGGAGGAGCCTTTTCCTTTCGACTCTTGGGAAAAAAAGGAACCACATTGTGTATGTTTACTGAAAGACCTGTGTGTGCCCCAAGACATGTAGATATGGCACATCCTTATAAATCAGGGTGGAGAAAAAAAAGGAATGAGCTGGGAGAGCTGCAGAGTCTGTGTGTGTGTGTGTGTGTGTGTGTGTGTATACGTACTCAGCCAGCAAGGGGAATGACACTGACACGGTTTCAAAGGAAGGTCATTGCGCTGACCATAAATCTCAAACACTTAGAATTTGCTTCATTTGTCTTCGTTAACTCTTTTTTACAAGAGGTTCAGCAACTATCAGATAATTTTGAAATGATTATTTATTTACATGGCCCTGCAGTTGCTCATGGCAAGCGACTGTGAGTTTGATGTGGCCAAACACAGCATTGACAGGCCTGATACTGCCCAGTTTCATATACGTGAGGAATCCTTACCTTAGCAGGGCTGACTGTGTGAGTAAGGGCTGGGGGGCCAAGGCGGTGGTGGAGGCATGTACCATACGCCTGCCCAGGAGCAGCCTTGGCGTGACTGTTTCTTTCGCCCAGGCATATCCACACGCCTGCAGCACCCAGAGACGGAGGACAGCACTCAGGAGAACCAGCACACCTTTGCCTTGTTTTTACACCCACCCCTAGGCCTCTGCTTTTGGCCTCTGTTGGAGACGGGACTCTGGGCTAAATGGACCCTTGGTTTGATGTGGTGCAGCCATTCTTATGCTTGTTGCTGGTCTCATTTTGCTGCTTTGACTCTCACTGTTCGCTTTAGGCCCAGGTAGTTCTGCTGTGCACCAGAGATGGGTCACAAGTCAAGTTCTCCAAAACTCTTCCACTCAGAGAAGGGGGTGGGGGGGGGTGCTTTCTCTAATTGATTGCAATTGGTGTAATTAGTACTTTGCAGTTTTTCCCATTCATGTCTCTTTACCTTAGAGACCTTCATTCATCTTAACACCTATTTCCATTCTTAATTACTTTTACTGAGCCCACAGCAAAGAACAGATATGTCATTCTTTTCTGTGATTGACTGCATGAAAATATTAGAAAGAGACAAACTGACCAAACTGATCATTTAGTCAGATTCCAGCTCGGCCACTAACTTGCTTGGTGGCAAGGGCAAGTCATTTAACTTTGCTCTGGGCTAGTTTATGCATATAAAAAATGGAAATAGCAAACTGATCCATATTAAAGGTCTAATCTTGCTCCAACCAACTTAATAGAAGCTTTGCTCCTATTTGTTAATGTTTGGTAAGTCTTTTAGAAAATGTAAGCCTTATTGTTTTGAAAAATCCCTGTTAATCATACTGTGAGGAGAGACAAGGAAAATCTATTGTGTTGTTTAAATAAGCAAACTAAACAGAGGAAAATAACTGCAGCCTCTTCAACAATTGAGAAGCAAATTCTTTAGGCACATGTTTACAAAATGCAGAACATCCTGATCTCAGCATGCTTTCCACCAGAGCCACAGTTTCCAATAGACCACTAGACTGCTTCCTTCAGAAAGCCCAGTTCCACCAGAGGTGAGAGAGGACCTTGATTTATAAGGAATTTCGTTTGCAGTCCAAGATCTCCATCCCAAACAGTTGCACACTTTATATAAGTTCTTGCTTGCTAATTAATGACCACTTTCCAATTCTATCTTCTGCTAGTAACCACGAGCTGTCACGCTTGACTTCCTCCTTTTCCAAGACCAAGGGACTAGAGACATCTAACGGTAACTGCATGCATAGCAGAATATCTTCTCCCACTGTAGCAGTCTTCCCCGTAAGATACTAGTTCCAATATTTAACTCTTACAACACCTGGGAAGTGTAGGTGCTCAAGACCAGTGAAATGACAATGGCTGTACGGGCATACTATATCATGGCATTCCACTGGAAAGAAAGAAAGAAAGAAAAAAGGTTCAAATGGCATTGGGGCATAAAAGGGACAGTGGTAAGTGAATGCATTCATACATTCATCCAGGTGCCTGCATGTCGCTGGGCTCCTTCTTGGCTCTGTTGTCTTCCTTGAAGGTATAAGAAGGGTTTGAGAAAGGAGAGCTGCATGAATCAGTTACTACGGTATTCTTGATTGTGTCCTCTCACCCAAAACCCACCAATCTGAACAAAATGTATGGTGCTCTATGGAAGAGAAGGAGAATAAAAGAACAAAGCCCTGGAGATTAAGGAAGGGAAAATAGACTTGGTCAAATGGACAAATTCTTTTTGTCACTGCTCTGAGCAGAATGGGCAGATGACATGAAAGCTGCAAATTCTTAAGCATATGCTCAGGAAACATAACATTTCCTAACAATCTTTGCTGAACAGAGAGATAGGTACTGTTGAACATTTCAGGTAAAATGCATAGTAACAAGTATACCCTCAAGAAGGTGCTCAGTTTCTGGGTATTTTACTGCCCTGCCTGGGAGGATCCTTCAGGAATGACACAGTTGATGACTCAGGCAGAATGAGAGATTCAGCACGGGATTTAGAGGAGAGCCTTTGCTGAGCGAAGCCAGTGATTTATATACTAGCACAATGTCTAAAATCCAGAAGCCTCATTTTTGTGCCCCCTCCCCCCCCCCAAAAAAAAAAATCTGTAATAGGTTAGCTAAATAAGCAGAGATCAAACAGGGGACAGGATTCTGAAGTTCTGGAGGTCCCTGTCTTGTATAAAGGAATCTTCTTATTTGTATAGATCTAAGTCCTGATGTGCACTGAATGTGTGACATGTCTGGGGATTTCCAGGCATGCTGCAAGTGCTCAGGTCTTCTCTGGAGATGACCCTTTGTTTGCAGATGTGGGAGAGGAGCTGGAAGAGGGTTGTGCAGATTCTGTTCCTGGTTGTGACACTGGCTCCTTTTGCTGCAGTTTTCCCGTTTGTAAGACAATAGTCATACCCCGTATAGTCCCTATGGGTGCTGTGAGACTCACCCTGGCCATCGACAGACAAGCTCTGGAGACTCTTGCTCAGCACTTGAAGCTATTCCCAGCTGCTCCTTCCCCTCCCAGGATCACTCTCACCTCTCATTCAAAGTCGGCAGAGATGTCTCAACTCCTTCTATGAAAAATCTGATGATTTAAATTTACTACCAGAGTGGAAAGCTGTGGGCAGTAACTTCATATACCATTACAACAAGTTTCACCAAAGATTGCCTACCAGCCTCTCAGGTAATTAGTGTTCTGGAGCACATTGTGATAGTCAATGAAAAGCAGAGAAGCAATGTCCAGGAGCAGCTATAGAGTACTCTACACTAACTAGCTAGCTAGCTAACTAACTAACTAACTAACTAACTAACTAAAATCCTTCAGTAGAGAGTTTTATCACTCATTAAGTCACTGGCTGCCCTGAGACATGGTCCTTTCCCTCCGTATGTGTGTAGTGGTGGTGTCCCTGCTTGCTGAGTACACAACAGTTAAATAACCAGTCTGATACCGCCCAGCCCATCTATATTAACACTTCAGTTAGAACCCAGCTCTTCCTGACACTTAACACAGAATTTATTCCTCTAGGGCTGGTCAGAAATGAAGTGGAAAAACAGTAGTGTGAAGAGAGACAAGAAGAACATATTTGGTTTTGATTAGATCATTTGCAACAACTTTACTTCAGTTACATTTTATTTATGCTATCCTCTTATATGCGATCTGCAGGGAATTTCATGGCTTGTCCAAGGTCCATTTAATTCTGTGGCAGACTTCCCATCAGCCTCATTGAGTTTGGGATCCTACTTGGGCTGTACATTAGTCCTGTAATAGGTGCAGCTGTAAAAACATATTAACTACTTCTCTGTAGGCCTGTTTTCTCTCCACAAAAATAGTCTATTTGCTGAAAAATGGAGTTTCAGATCACAGGAAGCCATTTTCAATTTCAAGCTGAATTTTAAAAATAGTTATGTCAGATTGAAAAAAAAAAAAAGGAAGAGGAAGTGTAGAAACTTTGGCATACTGAAGCCATCTTCTTACTGTTTGGGGAGTGGCTGTGGTCTGCCATGGCTCAAAGGATAAAGCACAGTCCTAGTGTGTGGGAAGCTTGGGTACACAAGCTTTATCTGCCAATTTTGGAAGGGTAATTAGAAACAGGCTCTTGTCCATGCCAGGAGCAGCTTCTGGCCAGCAGAGTCACAAGCATGCCATTGGGATGCACTCTCCATGTCCTGCAGGAGTTATTGCACTCAGTAGAAAGAGACTCTTGAACACCCTTTGAGCTAAATAAACAAAATGATCTTATAGGCTAGTAATTAGAACACTTACTTGTTGATCCAAGTCCTGGAGAGCTCAAACATCAACTCAGTACTCTGTAGACTACTGTGGATAGCATTCCACAGGGGGGTCTGAATCAGGTAGACAGAATCTGACAAAAGGCTTTCTGCAGTGCAGATGAGTACACTGATGCCAAGAGAGGATACCTTTCCCTTTACAGTTTTATGAACAGTGTCTAAGTTAATGTCTAAAACTTAAGACCTAGTCTTTTGTTTCCAAACTCCTCCATTCTTATCTAAAATGCCCCCAAAGAATATTTTTGTTCACTAAAAATGAGTAAGTCAATACGAAGCATTTTTCCTTCAATTTGTGAGCTCTAACATCACACTGAAAAAGTGATTTTTGTTGCAAGCCAAGTCCTACATTTTCCTGCTAAGAGATGTACACTATGTTTCAATACTAAGTTGTCAAATTCCATGGGACCCTACTACCCTCCATTTACCTCCTATTGATTTTGGAGCTGGGAACTGCTGTCTGAAACTAACAGGATGACTGGGTATTAGCATGGGTCTTGAGGCAGTTCAAGGATAAAATGACCTGATGTGACAATATCTGAGAACTCAGCATCCAGAGTATTACAATTCTTGACTATTTGCCAGTGCCATGAAATGGGCCTTGTGTCAACCATACCTAAGAAGCAGGCTGACATGGTATCTCAATACACATACAACTACCTAATCTGCAGCTTGCGGTAGACCTAATGACCATAAAGAAGATTTCATAAGGAAAAACAAGGCAGTGTCTATGCCAAAGGATAGATAATAGCTGGATTCAACCCGACTTCATTAGTGGAGAAAGACGGCTAGCCATGGAATGAAAAGAGGCTCTGATATTTTCTTGAGCTGGAGTCCTTTTGATCTTAAGGATGGCTTGAGATTTCTAGGTTGTTTTTTTAATCTTAAAATGATTTTAAAAAAATCCTTTTAGAAACAGGCTGTCCCAGTCTGTACCCTACTTCCTGCACCTGGACACAGGACAAAGATGTTGTGGCTTTCAGGAAACAGTGCATTTGTCAGCATCCAGCGCCCAGCAGAACAAAGAGCTGGATTCATTAATGCAATATCTACCACGAAAATGTTCCACCCCTGCCTCTCCCTGGCTTCTGACTCAATCTGTTGAAACAAAAAATGAATTGTCATTGGATTTTGCAGCCTTTGAGGTTCCTCTGCAGATCAAGCATCTTGGACATGTTGATGGCCCCTAATTTGAATGAAACTGAACAAGAATCACAAGAATTTGAGCTTAGCTTGTGAGCCACTTTTTTGGTAGTTTCAAAATAAGGAGAGATAATACAAAACTACCACCAAAGAAGAAATGAAAGACAACCACTGCAGTAAGAAAAGGAAAAACTGTACAATGAATTACAGTCAGTTCTGACTTTGTTCCCATACAGCAACACAGCTTCAAATTTTCCCTCACCCTGGAGAGGCACAGTACACTTGATGGGAACTTGGTGTTCATTAACAGTGTTTGCTCTGCCTGACATGTGATTTTAAAGCTTTAGGTCTGTACTGCGTTTATTCAACATTGTCATATTCAGCAAAACACATAAGCGGTTTCTCAGCTTGAAACAACCAAGTAGTCCCACTGTCAACAAGACTTCTCAAATGCTTAAAATTATGCACGTGCTGAAGTATCTTGCTGAACCAGGGTTTCAAGCCCTAATAGCCTACTGAACTAGAGCGATTATTCCAGTCTTCACCCACATAACCTTACAAACACTCATGACACACAACATACATAACTAATTTTAGTTAATTGGATAAAATTGTATACATACACTCAGTAACCTTTGCAAGTTTTGAAAACTAATTATACTGCTATTACCCTGCATGCATATTTCTATGATTGGTCACATCTATCTACATGAAATCTGATGTTGTCACCTGATATGCTCTGATCTGTCCTAAAGGCTGGCCCACTTTCATGTCTGGGTGGGATTCCCCCCCAGTGGTCACACACTGCTGTGTAGCTGCCTGTGATAACTGAAGAGCAGACAACCATCTTTTGCACTGCCATTTTTAATGTGTTCCATGACATACACTTTTCAAAGACTAATAATTTCCGCTAGGCAAGAGTATTGTCAGTTTGGCATCAGATAAGTTCTCAGACAGAAAGTTATAACCTGCATTGCCTATTTTATCTAATAAAGACTCTTCCATTTCTGGTCTATTGCTTATAATTTAGCCTTCATAAATTGACTTGCCAACGTGGAGTCACTTGTAAAGAAAAAAACTAAGATGCTGAAGTATCTTCAAACTCCTTTCAGCTGACATAAACCACCCATTGTCAAAGTAGGGTAAATAGAGGGGAAAACATTTTGGCAATTAGAAACTGCATTTCAATTTACAGTGCTCCTGCCCTTTCAGTACTGTGACAAGAAGTAATGCTTTGGTCATTCAAATGTTGACAGAAGATAATATTTGGAGGCTGGAGCTGAAATGCAGTTTTTGATTAACCTTTTTTTTTTGGGCATGAGGGCAGTTATGCTTAACCTATCTAACTGAAAACTTTAAACTAAAACAGGGCTATGAACAGCAGAAGTAGCAGCAGAAGCATCATCATCTGTTTCTTCACACGTAGGAATGGCCTTTCAAAGGTGGCTATTTTGCCTACCCTTTACTCCTTTCTTCAGCTAACATTGGTGCCCTATGGCCTGATCACTTGCAGACCCATGTGTGCTTTCCCAGGCAGGCTGCAGAGGCCTCCCTTGGTGTACACCACATCCAAAGACATGCGCGGGGGTGCCTGTGCTCAGTTGGTGCCATGAAACAGTGCCCAGAGGTTCAAAGAGTATGCTGTGAACATCCGCTGCAGACAATGCTGGCAGGAAAATAGAACAAAAATTAACTAAATCAAACCAACACTGATAAACATATTGGAAATCGCACAACTATTTCCAGATCTTGGCTGTGAATCTTGGGCACCTTTGGGTCAAGCACAGAAGAAAGGGAAGCGAAGGAAGAAAGGTGTCTTTAAAGCTGCTTTACAGCTCTGCAGCAATGTGGGGAGGAGAAGGGCTCTCATTTTCACCTGAGAGAGATGAAGAGAATGGCTGAGAGCCTGCGCGCATGCGAGCAAAGCTCTGGGCTTCCTTGCCAAACAACAAGTCAAGTGCCAAACTGGGAGGGAAAAGTGAAAAATTCCCTCCCGGCTTTGCAATGGGTGCTAAGCAGTGCAAAGCCCCATGCCGGGGCCTGGGCATGCCGTCCCGATCAGCCAGCACCATCATGGTGCGGGAAGGGATTATGCCTCATTACTGATGGCAAGATTGGGGCTGAAGTTGAAGACCAAGGTCTTTGGTTTGACTTCTCTCCCTCTCTTTCTTCAGCAGGTGTGGGGCGGCTGCATGGAAGAAAGGAGGGCATGACAGGACAAGAGGCTGCTGCAGGAGGCACCTGGGCACGTCTGCAATTCCCTTACGCTCGCCGCGCAGGGCCCAAGCCTGCCGTGGGCTAGGTGTGGGTGGGCAGGGCAGGAGCAGGTCTTTCATGTTAGGGTTTGGCAGCCTGATGCCCATGTGCAGTTTGCATTTTCCACATTGCCTGAGTTCAAAGGAGCGTTAATATGTGTGTTCCTAACAAGATAAAGCCGCTAACTGCCTGCGTTGACTTAGGAAACTAATGCTGCTTTTACCACTCTGGTTAACCTCAGTGCTGAGCTATGGGGAAATCCAGCTCAGCACATGCAGCCCCACGGGGAGGTTAGCCCCTCTTTTTCCAGTTCTCTTCCCCTGTCAGCGCACTGAGACTAAAGTGGACCTTTCCCTCTGTCAGACCATTACATCCCACAACCCAGATTCTGCAAACACTTATGCACACAAGAGAGATCCCCCCCATCAAGCTAAGCAGGCCGGTTCCTGGGGAACTAAGGTATTCATGGACATGTTTGCATGACTGTACACCAGGATTCTTGGTAATCTGGGAGAAATAAGCACTGGCTCCTAGCTGTCCAAAAAAAGCACACTATATCTTCACACTACTATATGTGTTAATCATGCTTTGATGATTGTCTCAAAAATTAAGTTTAGTAACAACTAAAATGTTTTCAGAGTTTTCTCAGCAGCAAAGTTCATAAAAGGTGCTACCTAGACATGCTGGAAAAGAGAAGAAAATCATACCATCTAACCTTTGGGAGAAATAACAGCTTGGATTTGTTAATTTTGGCTAACACCTAAATTATTCTGCTGGCACAGTTTTAAACTATAGTCCTGTAACGGATCTCCTCACGCTTTTAAGGCAATGATAAGAAAATTGACTAAAAGATGGTAATGCCCTTGCCTATTCCTAATGTATCTTTTGAGTCTCATTTTCTCAGTTTAATGAAAAAGTTTGCATTGCCATATTCCTGTCCCCATAATAATATCCTGTATTTAGATAATGAAATAATCACTTCAGGGACAGGCAAAGTGCCTCCACTGTAGGAGGGAACACGGCAGCCGTTCAACAGCGCTCGGTAGCATGTGACTCTCCTCAGCTTTTCCCCTCTTAGGATAAAACAAACCGACTAACAAGATAGAGGAGGGTCTTGAGGAGCTCCTCCAGGTGACCTGAGGTGCTGTGGCAGATGGGACTGTGCATGGACCGGCGGGATAAATGTGCAGGCTGGTACTCGAGCGAGCAGCACCTCCCCAGATGGCTGAGTTCTCACTTCCTTAACTCTTGCCACGCTTTAAAGCCAACGGGTGAATAAAGAACATTTTACAGAAGTTCGTAGCCACCTGAATACACTTTTAATTTTAGAATTTGAGGGTTAAATTGAGATCTGAGCTGGAATTTCTTCAGCACATAACACCGGCAGCATAACACAGATGATAGAGAAAGTAGAAATGTGCAGATGAAAGTAAATAAATACTTTTTGTTTCTTAATCATAGCATGTTTGCCAAGTATTTGACAACTGGATTGAGCCTTTAAAGTCATAACACGTTATCTGAAGATGTGGCTTGATTACAGCCTAGACATGAATGTATAATACCAGTTTTCAAGTTTTCAATTAGATTCAGCATTTTCATGTAGCTGTTCCATGAAAAGTGAAATTATTCCAGTGTATACTGTAGCTTGATCATTTTAGTTTTTAGAAGTGATTTCTTAGCTTTCAGAGCTAAGAAGGCTGTCTACAGTAACTTACCCCCCCAAAAAAGAACTATTCAAAGAGAGTGAAAGATTTTATTCAGACTTGGTGCGAGGGGAAAGAAGGGGGTAATGGAAATTGTTTTACAATCCCAACTGCAGGGGTTGTGACCAAGAGCATGCTCTGATTTACTGTGTATACAGCTGCAATTAAATCACTTCAGCTTTCAGAATTTTAGCCACATACACCACATGAAAGCAGTCAATACAAATAACACAGTGGCAAGACAGTTTACTTTCTTCCAGAGAATTCAAGAGCAAAACAGAGATGCAAGGCATGCCACGCTGCAGTACGGGCACAGATCCAACCACACCTTACAGCTACGCAACGCAATGTTATCTAGAGGATCACAGCACGGCTGCCGTGTCCCATGAGCCAGTTCTGCTGCTTAGTAAAATGGAAGCCCAATCTCATCGGTGAACAGGACAAGAGAAAAGAATTTGGAAAAGCTCCATTCTCTCTGGGAATCTAGGAAACTTTTTTATTGAGTGCCCTGAAGCACCTAAGCTCACTTCAATAGAAAAAAAAAAAAAAAAAAAGCAGGAAATCAACAAACTCAAACTGTTCAGATACCGCCAGTTGTCATGGGGAAAAAAAAGCCAAACCTCAAAAGAGGGATGTGCTATAAATGTATGCATTGATCAAGTCCCCTGTCTGTTTGGAGAACAGATTGAGTGCAGCTGTTTACCTGCTGTGCTCCCAGACAACATCGCAGCCAGGCTGCCGGGGACTTTGGGGTGGCCTTTTGGCTACTTCAGTGATAATATTCTGACTGGTGGTGTGAGAGGGGGCTTTCCCCTGGTTCAGCAGCACCTGCAGCCCCCAACGCAGGTCAGACAGGCTCTGCCCCAGCTCGTGAATCTGGGACACCTGCTGCTCCATGGCCTCATGCAGTTGCAGGGTGCAGTGGATCCAGTTCTTGGTGGAAGTCCAAAGTTTGGGAGGACACAGGGGGCAGAAAATGCTGTTATTGCTGCTACCATCCTCACAGAACGCAACAAACGTGATGCCTCAGCCTGGGGGAGAGCAGAGCCCATGGGCGATGCAGGTGTTAAGAGAGGGGGCAGCATCCTTAGGGATACAGAGTTTGGCTAGCAAGGAACTAGCAGTCCCTGTGGGCCAGGGACTAGGGGAAGACAAGAGGAGTTCACCAGGGAAAGGACCTGACTCAGGATACTGGCACATTTTGCCTTGCTTGAGGCTTACCAGTGTTTGGTAAATGTTTTGAAACCTGCCCTCCCACCCCATCCTGTGCACCTCCGTGATGGCAGGCGCCACACGATCCTATGCATGCCCTGTTACTGTTTGGCAACAAACCCATCAAAATCCTGAGGCACGGGGGAAAGCATCTCAGCACAACCTGTGATACTAACAGAGTGAGTAAATGCCCTTGGCACTATCACATACTTAAAGCCCCACTTGGGGAGTTCCTCCCCAGGCACTAACATTTATGGTAAATTGCTAGCAACTGCCTCTTCCAGCACAAGGAGAAACACCACGGAGACAGGCTGCCGCATAATGTATAAGGTACAGCACAGTTATGAAGCGTAGGCATATGAGAACCCAGAACAGCCCTGCAGCACATAGCCTCCAGGGTGAAGGCTGTCTTTAAAAGATCACATCTAAACTGTACTATCTGGCTCCTGTTAGAGCTGGACGTACCTGTGAATTGCAGGCTAAACCGACCTGCTTCAGATGCTGGATCTTGCTCTTGGGCAAGACTCCCCATTCAACTGCGTTGGCACTTTGCCTGATTCATAGCTGCTTGGTCAGACCCTTTGGAGGTCAGCTTGTGAAAGCATGTGGAAGAAAGCAGATGTAGTATTCCGTATCTGCGAACGTACCAGACTTCTCAGTTCTTCACCTGGGTAGAGCTTAATATTCTTTTGTCAAAGCGACAGTCAAATCCTAACTGATAGATCACATAATCATTAGCTCTCTTCTCAGGTGATATGTTCATTTTGGAAGTTTTCTGAATGCAATGTAGCAAAATAACACTTCAGGGGAAAAAACAAAAAAAACAAAAACAAAAAGCACAGAAAACCCTTCAATAATATTCCAGAGCTAAACAATTAAAGCTATAATAAAAGGATTCATGTCACTGAAAAGACAAAAAGATTCTGCACTGCAGGTGAGACAACGGCCCTTTGCACAGAGATCAAATACTAACTGACACAGACAAAGACTCATTAGAAGTGTTGCGTTTGTTTGCATCCTTTGTAACTAGCTGGGGTTGTAAAACTGTTAAGAGTTTAAATTGCAAATAGTTTGATTTCCCTCTTTGTACAAAAAGCTTCCTGCTTTTCAGATATTCAGCTTTCTGGCTGAGATTATCCTTGCTCAGGATATAGGTGATTTCAGGGAGTTCTTGAGAGAAATTTGACTCAAATGGCTTTCTACTGGTTAGCTGCTCTCTGGCTAACCTGGAAAGCATGACACTTTTCTCACTATTATAGAAGTGTTCTAATGACCTATTTTAAACCTGGTTTCTGAAGGCTGGATGAACTTTAGCAGAAACTTGGCACGAACATGCAAGACTAATCATATGCTGTGATTTGGGAGGTGAGGAGAATTAAGAGATATGTGACAGGAGGAAACCCCCTGCTGAGCACATTAACTGGGGATCTCTTTCTGTTCTTTCTATGGCAAAAACAGCAAAAGTGATTAGGGGAAAGAAAAATTCCTCTGCGAACTTTTATGCAAATGCTTTCACATGAGCGCTTGCGAGGTTTGTGCTTTCCACCAGCCTGGCAAATACAATGATATCACTTGTGCAAATGCTGGTGAAAAATAACTATAAGCAAATCTTAGGGTTTTCTCTGAATGAATGTTCATGAATAATGTTTTGGACAGCTCTTGACTGGAAGAAAACCTAGCTATTCAGAATTTCCAGCATAGCTAGTAACACTAGACTAAAACAGCAGCTGAGTTGGAAAAAATACACCCTACATATAGAAATGACATGGCGACCTTCTATGACCCTCCCAGTGATAATGTAGCAGAAATAACCAAACATATAACCCTGTAAACTTCTGCCCTGGGAATTCTCTTGAGCTCTTCTTTAAAGGCGTGCGCACAGAATCTTGCCAGAAACTGGGCAGAGCTAAGGCATTCATTGATCAGACAGGATATATCCCCTTAGTACTGCAGAGCTGGCTTTCAATTTGCATACCCTTTTCTATGTTTCAGTAGCTTTTCCATTCTAAGCAAGTTTCAGCATAAGCATTGTATTTGCTTAAAGCTGCACATGTGCAGCAAAACTGTTTCTAGCCCATCTGCTCTGGCAGCCACTGTCATCTAAAATGTTCTCCAGTCCGAGCTGCTGGAAGCAGAATGAGGGGATCCCCCGTCACACGTGCAGCTGAGGATGGAGGGGGAGAGGCATCGGGGGAATTGTTATCACCAGACACTAAGAGGCACCTGTTTCAGAGCCAAGGTTTTACACCCTCATACATGCATATGTATTTTATCTCATTATTGGTTTCAGCTGTAGTAATTGTTACCAATTTCTGTCCCGATGTTATTTTGCCAGGAAGCCATAGTGGGAAAGACTTTTATGCTGAGCAATATTTGCATTTCTGCAAGCCTTTACTGGTATACATATTGTTAATATGCACATAAACAGGATGCCATTCATATTTAAACAGTGCTTTCTGAGTCTAATGGCATCGCTGTCGAGGGAATGGAAACGTTCTGATTTGTATCACTTATCTCAGTGGAGGTTGTTCCCTTCACATATTCTGACTTTTGCAGAGCTGCTGTAATAAGGTATACTCACATAAGATGAGACACTAGGCAATTAATAACTCCCATTTCCTCCCCAAAAAGCCTAATAAGCTTGCTTTGCCAATTGATCTTTACAGTCACTCACCCCTCTGTTTTTTCTACACTACGGTGCTTCCTTTATACTTAAGTTCTTTTCTTCATTTTCATTTGCATATATCCAAGGGCCTAAAGAAAAACAGCTCTGCATTAAAAGGCTATTACAGAAATATATGCTGTTTAAGAAACAATGGAACATGTTTTTCTTTGGGAGGAAAAAAAAAGAGGATATTTTAATTCCAAAGAAGATTTAAATGGATGTCAAATGTTGTTCAGTGTACTTTGGCTCACAGAATTTGTCCTTGTATAAGTTAGTCTAATGCTTGTGGTTTGTTGCCAGCTTCTGTTTTAGTCACTTTATCTCTTTTGCAGAAACAGGACTGTGTGAGTTCAGACATACCACTTCTCCCTTCATTTGAAGCCTTCCCTCAACTGCAGAGAACCTGACGCTTTGGGGTGTTGCACCCTCTCTAGTTATTTGCTTTTGTGCTAACGGAGTGTCAGGCAGTGCCATTCACGTTGGGCAGCATTTCCTATCGACTCCAGCAGGCTGCAGGGAGCCCAGCTCAGTAGGTCCAATCCAGGCGTTCGTTCCAAAAGCTTTTCGTTCCTAGAATTGATAGCTGCGCCAAACGTGATGCTTCGCTACTGTCTTTGATACACAATTTGCCAAAACAGTATGCATTTGCAAAAACGTAAATGGAAAAAAAAGATTCATTTACCCAAATGCACACCCCAACCTTGTGGATGGTAATGCACATTGGCCCTGATGGATTTAGTGCACTAAGTAGGATCGCAACCCTGGACTTGAGGAGAGCAAACTTTGGCCTCTTCAGGGACCTACTTGGAGGAATCCCATGGGTTAGGGCCCTAGAAGGAAGGGGGGTCCAAGAGAGCTGGTTAATACTCAAACATCACTTCCTCCAGGCTCAAGATCGAAGCATCCCTATGAGTAAGAAGTCAAGCAAAGGAGGTAGGAGACCTGCATGGATGAGCAAGGAGCTCCTGGCAAAACTCAACTAGAAGAAGGAAGTATACAGAAAGTGGAAAGGGGGACAGGCCACTTGGGAGGAATATAGGAACGTTGTCAGAGTATGCAGGGATGCGACGAGGAAGGCTAAGGCCCGTTTGGAGTTAAATCTGGCAAGAGATGTCAAGGACAACAAGAAAGGCTTCTTCAAATACATCAGTAGCAAGAGGAAGACTAGGGAAAATGTGGGCCCTTTGCTGAATGGGGTGGGTGCCCTGGTGACGAAGGATGCAGAGAAGGCAGAGTTACTGAATGCCTTCTTTGCTTCAGTCTTTCCTGCTCAGGCCAGCCCTCAGGAACCCCAGACCTTGGAGGCAAGAGAGAAAGTCTGGAGAAAGGAAGACTTTCCCTTGGTCGAGGAGGATCGGGTTAGAGATCATTTAGGCAAACTTGACACCCACAAATCCATGGGCCCCAATGGGTTGCACCCACGAGTACTGAGGGAGCTGGCGGACGTTATTGCTAAGCCACTCTCCATCATCTTTGAAAGGTCATGGAGAACAGGAGAGGTGCCTGAAGGCTGGAAGAAAGCCAATGTCACCCCAGTCTTCAAAAAGGGCAAGAAGGAGGACCCAGGGAACTACAGGCCAGTCAGCCTCACCTCCATCCCTGGAAAGGTGAGGGAGCAGCTCATCCTGGAGGCCATCTCCAAGCATGTGGAGGACAAGAAGGTGATCAGGAGTAGTCAGCATGGCTTCACCAAGGGAAAACCATGCTTAACCAATCTGATAGCCTTCTACGAGGGAATGACTGGCTGGGTAGATGAGGAGGGGAGAGCAGTGGATGTTGTCTACCTTGACTTCAGCAAGGCTTTTGACACTGTCTCCCATAACATCCTCAGAGACAAGCTCAGGAAGTGTGGGTTAGATGAGTGGACAGTGAGGTGGATTGAGAACTGGCTGAATGGCAGAGCTCAGAGAGTTGTGATCAGTGGCACAGAGTCTAGTTGGAGGCCTGTAGCTAGCGGTGTCCCGCAGGGGTCAGGACTGGGTCCAGTCTTGTTCAACTTCTTCATCAATGACCTGGATGAAGGGACAGAGTGCACCCTCAGCAAGTTTGCTGAAGATACCAAACTGGGAGGAGTGGCGGATACACCAGAGGGCTGTGCTGCCATTCAGAGAGACCTGGACAGGCTGGAGAGCTGGGCGGAGAGGAACCTCATGAAGTTCAACAAAGGCAAGTGCAGGGTCCTGCACCTGGGGAGGAATAACCCCATGCACCAGTACAGGTTGGGGGTTGACCTGCTGGAAAGCAGCTCTGTGGAGAAGGACCTGGGAGTGCTGGTGGACACCAAGTTGACCATGAGCCAGCAATGTGCCCTTGTGGCCAAGAAGGCCAATGGTATCCTGGGGTGCATCAGGAAGAGTGTTGCCAGCAGGTCGAGGGAGGTGATTCTCCCCCTCTACTCAGCCCTGGTGAGGCCACATCTGGAGTACTGCGTCCAGTTCTGGGCTCCCCAGTACAAGAGGGATGTGGCACTACTGGAGCAAGTCCAGCGGAGGGCTACAAAGATGATTAGGGGACTGGAGCATCTCTCTTATGAGGAAAGGCTGAGAGAGCTGGGCCTGTTTAGCTTGGAGAAGAGAAGGCTGAGAGGAGATCTTATCAGTGTGTACAAGTATCTGAAGGGAGGGTGTCGAGAGGATGGGACCAGACTCTTTTCAGTGGTGCCCAGCGACAGGACATAAGGCAACAGGCACAAACTGAAACACAGGCAGTTCCATCTGAACATGAGGAAAAACTTTTTCACTGTGAGGGTGACAGCGCACTGGAACAGGTTGCCCAGAGAGGTTGTGGAGTCTCCTTCTCTGAAGATATTCAAAACCTGCCTGGACGCGATCCTGTGCAACATGCTCTAGGTGACCCTGCTTGAGCAGGGGGGGTTGGACTAGATGATCTCCAGAGGTCCCTTCCAACCTCAGCCATTCTGTGATTCTGTGATTCTGTGATTTGGTAGCCAGGAGTGAAGAAGTGCCTGTCCTAGGGGTCTACCGTAGCCTTCTGCAGGTCAGGGAACATGCTGAATGGGCTGGGTGTCCTCTCCACAACTTTCTCAAGGCACAGCCCTGCAACTGGCTTAAACTGATCTAAGATCGTGTTCCCACCAAAAGGGATGATCCTGCCTTCCTCCCGCTTCCTCTGGGCCAGGCCAAGTGCTCCCACTGCTTCCCCCTCACCGGTGCTGCCGGTGCTGCAGCCACGTAGTGAGTCGGAGCTGCTTGCTGATCGAGCTGAAAGCTGACTGAGCAAAAGGAGAAAAGATCCCTTTCTGCCAGGTCAGCAAGATGATGTGGCCTGCCCTGCGACGAGGCGGCGGAAGCACATGGCTGGGTGCAGCGGACACGCTCCCCTTCCACGGAGACCTGTCATTACTTCAGCTAAGCTGACAGCAAGTGCATTTTAAGTTTACCACTGGAGCACTAATTTAAGCTGCTGTTGGTTTTGGTTTGCATTAGCACCCGGGGCTGAGAAGCGCAGCAGCTGCACAGACTTGCTAGTGCACCGTGGGGCTGTGCCACTGCCTCCGCTGGGGGCAGGACACTGCAGTGCTGCAAGAGAAGGACAGGGGGTGGCAGCCCTAGCTCCACCTGCTGCAAATTCATCTCCTCTCCTCTTTCTTTGGGATGGCTATTTTTAGCTGGATTGTCTCAGTCACCCCAGGGGTTGCAGCACAGCTCCCCAAACAGCTGTGTCAGCGCGAAAGAGGTGGAAGCAAACTGTGAAGACACGGGCGTCAGGGAGTCTTTGTTGGCCAGCTCCATCAGGGAAGCCACTGACGGTAAAGGGGCTCTGGAGGGGCCACTCAGGGCTACAGAAGTGCTGTTTCCTTCAAGCCACAAGCTTGTTTTCAAACAGGCCCTTTGCTTGTGCCTAGGCTCTGCAAACTATCAAGCAGTCAGTAAAAGCAAAATCCTAACGTTTCCCCCAGTAACAGAAGGACCAATGTTCTGTGTGGAAGGATAGTTTGGCTGTATTTTGAATATATGTTTTTTGCTAGTGAGTGAAAAGGTGGCTGCTTTATAGATGTGAAAATGAGAAGCAAAGGATAACAAACTCTTGC
The DNA here is from genome assembly GCF_036417845.1 of Apteryx mantelli. Taxonomy (NCBI): domain Eukaryota; kingdom Metazoa; phylum Chordata; class Aves; order Apterygiformes; family Apterygidae; genus Apteryx; species Apteryx mantelli. The sequence continues at coordinate 96,579,825 of NC_089978.1, forward strand.
TTACATGCCTATATTTTAAAAAGCAGTAGCTAAACTAGACTGTTTTAGAATGCAGGAGAAAACGTCTTCAGAACAGAAATACGCAGGGTTGTGACTTTTCACTGTTATTCTCGTGAAGGAAGAGAGAGGATTAAAAAAAGAAACCCTAAAACCCCAGTGACACATTTGCTAAACTTGTGTGTGAAACAGCAGGCACAACTAATTTCTCAACCATTACACACGGATTTCCATGGACCATTTTTACTGGGTATGCAGGGCAGTTTCCTGGATAACCGCACTTCATCATTCTACCAGGGAGCTCATTCAGACTGAAAGTTGGACTATTGGTTTTTAATTTTAATGCAGTCTTTCATTTTGATAGCTCTTCCACCTGACACGGAATTGCCATGGTGCAAATTAAATACAATAAAATTGCTAATCAGCCTATTAGAATATGTTGATGGTATAACATCTATTAGTTGTTGAATAATGTCTTCCTCCAATGTATTTTGAATTAAGTCTGCATGACAACAAAATTCATCCAGATGTGTGTGCCTACCCATAAAACACCCTCTGCATGTGCACCCATAGCGTTCTCTTGAAGGTCCATACTACTTTTTAACACAGTGACAATCCCATACAAATACCACTGAAAGCAAATGTGTCTTCAAGCAGTGGAATGAGCAATCAAACACAAAGAAATTAACAGTGAAGCAAGACAGGCTACACCCCCGAAGCCATTTGCGCTGGCCCTGTGCCTTTCGTAGGAATGCAGAACCGAGCGCAGGCTCCAGTCTCAAATCATAGTGAGTGTTTCTGATTTCAAGTGCTTCTTATCCCAGGAATACCTCCCACACTTTACCTCCCCAACAGGTAAAATAAACGACTCTCCTGCATCTATATCTTCTTAACCTGTTTTCTCCCGATTTCTTTCAAGCACTTGCCTGGCAGTCTCTCAGGTCCTTAATTCTGGTACACAAGAGCCAAAAATCTTTCTCAGTACCCCAAGAAGAAAAGCCCCTAGCCTGTTTCTTTCAGTATGTCTTTTAATTTTGCTACTCCAGTGCAAGTCTTCCCTTGCTCTCCCGTTGCAGAGACCCAAAATACAAACTTCTCTCCTCAGCTGCCCCTTCTTGGGGAGGGGCAATTTCCTATACAGACCATTTCTCCTGTCACCGTTCTCTGGTGCTATATCCCACATGGCTGAAGGCTGACACACCAAGAATGCCTTTGTCTGAATTTTAAAATAGGAAAAAGGTAGTAATGAATCCATTTTTTTTCTTATTTGGTTAATATGCTCTGTTGAAAGCTTCTAACCATTATAAAATAAAAATTGCTGAGGTCATTATGGGGAAATTTGTCTATATAAACAAATGAAGGTTCTATATCCAGCAGAATCAACCTTTATGGTAGTCTTCTAAAAGAAATATAACAGTGTATTATAAGGCCCTATAATTTGGGGAAGTTTATTTTCTGATAGGAATCTTGGGGTTTTAAATGGGTCAAAATCCAGACTTACCCAGTAATGTGTAATAAGAATTTAATATTACTCATTCTAGAAACCATCTTATAAAATGGTACAGTCCACTATGAGAACAACAGTGGTCAGGAATCTCACTGACTGTTCAATTTTTAAATAGTGGAAATGATAATGAGACAATTCAGGTGGATTTGTAATCTTAGGCATTCTTCAAAATGTCACTAGGCATCTTTCTGCATCTTTCTGCATCTAAATACCTTCAAGGATCAGGTTCTCTGTGCACCTAAAGCTTAAACAAACCAGCATCTGTGTCCCTCAGAAATGTCATGGGTTCAAGAGTAGTCTACTTGCAAGAAATGTTAGGACTCTTTATCATACCACCGATAAGAAAAGGAACAATGCAGTTGAAATAGGCAAAGATGATTCAGTTCAGTCTGAGGAGGGTTGCTTTGTATTCCCAGTCAGTTTAATGATCCTTTCATCTTTCAAGGAAATTATAACTGTGATTCACAGGGACAAAGTTAGCAACTTCCCCTTTTATCTAGGTCCTATTATTGGTGCTTGTCACAGCCATTCAAAAATCTCCTGGGCATAAAAATGGACAATTGCATCCTCCTCTCTGTCAGCAAGAGGCTGGGTATCATTAACAGTGCTTAAATTAATAGTGATTTTGGGAGGCTGTAAATGCACCCCTGCAGGAAACCTTGGATGAAGAGACAGGATATACATTTCAGCTCAAAGTCCTGCCTGCAAGTGAAGATCTGTGACATTTTCCAGTTCAAAACTAGACATTTAGAAGCTTAGTGCAGTGAGGTGTGCTGTTATTGTTTTGGTCTACGACATCAAGAGCTGCAAGAGATGGGGTGGAAGACAGCTTGTTGAAAAAAAGGATGTTTTTCATAATGGAAAGAAATCTGTAATATGTAATAAGTGACTGTGGGTGGTTCCCTGCTTCTGCTCTATTTTGTGCAATAGAGGTCTCAGGGCTCTGAAAGGAACTGGAAGGCAGGATCAGGTCTTTTATCAAACCTAGTATTACCATGGATAGCATGGCATCCAGATTTTGCTGGATCTTGTGAGCAGAAGTGAAATAACTGAGCTTAGTCTAGGTGAGGTCAAAGCGATGCTGGTAAGTGGAGGGGATCTGGCTTGCGGTCAGCTACAGCCCACCAAGCTTTTCCATGGAGTCAAGCTGAGGGGCTTTATAACTAAGGCTGTCTCTGAAAGAACCAGCTGCTCCTGATGGCTGTGGTGACCCTTCATGCTAGAAGTAGATGCGCGGATACCCTGGGATGAGTGTCCTAGCACTTAGGGCTGGTCAGGGCCCAAAGCAGCTTACTACCATGGAGGTACCACACAGTCAGAGGCAAGAGAGTCCTGCAGCAACACGTTCCTGATCCTCTCTGCTCCTCTGCCCTCCCTATTAAATTTTATCTGGCCGTGAGAAACTGCTGCAGGGTCTGTTTCATGGGTGCCACATCGCTGAGGCTGAGACAACTCTGCTTTCCTGGGGGAAGGGAGGGGTGGGAGGCCCCCAGCCTGACATCCCGGTCTCAGATGCCCAAAGGGCTGAACTGCCCTGTGGGCTGGGGGAGCTGGGGGTCAGGGCTTTTCTTGGAAGATGATGCATATGTCAGACTGAGGTAATGCTTACCCCTACGCTGAGCTCTGCTCTGGAATAAATGTACAAAGTCTTTGACTTTGCACTGTTGCCACTTCATCAGCTGGACATAGAAGTGTTTACTGTGAGTCTAAGAAGGTAGCGTGGAAATGCACGTTGCTCTAAGTAACTGTCCCATCCCTTCTCATCCATCAGATAGCACCGAGCTCTGCCTGCTACAGCTGCAAATGAACAAGCTGGCTTAACTTTAATAATACTGGTGAAATCTTGGTGAATTATGTCAGGTTTTCTTTTAAGTAAATCGACAATGAACCCGTTGGACGCTTGCCTAAATAAAACAGATTGCCAGAAGCTGGAATGATAATGATCAATCCAGTTTTTAACTACCCAAGCAACAGGAACCCCCTTCCCACCCAGCCATACTCATCAGACACCTAAATGGCACTGACAGGAAGCATCTTCTAGTGAATAAAGCTTTCATAGTTCCTCTCTACTACCCTTCACTAGAGCACTTTGCACCTTGCCAAATTCACCTCTTTCCAATGGCATTTTCATATTTCAAAAGCTTGTTGTTGGTTATTTTGCCCACCTACTAGTTGTCACTTTGTTGAGATTGACATTTTTCTTTTGCCTCGTAAGTCAAACCCTCCAGTCCCAATTGAACAGAGCTCAATTTAAGTGACCTTCAGCAGATATCATTGTAATTATAGCCTTCTCCTCCTGACCCCCTTCTCACACGTTTTATCACAGAGTAACAACATTTACCCTTTCTTTAGCAATTGAATGAGCTGATGAACTCGAAGTGTAAAACCAGAGGGTCTTCTCAGTGCAACTCAGCTAGCAGGGGGTCTTGAAGGTAATAAGAAAGCTGTAGCATGTGGCTTTGTCCCTTCTCTGAAGAAAAAGCTAATTGGAAAACAGTTATTTTCATAGTATCAAAGAAACTCAATCAGTAACAGACAGGAAATAATCCTCTTTTATAACAGGTCAAATAATATGTCATCGAGGTGCTTTTAACTTCATTGAAATTTGTCCCTTGATAAGTGACATTTTAATTATGTGATCAGGTAATAAAATAATACATGCCTGAAAACCTGTGTCCAACCCACACATCATTAACGCTCCTAAATTAACCATGGATGATAAGGTAGAACTTAATCTTACATAGCAAATACTCTACTGGACATTTTTCATGTGCATGTTTTGGAGTTTTTAAACTGACTATTCAATTTGGCAAAACAACTAACATAGCGACATTAATCTAGCCCATAAAATAAACAATAAATGTAACAAATGCTTTTTAATCTACATTGTAATGGTGCCATAATCCAACAAAATGGCATGAATTTGAGGATTAAACTTGTATATTGCTTTAACACGAGTATTCCCCCTTGGGTCTTGGCAGTTCGTGTAGATCTCTAGCTGAGAGATGGGTCCCAAAACAGTGTGTGTGTCTCATGAACCAAATAAGACTGACACTCCATGAACTGAAGCACGCACATTTCTTTCAAGACTGTGTGAATTTGTCTGAATCATTTTATTTTCTGGTCCTAGGATAGACAGGCAGCTTTATCTCTTTTTTGTTGTTGAAGAAAAGGCATCTTGTCTGCTGTTTTTATAACTGCAATCTTGTGCTTTGTTTTCTCCCTTACCACAGCCCAGCATGCATATGGTTCCTTGGAAAATGCAGAGCGGTTCACCCCAGGTGCACTTCATGCCTTTGGCAGCATGCTATGCACTGTGAGCAAACTTTCAGCATGGCAGCCCTAGTGCAGTGTTGCATGTAAAGAGTAGCAACGTCCCACCAATAATTCTCTGCCATTGAGGAAGATGCTATAAAATCAGGGGAGCTGATTTCCTAGGGGACAGTCTGCTGCAAAAGAAGGACTCCCACTTCCCCATGGAGATTTAGCTGCAGTTGGTGTGGGAGAGGCTGAACCAGAAGCATGGCCTTAAAACCCAGAGCTGAGACCTCTTAGCAGAGATAACTATGAGAGAGCAAAGCCAACTGGAAGTTCATGAGGGAGGGCTCCTGCCGAGTGGAGGTAGAGGCAGGTCCAGTGGTCACACTCCTGTGCCCTGGCCAGCTTCCCTGAGCTGGTTCAGCCGTGTGCTCCAGCACTGGGACAGGGGCTTCCTGCACGGCAGAGGGAGCAGGAGGGGGTCCGCGATGCTGTCAGCCACCTGCTGCACAGAGCGTGGTGGAAGGGGGAAGGCAGGGGCTGCAGTGAGGGGCACATCACCCAGCAGCCAGCAAGAGCATCCTTTCTGCAGAGCACGAGCTGGGGCATCAGGTCCCTCTCAGGCCTGTCGCATGCCTGGACCTTGGCTGCCAATCTCTTAGGTAGCCTGCCGTAGGGGGATCAGGATTTAAAAAAAAAAAAGAATAAATCTGTGCAGTCTTTATCTGTGAACTTTTAAGACTGCTGGCATTTAGAGCTATTTGTTGGAGCAAAATCCATTAAAAAAGAATGAACTGTGCTAGTCAGAAAACTCCGTGTAGGCCATAAACTCCAGAGGCAATAGCTTCAAAATTCAACCACTGTGTCCTAAACAACTTGAGTCTCATCTAACCTATAAACATCTCCAGATGTATTGCAGTACCTAGGCAGTGTACATAGATTTCAGAATACAGTGGGGATCTGTCCAGAAGAGATGATCAATTTCCCATTCGTCTTCTGTGCTGCCCATTTGCTTCACCATTACATTTAAAATAATGGAAGTTACACTGTGATCACAAGCACGTAATTCACAAATGTGCTGTCCTGATGTGATTTGGATGCAGACACGTAGGTAAGATTTAGTGGGGTTTAGATTTGCTTTTCTGCAGCTCCCATTTTCCCAAAAGGAGAACCTCTAGCTGCTTTGCTCAATTTACATCCCATTGTTGCCAAAGATCAAATTTGGGTATCCTCAACCCTTGGACTGACAAGGAACTGGAAGGACAAAGGTAAACTGTTTCAAAGATATCCTTGTGTGTCTGTCATCTCTTTTATCCTGGAGACCAAGAAGCTATCAGAGACCTTTGACGTTCTGTGGGGAGACACAGACCAACCAGGGATGGGATTGGATGGGCCTGGGGGTTATTCTGCTTCATGCCTAAAGGGGGTGTAAAAATCCCTACACCTCTTGGGAACCAGCAGAATCTGCTTTTTTCCTGGTTCTCCAACCCCTATTTTTTCCTCTAATGGCCTGCCCTTTATGCTGGGAGTAAGCAAATGCCATGTCCAAATGCTGAAAGACATAAGAATTGGACCCAAAATATGCTTCTACCCCACAATGGCAACCTGCAGGCACAAGAAGACTAGGGTGAGTTTATGCATTAGAAAGACTGGTGCCCAAGAAAGACTCTTGTGTGGTAGTGTGCCTTTAAAAAAAGAGAACAACTGCAGTGAGAACAGTAATGGTTCTGAAGTGCAAAGCATATAATAAAAAGTGTTATTTATTAATAGTGCTGCTGGAAACTCCCTGGAAACTGTATCTGCCAGCAGCGATATCTGCATGTCAATCTAACTCTCTCTTTTCGTTTTGTAGCAAAAATGCTGTATTATTCCTCTTGCTGCTGTGATCCCCTCTCAAGCTGCTCTAATACATGCCACTCCGTTTTGCTCCTTTTGGGATAAATCCCCTCCCATGCCATCTGTCTTATGCTCCGATTCCTCCCCTACCCTCCCCCACCACTTCCCACACACAGACTTGAACCAGCACCTCCTTAGCACCCTGCCTGAGCCCACAGCGAGAAGTGCTGTGCCAAGGGAGGTTTTGAAGGTCACTGAGGCTTTTGTTTGCCCAAAGGACCTGAGTGATATGTCTGAGATAATGAGGAACTCTGATGGAACATGTCAGCATCATCCTTGTGGGCTCAGCTTTTGCCAGACGTGGGGATATATTGAGTGTTTTCTCTCTCGCCCCGCAGGCCTTGGCTGGCCAGGACAGCAGGTTCATGAACAGGCACGGGAGGCATTGAAAGGGTGTCAGGCGCTGTTAGGAGCCTTCGTGCCATGCATTTGCCCTCTGCTGTTTTAGAAGACGCTGCCCACCTGTGAGCTAACAAAACCACACTGACCTCAGAGGGCTGGCAGAGGAGGGTTTAATTACACAGAGCGGCTGCAGAGTGGTGGCATGTTTGGCAGCACGAAGGAAAATGTTATGGCCTCCAAAATCATTTGGATGCCCACATAGCCAAAACAACCAAGGTTATGGGGTAGCATCTTGTCAAAACCCTTATAGTAGGGCAGACAGAGGAGGATTTGCCAAATTTCCAATTAGCATCATCTACCTGGTAGTAGGCCAACTTGGTGTCCAGCTTTCTCCTTATGTTTGAAGTCTTTACTAGACAGGCTCTTCCAGGCGTTCTGATCCAGATACCGGTTTTGGATGAATTCCCCCAAATCAAGTTCCACATTGGACTTTCCCCAGATATTAACTAGCAATCTGGTGTGCTTGTGTGGCCAACTAGCAGCACACTGGAACAGCAGCTTCCATCAGAGCCTGAGTGATGAGAGCTGGATGCTGCAGAGAAGGAGCAGGCTCGCGGCAGCTCCAGCAAACGAAAGCCAGCAGGTAGCTCCCTGCACACTGGACGCCAGTAAGGAATGAATAGCAGTAGGAAGTATGAGCTGGGGCTGTTGAGATATGACACTGGAGAACAGTTTTAACTGAAACTGTTGCCTGGGCTTGGGTAATAGGATCTTTTAGGTGAGGAGCACAACACAAATGAAAGAATATTTGATCTGATTTCCTTTCAGACTGAAGCTCTTTGTAACAGCCTGCCTACACTTGGGCTCCGTTTGGCAAGGTTTCCTGCTGCGAGCCGGCTTAGAGCAATGTCAAACAGTGTGTATTGGCAGGATGTAGCCAGGCAGACGGCACAGTCACCAATTAATAGCAGACAGCAATATTTAAACTAATCATTACAGAGATCAGCATAAAACAAAACTCTCTTACTACAATTAACAACATAGGCACTAAAACTGATGCTGTTTCAAGCTATTCATTAGCTAACAACTGAATCTAGCCAACAGCACTTGACTGGGTTAGTGTCATTGTTAGTCTGGTGTCTTCTGGAAATAAGGCTTACATGATCTCAGATGCTGTGTGCACACATCTATATAACCAGGTGGTGTCGTACTAAGGGGGAATGAGTGTGATTTATTTTGGTGCCATCCCTTATGGTTCCAAGACCGCATGTCCACATTACATCTTTACCAGCCATGAAGTTTGTACCAGTTTCCATACAACGTGCCACACAAACACAGAGCACTAACAGCCAAAGGGCCTCCTGTCTGTATTGCAAGTGGGGTGCTCTGGGTGGCCGCTTAGTGTGCAACTCCAGCATTGGGTCCAACAGGTGGGAAACAGCTTTGAGCTGGTCACTGCCATGACCAGATCGGTGTTCGAATGCAAGACTCCAAGTAAGGACACAAGGAGAATTTACACCAGAAGAACCCCTCCAGTACACTACATTGCTAAGCTAGACACCGCCCTTCCCAGTAACTTTTGAACCCTTTGACAGGGAATGAAAGACTTTAATCAGCCTCCAAAATGAGTATGAAAAGAGGCAGGCAGACAGAGCGAGCTCCTACTAATGTCCCTACTGAAGGCAAGGCTGCAGTATGAACTCACACCTCTCCTCGGAGGAGTGAACCCACACAAGAGAGCACCCTCCAGACAAAGCTGCCATGAGTGATCAAGTTAGCACACCCTAAGAATTGCTTGACCCCTACAGGAGGGGCTTTCTGCCTCTCTGCTGATGTGGGACAACCAGTGATACCGGTCCACTCCTAGTCTGCTGCAGACAGACAGTGAAACATTTGCTTGAAACGCTTTTAAACTTTACCCTGCATTTGCCACGGTCTAGAAGTGCACATACAGTCATTTACTATGTCTCTGAAGGGAGGAAAAAACTGTTCAGATGTGATTTCCAAGAGACTGAGTTGATACAAGAGCACATGCTAAACTGGCAAAGAAAACTGCCATTGTTTTTTGTGTTTTTCTTTTTTTATCTTTGTATCTATCTATCTAAATCCTTCATTTGCCCTCTCACTCTCCCTCCTGTGTGCCAGCAGGCCCCCTTGAACCCTTCACTCCTTAATCCTAACAGGGTCGCACTTTTGCTTGGTTGCCTCAGACCCAGCACTCTCCCTGCTGACCTCCAGACAGCTAATTGTGCAACTCCTTAATGCTTACAATGTGCCACCTCCCCCCGGCCTTCACAGCACTTTCAACCTCTTACAAGTTGAAGCTAGCAGCCATCTCAGCCTAAAACACCATCATCATCATCTGTATTGCAATAGCATCAGAAAGACCTAACCAGGATCAAGGCCCCATTTTACTCAGAGCTGCATAAATACCCAAAGAGGGACAGTTCTTGCCCTGACAAGGTTATGGTCTGAAGGTGAAAGCAGACAAAGTGAAGGCAAGTGGGAAACATGTAAGCAGAATGTTCATGGTAATGCTAGCCACACAGCTTTTTAGTCTCCCTCTTTTTTTTTTCCTGAAATGAAAATAAAATAAGTTGCTGGCTTGTTTTTCTGAGTGTTGTGAATTAGTATTTGCAAAAGTGATCATCTGCTTCCATCCACCTTGGTTCTGTGCCAGTGCTGCTCTGGGCTATGCTTCCTGAGGAGCTCTCATGGCTCTACAGGAATAACGCAGTACAGAAGCACCGGAAGATGAAGGAAGAACACTTGCTCTCCCACCTCCGTCTCTCACTGATGGCACCAGGCTAGCAATAAGCCCAGCAACAGCAACCTGAATGCAATGTGGCCAAGAGTGTCCTGTCAGACCCCAGCCTAGGGCTGGAGTGGAAGGGTGGACCACATCCCTTTACTTACTCTTGTTTTGACCCAAAATGGGAGAGAACATCCCAGCCAGTTTGCAGAGCACACTTCTGCCAGGGAGAGGAGAGAAAGAAAGTTTTGAGAACCAGAAAAATCACTCTGAAGTAGGGCACAATATCACTTCATTCTAACTCTGAGGAAGATAATTTATTCTCTTCTTTCTCAGGCAGTGGAAGTATACCAGGATTGCCGAACTGCACAGCAAGGACGAAGGACAGCCTGTCCTGTCCTGTTGCAAAAAGTCCTACTCTTAAAGTAAGGCTTCAGAACAGTGTATGAGGTTTTGATTTGCATCCAGACTGGAAAAGTGTTTGCCAGCCATCAGGCTGATGTGATTTGAAGCAGCTGAGATATTAAATGCACTAAACCAGAATGTATAATAGCCAGGCTGGCAGACCTTTAATTATTGTCGTGCTTCTGGGCACTGGTATCATTCAAATTAAAAGCTTTCCCCACTACTTGCATTTTTTTTAATATGTTGATGTACTCTGCACTGATGGATTGTCCTCTCTTGTCCTTCTCTCACAAAATGCTTGGCACAATTTGCCTCAGTGCAAAACTAAAAATTATTGGCATGCACTTGTCATATGTTTGCTGCTCTTTTTGTTTTGAAGCATTGACCCCAAAACTAGAAGAAATGTTTGCTGAGTTTGGAGGGGCAGTCTTGATTCTTCAGCCACCAATTGCCCCTCTCAGAAAGAGTAGGAACCCTCATTATTAATAGCAATACTGACATGCTGGTGCAAGCTTCCCTAGAGCAGCACCTTTGGTAGTGCTGGCTGATGACATAGCAAACTATCCTTGCTGTGTGCTACACAGCTCTAATTTTCCTCTCCCAGCTGGTCCAGAGACAGATATTCTGGGCCCATTCAGTGCTCAGATATAGCAGCAGAAAGCTCGAGCAACTCCTCTGAAGTTGAAGCAGCCTCTCTCAATTTGCATGGTTGTCACTGATACCAGAATTTGGCTCCTTCTCTAGTACTGTGATCAGGCTGCTCGCTTGCTCATTTTAACTCTGGAACAAGTGGAACTGTTTTAAGTAGAATGAGCCTAGTACCAGCAAAAAATATTTATCAGAAAAGTTGCTTGCATCTTCTACTGAGGGGGAAAAGCCCTAAGCTAGGTAGAGAAATACTCTTAATTATTCTCCTGGATGGCAGGCATAGCACGTTTCCATCATGTGGAGGTTCTTTTGCAGGAGATGCAGTACCCATGTTTTCTGCACTGCTTCCACATCACAGGCCCTGATTTGCCGTAGCTGCCACAAAACTTTCAACACTTGCTACATTCTGCAGCTCCCCTTGTTTTATGTATTACGCAGCTCATTTCATCTTTGGAGCAATGGCATAGCACAGCTAGAATGGGACCAGGACTCAAACCAGGAATGAAAAAAGGTCTGTCTGTCAGTGCTTGTCCCTACCTCACATCTCCCCAGCTCCAGGCCTTAGTCTCTCTGCATACTCAACAGCAACACTATTGCTTCAAGGGGAAGGTCACATTTGCAGTCTATTTTATCCATCAGGAACTTGGTCTAGGTGCCTGAATGCAGAACCAGGAGCCAGAAAATTCCTGGATTTATAATCTTGACTGCAACACCAAATCATTCACTGGCCTTCAGCAATTCATTTCACCTTTCTGCCTTAGTTTCCCCATGTGTGAAAATGAGATAATGTTTACTTTCCTCCCAGGGATATTGCATGGATTAATTTGTTAACTGAGTTTGAAAGGTGGAAAACATTTCACACATGTTAAGTATTGTTACAAGAAACACCGTCCACTCCCACAGAAGTGATTTTAGAAGCTCAAAAATAAAGAAAATTAAAGAAGAGAAAAGTCAAGAACACTGGCTACCTCAAAACCAGCAGGATCCGGGAATGCTGAAGAAAGGAGATCACATAACTGGGAAAGGTTTGCAAATGCAAAACCTTTCAGCCCTTTGGAAGCCAGATTAGGAGAAAATGAGGTGGACAAGTAGGATCTTTTCCTTGGTTCCTGACTCAAGCCCAACATAGTTAGCTAGCAGCCATATACTCTGACTGGCTGGTGGCCTCTCTGGATCTGGTCTGGCTGCAGGTATAGCATGGGCCGTATTGTACATACTGATATAATAACCCAGCTGGGCTCTCAGCAGAGCAAACAGGGATGGCACGGCCTCAGGTGTGCCTCTGAAAGGGATCAAGGAAAGACAAGCGAATTTGCACTTCCCCTGCCCGGCCTAGTTCCAGCCTCCGTGATTAAAGACAGGATCACACAGCCATTCCTCCTGCCTCTCACTAGTATTAAATTAAATGGAAAAAAAAATCAATAGTATATGTCCAGGACCAAAAGAAGCTGCTGTCATAGACAGAGGAAGAGAACCTGCTCAGGTGCCAGTATGAGCCACAGCACTAACTCATGACAACAACAACAACAACAAAAAAATAAATAAAAAGCAATAGCTCTCCTAATCTGCCATTTATTCTGCAGCTTCTCAAGGTGCTAGCTATTTTGGCATAAAGACAGCATTAACAGAGCATCTACAGTGACAATCAGCCAGCCTCTTCTGCATGTAGTCATACCTTTGGGAGGCATCATTACCCTCAGATCTGCCTCCCTGCCAGGGTTTGGTCCTCCCAGATCCACTAAAAGAGTAGCCCATGTGTGCGCTTTAATTCCCTCAGTAGGAAAGGTCAAGCACAAATAGGCTGAGTTTAGCCTAAAGTAAACTGGGGGAAGTTTATGCAAGCTGATTTCCTGCCAGACCTGCCACGAAGGGGTTTAAATTCTCTCCACAAGGTGCTAAAGAGTACGTGTTCACTGATAACCTGGATCCAAAAGATGGTGCCTGATTATAGCCTGAGTGATGTGAGAGCCTGCGAAAGTGAGGTTTTATCATTGACAGCTGGCATAAGAGGAGATGAGGGTGTTACAGCGCTGTTACTTTTCCAAACTGTACAGCTGTATAGCCCTTTCCATAGCTGTGATAGCTTGCTCACATCTGTCCCAATCTCCTTTCTCGCCTTGCCTGTATTTGTACCTACTTTGCCTAGATGTATTTTCACCTAAATTGCTACATGCATTTTGTCTCTAAACGCACTTAGTGGTCCTGCATCTTCTTTCTCTTGTATCAGTGTAAGTGAGGAGTAATCCTAAAGGAGATTCACAAGGGCAAAACCAGTGAAAAATGAGTGAAATCAAAGGAGGTCCAATTTATAGACATTGTAAGCTGATTTTCTTTAGAATAGAGGCTAATCCAATCAAAAATAAGAAGCTTCCAGATTTCAGTACTTCTAAGAAAGAAAGTTTTTAGATATAAAGAACAGATCATTCTCAGCTGTCACAGGCAGCATAGCTGATAAAAGCAATAGAGATATATTGACTGGCTCCAGCTGAGGATCTGGCTGGGTGGAATTAACCCTGTTCCAAAGCACAGGCCTGTATTAGTTTAAAGACAGAGAAAAGTCCACATGATAGGTCTTAGTTTAACTTTCCAGGGGAAGTGTGAGCTGGAGATATGCTCTGTACTCACAGATAGGAAGGGCAGATGGGAACCGGCTATGAGGCACCTGCTGAGGTTCCTCTCCGTTCTGGATCAGTCTAACAAACACAAGTGTTTGTGGACACCTAGAGCTATTAGCAAATAGTTCTTACTATTGCTTGGCATGAGAGAAGGGAGAAAAGTTAGGGGGGAAAAAAAGAAAGTACACAGTATTAAGACACTGCTGGAGCCTGAAGTCAATATTGCCTGCTGCTCACAGAGCTGCTGTTGGAAGGGCCATGCACCTCTCTTTATAATGTCTGCAATTAGCTTTCCATACACATGAGCTCCTGACTTTAAAATAATTTCCCCTTCACCCCCAAAGGAAAATGAGTTTGTAAAGACATTGCTTCCAGAAGCACAGTTCTTTCCTCATCCTTGAGTGGTTTTGGCGGGCAGTCTCATGCCCCCTGGCTTACTCCAAAGAGAATTTTTGCCTTGCTGAGCATCACTTATTGTGGCCAAGACTTCAAAGAAAACAAACAGGGCCAAAACTTCAAGTACAAAGCCCATATTTAAGCACATGTATAAGTGGCCTGTTTTCAGCTGTGCTTAGTATGTAGTGCTTCCAGCTGACTTATTTTCATTCTGCTTCTCTTTTTCGCCCCAAGCCCCAATATAACCATGGTGTTTTGATACAATGACAGGTGTACATTTCTCCTGGTAGACTCAGGTCTATATTTCTGCATACTGTGCTGATACCCGCATGGAAAGGCTGAAGGGTATAAAAGTGAATAACCCTTAATCTCACTGCCATTTAACACAAACAGAAAGCCAAAGCCAAACCAGATTATTTCCATGGCACTGAATAATTCGCTTCCTCCAGAGACATTGTCATCCACTCCTCTTTAAGCCTATGCATTAATTACATTCCACTGAAGTTCTCAAAATAGGTCATAAAGGGGACTCATGGCATGCAGATAGCTCTTGCTGGTACAGAGGAATATTTTGCCAAGTAATACCTGGTAGACAGTGTAGATATTCTAGTGTAGATAGTTGAGCTTTTTATATTGCTTCCTGGATTTGTTCACTCTGGTTTGTTCAAGGTCTGCCCTGGTGTTTGTGGGCCCTCGGTGACCTCGGGGGAAGCCCTCCTGCCCTGCCGAGAGCCCCCCCAAGAAAGCTCGAGCTGTGGCTCTGCGCGAGGAAACGAGGCGGCCAAGGAGCCCTTGAATCTAGGCATGGAGACAGAGGACTCAGTAAAAAGGCTGCAAAATACAGAAAATATGGAATTAGATTACTTAAAAGAAATGGGAACTACAAAACACTGAGCGCAGAAGACCCTCTGGGCGATAGATATTCATCCCCAAAGTATAACTTTTACTTAAGTCCTTTAAGCTAGTTACATAAGAGTTGGATTTGGCCTACCCAGGTAAAATCCATTGTTTTAGTGAGTAACATTAATTTGAAAAATTAACTTTAATTTTTAATGTTTTTTAATTGACTTTAAAAGAGAGGGAGGAAAGATGCCCCTTCAAATTTCAGAATAATGTTTTTTCGGGGGGGGAGTGATAAATATTAATATTCAAAGCTGTGTTGATTAACTTTAGTGCGGTTGCTAAGCAACAAGGTCTTTTGTCTGTAGTCTAGGCAGTGTTTTAGGGAGGATTGTGTAGGAATGAATTTCATATGGCTTCTACAGAAAAATATTTTTGTAGCTTATTTTAAATAAAGAGAAACCCAAATATGGCTCCTTGACCCCCCCCCTTTTTTTTTTACATGAAAGACTGTCTGTTGAAGAAGTAGTTATGGCTGCAGCCCGAGAATATGTATTTTGAAGATGTTGTGAGCCTAAC
Organism: Apteryx mantelli; assembly: GCF_036417845.1. NCBI lineage: Eukaryota > Metazoa > Chordata > Aves > Apterygiformes > Apterygidae > Apteryx > Apteryx mantelli. The sequence continues at coordinate 96,595,060 of NC_089978.1, forward strand.
AGCAAAGTCATAGGCACAGTGAAGGGCAGTGCAGGCACTCTTTTAACACAACATCAATATTCGCTCAATCTATCTCTGCATAGTATGATTTTTTTAAACTCTCCAATTCAGATGTGGGTACTAATTTGTTGTTTCTGGCAGCATCAGTTACTTTTTAGTCTGTCACATTTTTTTTTTCCAAGTCACCTTAATGAACTTCATAAACGTATCCCAGACTGGCATAGAAATGGAATGGTTAATAACGTACCATCAGGTAACTGATAAAATAAAACCATACATTTCCAGATATCAAAATCATGTATGTGTTGGTCTAACCCTTGCAGTAAAATTCAGCTCCACAATCCTTTGAATTCAATACATTCAGTTTTATTTAAGATCTAGAGCTCAGGAGTACAGTGCAAAGGAACAGCTTTTGATTTGAGACATGCAGAGAGAAAATTATATTTTATTAAGTTTGTAAAAATGCTGACTGCAGAGAAATTTTAAATAATTTACTCTTAAGGAATGAAAGTACTCCTATGTTCTGATATAAAAGAAAAGCTAAAGCTTTGCTGTTTATATTACAGAGTAGAGGCAAAAAGTGGTAAACTCAGTGAACTGCTAACAATCTGTGCCTTTCTCCTATGATTTGTCCTGGGATTGCATCCTCAAAACACAGCCATCACACATTTTTAACTATTGCAGCTACGTCATTAAAGAAAAATACATGGTGGACTGGAAGAGCAGCAGCAGCACAGAGGCTGTGGATTTGATCCTTCATAAAGAAAATGCCATCGTAAAGTCCTCTACACATTGACAGAGGGTCTGGAGGCAGGAAAGTGTCCCTACCCAGAGCATCAGTCTTGGGAAAATAGCACTGCTCTACTTCTTTTACCTGGCTCTCATGAAGAAATGATTAGCTTGAAAAAAAGAGAGCACACACCATTCCTTACTATTTCTCTGTTCCAAGTAGCTGGCAGAGGAGCTTGCCAAAGCCCCACTGACAGATTCCACTTCCTTCCCTTCTTCCTGGGCTACCCAAAACCACAGGCATCAGTGTTGCCTTGCAAGACACGGGCCAAGAAAAAAATCTGTAACTGTTACTCTGCTGGCCATAAAGCGCTCCAACTCCTTTGTCAGTAAATACAGGTCGAGTTCTGGCCCACATCACACCCTTGTACTCGCCTCTAAGGACTCTGTTGTGCTACTGGCAGAGTAAGCAACTCATCTAGGCTTATCAGGACAACATGCAAAGAATGTTCTCGCTTTCTCAAACCATGGAGATTTGTGAGAGCCTGGTACTTCTGCAAGAGGAAGAAGATGACAGCAGCAGAAAGGGAGGTGCAAACCTCCAAGTAAAAGGTAAGGAGAAGTTTTCAGTTGTTCTTAGTCGGTTACTAAAACTTTTTGCAAAATATAGAAAAAGAAAACAGTTTTCTGTTGATGTGGGGTTTGTCAATGTAACTGCATGAGATCCAAAGGCAACCATAAGCAGGTGCTCAGAGGACCACTGACCATGCTACCAGCACAACAGTTAATTTCAAAAAACTCAAGGTGAGTCCAACATGGAGCATGTGGGAACCACCGGGGATTTTAGTGGGTTGTTTTGATTTTTGTTTTTAAAGTGGAAAGTTTTCCTTTGCAAGAAGACAAACTCCCTTTGCATATGGGCCTGCTGTGGCAGCGTTATATCAAGAAATTAAACAAGGTGCCACTTAGCATCTCAACAGGGTGATAGATAACATATCCCAGTGCTTTCAGAGATTTTTGAACTACAGACCAGTACCAAATTTCCGGTTTTCTCAGAGTTCACCAAGTTTGCTTTCTGTGAACCCTCTATGTAAAAACATGGTAGCATGGATGTGGCTCTGTATGGCTTCATGAACAGCAGTGGTCTGTGGATCTCAGTTTGGGGGACCACTGACTTACATCAAAGCTGCTGGTATCTGACACAAGTTCTGATAGCATATATGCTCAATATCACTTTCATGAGAATTCAGCTTTCTTCCTGTATGTGTATCTACTCTGCTTTCCCCTTCCTCCTTCCAGAGCTCCCTGCTCTGGTCTAGGCTGTAGTAGTAGCAGAGAAGTCATATGAGGGTTTTGAAAGCCACAGGACTGGGACTGTTTTTAAATGCATTGGGCTGGTGGAGCTAGGGCAAGTGATGCAGGTATACTGCTCATGATGCAGGTATTAATGTGTAGCCAGTTCTCAAAGAACAGCATTCCCAGAGGTCTGCTGCCCTGTAGCCCCTCCACAGAAGTGGCATAAGTCACTGTACAGGGAGCACTTTGTCACAGGATCTCTCTGAAACATATAGCACCTAAGAGGGACCCAGACCCAGGCTGTCAGGACCTGTCTTGGAGTCTGCCAAAAAAGACCACCCGTGCTGTCCTCCTAGATCAACTGCCAAATTCAAAAGATTTGATTTGATCTGAGGATTGTCTGCCTAGGCGTGCAAGCCATTGGCCTGGAAGGAACAATATGGGGCAACTATTCCCAGTGTGCTGGAAACAAGAAAGAACAAAACCTCCAAATCCTTCTCAAGAGCGAGTAGACCTGGCATCTGCTTTTCACTTTTACTCAGCAGGTATCTGCATCCTTTAGTCTTCTACTCCATCATAGGACTTTGGAGGTGGTTTAGAGCAAGTCTGCACACACTTTCGCCAGGATCCATCTGTGCATGACTAGTGCCTCCTCTAAATATCTTTTGACATGAATTCAGATCAAGACAGTCTTTGGTCTGGAAGTGAGTCAGCTCTGGCTGTTTTGCTCCTTTGAGGCATACTGCTATTCTGCTCAGGGTACAAAGGGGTGCCTGGAGAGGCCAGACACAGGATGAAATAAGCAGTCAAGAGCAGTGTCTGTGCAGCCTGTAGAATTCTCTCTATGCAAAGAATAATTCTGTTTAGCTTTTCCCAACTTTATGAGTGCATTCACATATGTTAGCTATAGACAGTGTTGTTGCATCATCAGAAATGGCATAGTGGGCTAAGCTGTCCTCTGCTGGTTGATGAGGAAGAGGATGGCACCAGCACCTATTATGGCCAGTTATAGTAGCTGCTGAGACTATATTGCCATTGGGGTTACTTCTGTATGGAGCTTGTTGTCAAGGTACATTATGACTGGTCCTGAGTTTTGAGGTAGCTGGTTGCTGAGCATATTTCGGTTGCCCAGCAGTCCCAATCTCAGCATTTGGCAGTAAACAGTAGTGGAGGACCTCCAGGGGAGTAGAAGACACATGGACTGTGAACACCAAAGAGCCAAGCACCAGAGCAAGTGCTAGATCTGTTCCCACTACAAGGATCAGAGTAGGCCTGGGGCAAGCCCTGGGTCCATAGGAGGCTAGATGCAGTTTCGCACCAGTGTGAATCTATGGGATTCCTCTGCAGTTCTACATCCTGGCAACTGGTATGACAACAGGGTCAGCTCACGACGTAGGATAGCTGGAGGTCCTGTGAGTGTTGTAGAGCTCTTGGAAAGGTGTACTGCACATTGAGGAATGAAAACATGGGCCATGTAGCAGCCCAAGTTGGGATTGCAGGTCCCGTAGACTGAGATCAAGAGTACCCTATAAGACCTGGGTAGCCCCAATGTTTTGCTCATGGCACTTGCCTATTGCTGAGAGTGCCTAAGCCAAGATATCACTCATGGCCAGGGACTTAGATATTGAGGGCATCTTCAGGGTGCTTTTGACCTAACAGAGTAGGTCCAGCAGTAAGTACGGAATGGACAAAATACCTCAAAAGGCTCATGTGTGTCCTCAGGCTGCTGTACTGTTTTCTTCTTTATCCTTTTACACACTGGTATTCTCATTTAACCAAAACCAAATGGTAAGGTAATCTAAACTGACATTGTATCAGCTCTGCTTTGACGTAATTCTTATTTAAAGTCATCCAAACCAGCCCTGAAAAGTAGACTTATTAGGGCCCATCCACAAAGGGATGGGTACAGATCCAGCTAAACATATCTCTTTATAAATAAGAGTGATGGGGAGGAAAAAAAAGATTTTACAGTTTGTGTTGCTATTATAATATCAGAGCTCTTTCATAGCAACATCACAGAATTTAATGTTGTGGTAGGTTATATGCAGAATCTGTGCGTACCAAAATTAGAATATGCACATATAAGGTTTTGAATTCAACCTACCTCAGGCAGAAGGGACTGCATTTTACAGTGGAGCTTAGTGTGTGTTGCTTTCATCAGCTGCAATTCACAGCTCAGAACTGTGAAAAATAAACCATGACAGATAAAGAGCCAAAATATAAAGCAAAATATAAAGTGTTCTTCCCAATAAAGATATATCATGTCCTTTTCCTCCACCTATATACTAACTGCCATACAAACAACTCAGAGTCTTGAGTGTACCCATTCAGATAATTTCTTCACTTGTGGCAAGACACATGGTCGGAGCAGTGCATCACTCCTCATCTTCTTTTTGACTTGTCTGGAAAGAGTTTGCTGCTGATGTTCTAATCCTTCTGGGCCTGTCCAACAGCAAAGCAGACAGATGGTCTAAGTGGGGATCTTGCTCAACAATCCCTCTCTAGAACATAATACTCAGCTGCTTGCTAAGTGAGTTCCTACTAGTTAAATGTGAAAAACTGTCCATGTACTAAAATCTACTCAGGAGGAGGTATAAAATAACCTGCAAATGGGTTTCCCAGGATAGAAAAGTCACAGTGAAAAGACCTTGGAGTGAACAGGTGAGCCATTTTGGCTGTATCCTGCCAGTCTCTGACATCACTTTACTCATGAGGAATCCTTTTTCAGTACATTTGATCAATGTTAAGAGGGAGAACTAAGGATTTCTGGATGCAAATACAGCAGATTTTCATAATAAAAGCACATTTATTACCTTCTATTCTTGTCTTAAATACCTGGAGCAGATGCAGAATATTGTTGATTCATACTGCCCACTTAAGCAATAACAGTTGAGTCACAGGGCATTTCCTAGGGATTAATGAGTAGCTGGGAGAGTTGATGGCCCAAAGGAAAGCAGAGGGCCATTAACCCCAGCCAGCCATTAATTCCCTTGGAAATGCCCTGTGCCTCAACTGTTATTTGCCACTATAACCTCCGTCCCCTCCTTTACACTGCTACACAGAGGAAAAAAAGATCTTGAGCAGGGACAATGCTTGATGCTGCTCCTGCTGGAGATGGGTGTTTCTCAGCCCAGGGAATTCATGTCCAGGCTGGCAGGTATTAGCTGTGCTTTGTGCTCAGTTGTGTTCACATGCTGCAACTGGCAATCAAGAAATATTTCTATAGATCTTTGATGAAAAAGTGCTTGTCTGTCCAAAATGCTTGGATAGTAATGGAGTAAACTGCTCTGTTTTGAGAGATAAGCTTATAAGCCACAAGTAATGCAACGGATAGTGCTCTGAGAAATCAGGAAGGACCACACAGCCCACCACACCAGCAGTGTAACAGCAAACTTTCTGGTCAAGCGGCCCTAGAATCAGCCCTTGTTTCTCCCGTTTGGAGGTGCTATGTATGCGTCACTCATTTGCAGTCTCAGACACACAAAGGAGATGGGGACATTTTTCAGCTCCATAGGCGAATGCAGCAGCAATGGTAGCAGAAGAGATGGGTAACTTCCCTGCTGCACAACCCAGGACACATGCCACACCAGGTAATGCTCAACAGCAGACAGCTGCTCCTCTAGGGCATGTGGTGCTATGGGGCACACGGGAGGCTGCTATGGAAGACAGAGCAAAGACATTTCTGCCCACCCACTTAAGAGAGGGTCCCAGCACCATCCTCCTCCTAGGACACCACCCCAGAGCAGCAAAATCTTTTGGTCAATGCTACAACTCAGAGAGAGAGAGACTCTCTCAGAGGAGCCATGGCCTCTTCCCTCCCCCTCAAAGTGCTGAAGCTCAAGACACCCTCCTTCTTCTGGAGAAGGAGATGGTTTCCAGGTCGTTTTGATACAGTTCTCTCTGTTTTTAAGAGCACAAACTTTGTGCCAATTCGCAAGCTACGTAACTTGAGAGAAATTAGTGGAACTGTCCAGAACACAAGCCACTGCCTGTTCTACCCATGCTGGTATTTGTCATCATGGACAAAAAAAGGAATCACTTAAAAAAAAGTAAAAGAAATGATGTGAATTAAACACTTTTAAACTAAACACTTAAAAAAAATTTAAAACTAAATTTACTTTAAAGTGAGTGTGAAATTAAAAGAGCTTATTGTATCAAGGCCTAAAAGTTCATCATTTATTAAAATAACATTCAGCAATATATCATTGCTGCTGAAGTTCTAGTCAGGTGGCTAGGTTAGTTCCCCGGGACAAGCATCTGCTGAAGTAGTAGACCACATTTGGAAGCAGTAGCCTCTTTGCACATGCAAAGTGTTTCATTATTTTAATTTATTCAGTTCCATTCAATTAGAAGTTCATTTTAAGTTGAGAAAACATATAGAAGTTAAAAAAAAAAAGTGGAAGACTTGCTTTTCCTCCTCAATCTATAAATAAAAAAATCGGTGTAATGAGTTCTGCTATTTCTTGGATATGGTTTAGCTCAGTAATTAATAACTTAATTATTAGTAATAATAAACTAGTTACTTCTAAACTTAGAAAATCATGTCTGAGAAATGTTTTTTCCCTTGTACCTATCTCATTTAAAGTAGTTTATTTAAGTAACAAAGGGAATTGTAGGCTTTTTTTTAATTGAATTCTGCTTTTCATTCAAACACAACTTCACAAAAGCAAGAAAAAAATCTGTAAACAAATGCACCATTATCCTCCACTTCCTAACTTTAAAATATATCAAAATTAAAAATCTGCTTAAGCAATTCTTAATTTATCATCATAATAACTGTGCAAAGATAACTACTTTTGGTTAACAAAAAGAAAGACCTCATTGTGTACTGTCTTGTTTTACAAATCAAAATGTTTTAATGGTTACCAACCAATGAAAGCTAACTTTTCTTTAAAAAAATTACTAGCATCTGCAACTGCAAAAAATAGTAAATCAATTATTTAAATGAAGGCTTCCTGTTTGCTGATTTCAATCTTGATTTAAATCAGTTCACTGTGGGTGTTGGAATTGGTTCATAAGCTTCAAATAATTGTAGAGAAGAAAGAAAACTCTGTTGAGACACATGGCTATAAATGTAGTATTGGCTAGGATCTGAGACTGCAGTGACGTCTTTACATTCAGAATCTCTGGTTTATAGAGATGGAGTAAATTAAAAGATGGGGTAATGTCATGTCGCTGAATTGCACTAAAGTAAGTGACTAGGGTTAAATAAAACTACAGTAATTGGTACTTGAATATTTTAATGTTGACCTAAAACGGTGTGTACACCTTTTGAACGCTTTTTAATGACTGATCTGCGGGTCAGTTACCTACCAAATTCATCTTTCAAAACAGGACAGATTGTGATCCCAAAGGTTCATGGGCAGCAGATGTAACCTCCAAATCATGGGACCAGCACACATTAAAGTAGCTGTAGGACAGCAAGAAAAAAAAGAAGAGAAGCAGACCATAAACAATAAAAGAAAAGTATGACTGTGCAGAGACAGCTAAGGAAACCTGCAAAACCACATATACCACAAAGACTGAAAATGGGCACTGGCAAAGTAAGGTGTTGTTATCTGTGCCTTCCCACTTTCTTCAGCTCCTGGCAAGCTGACTCCATAGAGCAGTATCATCTCTTCTCCTGATTGCGTCAGCAGCCTCCCAATCCCCACAGACAGGGACGTGCTTGCAGCTGGTGGATATGCTCAGAAATAGCTTCACAATTCATCCAGTTGCTCGAGTGCTTACCCTGAATGCTTTCAATGGTTGGTGCTATGTCTGTATTTGTCTGGTTTTTAAAAGCATCATGTGGTTCCCCAAAAAGTCTTGCTCAGGGATCTGCAAAAGCCAAAGGTTGCCTTCTCTAGCCTGTGCAGGCACTTTCAACTCCAGTTCAAGAATAGCTGTTATCTAAGCTGTTAACTTAGGCGAGTAATCATGTAGACTAAAACCTGTATTGTTATGAATCATTTTCTAAACAACTTAAGGGTTCGGCTACACTTACTTACAAGCGGTATAAGACCAGTTGTGATTTACAGCATAGCTTTAAAAGGGATACAGCATCAATACTGCCTGGTGTAGTGCCTAATCTCAATCTTGTGATGGAGAAAGGCTACACCACTGCACAATGCTTTGCTCATTTCCCAGTTTCCCCCAGTTAAAGTGAGAGACCTGTAAAGCAGTACATCCCTCTTACCAGAGATACAGTTGTACTGGTGTTCAGATGTGGTTTGTTTTATATAGATAAGCCCTCAGAGGGCAGAGACAACTGTGCCACTTACATGAGTATAACTCCATCATCCACAACCATATTTTTTATAGATATAACAACACTAGTGAAAAGTCACCCTCACAGCTCACATAATAACTTGTGCAACTTTTCAGTGCTGGCGAGGCCTAAGAATGACTGTATCAAGGGAAACACTGATTTAAACTAAGAAGTTAAATCAGCAATTTCAGGGGAAGGGGAGAGAAAGATTTGGGCATTTTCTAGTGAAGTCCTTCCCATGAAACAACTCTCCCCTCCTCCAGTGGTCTCCTGATCGCTATAAAAACAAACGCTGCTTGCGTATGATGCTTGGAGTACAGTTTGTGAGCAAAGCAGCCAGCAACAATTAGCGATGTGGTATCTGCCAGAGAACACTCCAGCTCACAAAATGAAATCTGCTTTTCTCAAAATAGGATGGCAGTCTGACAGTGGCTACAACAGGAACGTCACATATATAGTATTATTCCATTCACCATGGAAGGAGAGAGAAAGAGGGTATTCTTTCAGCCTTGCCTTTATATTGAAGCTTTGACACCCGTGCTGCAAAAGTGATAGCCTTGTTGTGTGAAGAATTAGAATAACTGTTGATGCAAAGCTTAATTAAGAAAAGACTAACCTTTCTTTTTAAAGATTCAGCATTGCTTGTGGACATTGTATCATTCACACAAACCAGTTTATATGTAACTAAATATTATCCATTTTACAAATGGGTATACTGTGATAAGGGAAGAGACTCAGTCAGTCACATGGCTACCAGAGCTACATCCTGTCAAAAACACTTCAGTTTTGACTTGCAACACCTACTCTAATCATTAGACAATGCTATCGTCTTAGGAATGCAGAGATACATTTACAAAGGGTTTTGAAAATACAGCACTCACTTGACATCACACCTGAAGTCAATGAGATTTTATTAAACTCAAAAAACTCCAGATTCCTTAGCATCTTACAGGCTGCAGTGCTCGCTCACTACTCCAGAGCTCCTCAGAAAGGCAGATGGACTGTTCATAAGAAATGGATCTCAATTTCTAGGTTTCCCGTAGGACCCAGTGGAATGGCCCAGCATGTTACCTCCTTTTTCCAAAGATTTCTCTTTAGAGCAATTTGCCTTGGCTGTGAAGGTCTGGAGAGGACTGCCTACGGAGTTTACCTGTACTGCTTCTTGATTGCTGCGTAAGGAAGTAGGCTTTACAAACCTTAGATGAACACGCTGGGCAAATATGCTTTACTAGCCCCACAAAATCCTGAAATAGGCACTCAGAACCCAGGTAACAGTGCTAACCCTTTGGGCCAGCTCCACAGCTTATCTGTCATTAAATTTCAATCCGTCATCACTTGTGATAAAATAGAAGCCAGAGGGTGGATACACAACGAGCATTTTCAAGATCCCCACTTGTGTGATAGTTTACTCTGCAGTGGCTTAAATACAGGCCAGAATCAATGCTTAAATCAGAGCAAAAATATATTTGGCCTCAGGGTAAGAAAAGCATTTTAAACATCACTGGCCTCAAGGTACAAAAATAGATATTTGCTAAACTTCCAGACTTCAAAGAGTTGCTTTTTTCTAAGTCAATTCCTTATTGCTGCTTCTCTGGGAGACTTTTCCCTTCTCTGCTTTCCACCTTTCAGGAAGAACATAGGCAAGGACTAGGAGCACAGCCCCTATCTCCAGTTCCCTCTGCTGCTGGGGAGCGATCATCTCAGCTGCACAGCTGTCAGCCAACACTGAGAAGCGAAAGGAAAGCAAGATGAGAGACATGTCATCCTCTGCTGATGGCTCAGAGATGGCTTGCATTGCTCTCACATATCTGATTCATCACAGACACCTCAGGTAAACACACAGGTTTACATCTACCACAGGATCATGAAAGTTTGCTGGTTCTGTATGTGCTCCTTTCTGTGCCCAACGCAGCATGTCCTATTACTTGGTGAGAGGGAATGTCTTGCAAGGTGTCAAGAATGTAAAAGTGTGTCTAAATAAAGAATGCCACCAATGCATGTCTCTGCACTTACATCTCTCTTAGCTCCTAGGTCCAATCACAACACTGGATGGGATTAGCCATGACACAGAAACTGTGATTTATTTATATTTCATCATCTTTAGAGCTTCCTCTTGCCTTTTCAGATTGTCAGCTTGCTCATTAGTCCAAGAAAAAATAAAATCCACTTGAGCTTTAACCTCACTCCACTCCCCTTAATATTACACAAACATCCTGTTGGGAACTAACTTTGCTAGTGCAGCATCAGATCTTATTGTTGGCACCTAGGCCTGGTCTTAGACATTAGCTTAGCAGTAGACTGCCTATTAACTCACCATTTGACCCAACTCCCCCATGGCCAGGAGCAAAGCCAGAGAGAAACAGAAACCCACATCGCAGTTTGATGACCGTTTCCTCCAGCAGCGATGACAGGGTGACAGCCCCCACTCCTTGCTGCTCGCTTCTGCACCATGCAGACTCCTTGACTGTGCTGGCACGGCTGTTTGTGGGGCTGTACAGTGAACAAGACTGAACAACTGATCTGAGTTAAAAATAACCAATACAACAAAAAAGGCCATTTTTAACCAAGAACGGTTCTCTGCTGTGGCTGGGCCCACCACAAATCAAACCGTTACAAATCAGCTGGACTTTGTCTTTCCCACTGGAATGTGGAGCTGTGACATGGATTTTGCACTGCATCAGACCACAGCACCGGGAGGTACAAGCAGTCCAACTGGGAGCTGGGTGTGTAATGGAGATTTTGAACCTGACATCTGAGATACAATTCCCATGAGGTGCCACAGCAGCTCAGGCAGACTGAGATTAATGTCCCAGTGAGTGAGTGGCAACAGTCCCCTTCCTTCACCAAGTGCACACCAGCCATTTCAAAGTTGTCCAAAAACTTTTTGAGAGGACTTTCTGAAATGAAACACTTCAAATTGAAATATTTTAGGACATCCTGTCCCATCAAGAAACTCATTTCAGTTCAGCTTTCATCCTGAGTACAAATGAAAACAGATTTTAAACCATCTGAATAAAACTGAGCAAAAATTCTTATTTTCAGTGAAGTCAGGATTATATTTAATACCAAGTATAAATGACAACAGGGACAGGTACGGTTTGCACAATATATCATATATGTTGCACAAGGAGGATGAAAATCCAAGGATCAAAAAGGTATTATCATTTTTACCCAAATCTTCCGCAAATGAAATAAAATAACATACCAAAATATAATACATTTAACAATTGCTATACAATACAATGTCATATAACATTGTCATACTGCATTGTCATACAATATACTTGTAACAATTTAAAAATTTCACATGTGCATATAAAATATTCATTACTTTCTTCTCTGATATTTCAATATAATTCTAATATTACTTTCATCATAAACACTCTGAGGCAGCTTTAGGGGAACATTCCTGAATACCAGAAATGTTGAAGCAGTAACTTAATTTTAGGAAAAGTGTATGTAGAGGAACTAGCTCTGTTGGTGGAATGTAAGAAAGTATTTTATTCATTTCATCTTTTTAAAATTCTTTTTTAACAGATAACTAGATTGGAATTTTATTGCTAGCTATAGAAAATCTCAAATATTTTATAAAGTCTTCACTGGAAGAAATATTTTCTTCTTTCTGTAACATACCTTGTCATTGTCTTGATCAGTCAGAGATCTATTACTCACAGATATAAGTGCTTTGTATTGGAAATATTAGTGTTATACAAGGATTTGTAAAAATAAATCCATATGACTACATAGCTACAGTGATTATGCCACAAACATACACAAGGTATTGGGGAAAAGTTAGCAAGGGAGAAGTTACAGAGGATGAGAAGATGCAAAAAAAATTTCTGGATGAAGCATGGATTTAGAGAAAATAGGGCTGAGGAAAAGACCTCAAGAGATCTACACTTGGCCCATACAGCAGAACTACAGTAAGCCATTTCTGACACATTCGTTTATTCTTTTTAAAACTTACCTCCTTAGCTTATCTACTATAATGCTTGCTATTCTTACCTCTTACCATGAGGCTAGGAGGAAGTCTCTGCTGCTAAAATTTACAACTCCTACATCCTGCCCACCCCAACACAGATCTGGTGAACAAACTATTCCTTTTTCTCATTGCAGCAGACTTTTCCACAGGATTCAATGAGAGATTTAAAGCTGAAAAGAAGGAAATCATCATGGAGAGAAACGGTTAAACTGGACAGAACTTTGGGGGCAGAATAGTAGAATGCTATTTTTCCAAAAGGAACTAATGACTTTTGAGAAAAAGCACAGTGAGCTACTGAAGCAGGGGATGAGTGGGGGAAATTGCAAAGAATTAGAAAGAAACAAGACCAGAGATTTAGTGAAACATAACTTAAAATTTGGTTGTGTGGGGGCAGGTGAAGCAAGTACTTCCTGAGCAAGAACAGAGACACAATAGCATGCTGAAGTCTTTGCCGGAAGTGAGCTTTCCTTTTTAACATAACATTTTTTTTCCTCTTTGGTGTGCCTAGAATAAAAAAAACTCGGATATATGCACAGCATCTGCTTCCCCCCATTGTACTTAGACGCAAAGGGAGGATAAACATTAACCAAACTTGATGCAAATGAGAGGCAAACATTTACCTTAAAAAACCTCTGGGTCTAGGTTTGGAAATCTCTGCACTTACTAGATCTGTGGGAGTGACTCAACTTCCGTGTTAACTATTCAGTGATGTTCACTGGACAGTTTCTTATAAAAAATACAGGTACCGAGAAAAATGCTTCTTAATAAACAAAGAACCTGCTTTAGCAGAGCCAGCAATAGCTAGGCCAGTGACAAACTAAGTTAACAGTATATCATGCCAGTAACAAATACTTCCCTATGAAGAAGATGCCCGGCATATCTTGTCTCTCAAGCTCTCGGTTATGGATCTCTTTGTACTCTCTCCTGAACTGATGCTTGCATGGAAAGAAGAAACACACCTGGCAGAGTTTTTTCACTAAAGGTCTTTTGCACTGGGAGGATCGTCCTTGGGAACTCTGATGCTTGAGTGCCTTCAGCGCCTGTAATCAATGGCATACCACTGTTACTGAAATAAAATGCTGAGCTGCTTCTGACCTGCGCTAGGGAAACAACGGTTTCTGCGATGCAGCTTCTGTGCTCTGTCCGTGATGTGCAAGTTCACCTGCACAGGGCTGCAGAGTCCAGAGCAGAGCCTGAAACCTGTCCGAGGCTCGGGGCTGATACTGGAGTTGTCCATTTGTCTCTTTGCTGCAGCATTAAATTTTCACAGGTATGTATGGGAATCACATAAACTGAACTTGAGGAAAATACACCTCCGCATTTGCCTGATTTTCCTCCTCTCTTCACAGAATTGCAGAATCGTTGAGGTTGGAAGGGACCTTGGGAGATCATCTAGTCCAGCCCCCTTGCTCAAGTAGGGTCACCTAAAGCACATTGCACAGGATCACGTCCAGGCAGGTTTTGATAACCTCCAGAGAAGGAGACTCCATAACCTCTCTGGGCAACCTGTTCCAGTGCTCTGTCGCCCTCACAGTGAAGAAGTTTTCCAGGTCACTGATGAATAAGCTGAACAAGACTGGACCCAGCACTGACCCCTGCGGGACACCGCTAGCTACAAGCCTCCAACTAGACTCTGTGCCACCGATCACAACTCTCTGAGCTCTGCCATTCAGCCAGGTCTCAATCCACCTCACTGTCCACTCATCTAACCCACACTTCCTGAGCTTGTCTCTGAGGATGTTATGGGAGACAGTGTCAAAAGCCTTGCTGAAGTCAAGGTAGACAACATCCACTGCTCTCCCCTCCTCATCTACCCAGCCAGTCATTCCCTCGTAGAAGGCTATCAGATTGGTTAAGCATGGTTTTCCCTTGGTGAAGCCATGCTGACTACTCCTGATCACCTTCTTGTCCTCCACATGCTTGGAGATGGCCTCCAGGATGAGCTGCTCCCTCACCTTTCCAGGGATGGAGGTGAGGCTGACTGGCCTGTAGTTCCCTGGGTCCTCCTTCTTGCCCTTTTTGAAGACTGGGGTGACATTGGCTTTCTTCCAGCCTTCAGGCACCTCTCCTGTTCTCCATGACCTTTCAAAGATGATGGAGAGTGGCTTAGCAATAACGTCCGCCAGCTCCCTCAGTACTCGTGGGTGCAACCCATTGGGGCCCATGGATTTGTGGGTGTCAAGTTTGCCTAAATGATCTCTAACCCGATCCTCCTCGACCAAGGGAAAGTCTTCCTTTCTCCAGACTTTCTCTCTTGCCTCCAAGGTCTGGGGTTCCTGAGGGCTGGCCTGAGCAGGAAAGACTGAAGCAAAGAAGGCATTCAGTAACTCTGCCTTCTCTGCATCCTTCATCACCAGGGCACCCACCCCATTCAGCAAAGGGTCCACATTTTCCCTAGTCTTCCTCTTGCTACTGATGTATTTGAAGAAGCCTTTCTTGTTGTCCTTGACATCTCTTGCCAGATTTAACTCCAAACGGGCCTTAGCCTTCCTCGTCGCATCCCTGCATACTCTGACAACGTTCCTATATTCCTCCCAAGTGGCCTGTCCCCCTTTCCACTTTCTGTATACTTCCTTCTTCTGGCTGAGTTTTGCCAGGAGCTCCTTGCTCATCCATGCAGGTCTCCTGCCTCCTTTGCTTGACTTCCTACTCATAGGGATGCACCGCTCTTGAGCCTGGAGGAAGTGATGTTTGAATATTAACCAGCTCTCTTGGACCCCCCTTCCTTCTAGGGCCCTAACCCATGGGATTCCTCCAAGTAGGTCCCTGAAGAGGCCAAAGTTTGCTCTCCTCAAGTCCAGGGTTGCGATCCTACTTAGCGCCCTGCTTCCTCCTCACAGGATCCTGAACTCCACCATCTCATGGTCACTGCAGCCAAGGCTGCCCCCGACCTTCACATCTTCAACCAGTCCTTCTTTGTTTGTTAGGACAAGGTCCAGCAGCACATCTCTCCTTGTTGGCTCCTCCACCACCTGTGTCAAGAAGTTGTCACCAATGCTCTGCAGGAACCTCCAGGACTGTTTGTGCCTAGCTGTGTTGTCTTTCCAGCAGATATCAGGGTGGTTGAAGTCCCCCATGAGAACCAGGTCGTGTGATTGTGAGGCTACTTCCAGCTGTCTGTAGAAGGCCTCATCACCTGATCAGGTGGCCTGTAGTAAACACCCACCACAGTGTCACCCATGCTAGCCTGCCCTTTAATCTTTACCCATAAGCTCTTGACTCACTCTTCATCCACCCCTAGGCACAGCTCAATACATTCCAGTTGCTCTCTCACATAAAGAGCAACTCCACCACCTCGCTTTCCTGGCCTGTCTTTCCTAAAAAGCACGTAGCCATCCATGACAGCACTCCAGTCATGCGAGCTATCCCACCAAGTCTCTGTAATGGCAATGAGATCATGGCCCTGCGACCGCACACAGATCTCTAATTCTTCCTGTTTATTCCCCATGCTGTGTGCATTGGTGTACAGGCATTTCAGAGCGGTAATCAAGCATGCAGGTTTCCTCCTAGGAAGGGTGCAAGAGGATCCTCCATAGTCATGTCCCACGCGCACTTCCCTGGCTGCATTCACCTGCTGGAGGTGTCCCGACTTGAGCTGTCTTTTGCCAACTACCCTGTCACTATAACTCTCCCCTTCCCCCATCTTTCCTAGTTTAAAGCCTTCCTTACCAGGTTGGCCAACCTGTTGGCAAAGACACGCATGCCCCGCCTCGTGAGGTGGATCCCATCTCTCCCAAGCAGTTGTTGATCTTCAAACAGGGTCCCATGGTCGCAGAAACCAAAACCCTGTTGCCAACACCAGCGGCGCAGCCAGTTGTTAACTTGGAAAGTCCGTCTCCTCCTCCTCTCATCCATCCCCCTCACTGGCAGGATTGAGGAGAAGATGACCTGGGCTCCCAGACCCTTGACCACCATCCCCAGAGCTCTGAAATCCTGCTTGATGGTCTCCAGTTTGCCCTCGGTGTCATTAGCGCCCACATGGAAGAACAGCAGTGGATAATAGTCCGAAGTGTGGACAAGCCTTGACGGTCTTTCTATGACATCTCGTATGTGAGCCCCTGGCAGGCAACAGACCTCTCTAGACAAGGTCAGGTAGGCAGACAGGTGCCTCTGTCCCCTGCAGCAGGGAGTCACCCACAAATCTCTTGCCACTTCTTCCGGGTGTTCCCGCAAGGCACAGGGTCTGTCAGCCCAGTTGCTTCCCTTGCAGCCATGCCCAGCTCCTCCTCAGCCTGGAGGGCACTAAACCTGTTCTTCAATTGCAAGTCTTCAGGAGGAGTAAGAGTCTTTCTCCTCCTACGAGAAGTGACCAGTTTCCAGCCTTCTTCTACAGTGTTATGATCAGGGCCACCTGGATCAAAGGCCCCAACTCCCTCTGACCAGGGGCAACCAAGAGAGCTTGTCAGTGGTAGCTACAACTAGCTAGAGCTTCTCCCAGGAGAAGTTAAGGCCTCCTGTAGTTGTCCTTGCCTAGCTCCCCTTTCCTGTTAGCAGCAATCACCCTCTAGTTTCTCGGGGGGTCCCCAGAAAGCCCCCACAACTTCCAACAAGATCCTCAAAAGTTCTAAGCAGAGCCCAGACACTGCTGCGCAAACTGCTGCGTCTGTTCGCTGCCTGTTAGCTGCGCTCTTTCTCCCTGTGGGTGTCACAAAAGACTTAAAATAGCTTGTGACGTCGCACTTTTTCTATACAATCTATAGCAGGTATTTGAAAAGGGTAGAGCGAAGGAGGTTAGGATTTGAGGTAATATTTATAGGCCTAGAGAAAACATTAGAACTGTGCTTACTTAGCTCAGGACCAGCCTTCCCTTGGACACAGAGGTCAGAATTTTAATTCCACAGTATCTCCTGATTTTGCTGTTTCAGAAATGCGCATTGTGTTAAGAAATTAAGATGCTGTAACTCCTTTTGTCTCAAGGGATTTGGCTTTGTTTAACATTCTGGCAGCCTCTAACTGTGTCCTTTAAAGAAAAAAGCCCTCTCATACCTGCCACTATTTTTAGTGTGTGTTTTTGAAGGAAGAACTCTGTCTATAATCTTTTCATCTAAATGATCCCTGAAGACAGTCTCCAGTGCAGACACATACTGGCATATGAAAATGAACGTAATGCTCTGAACATTGCGTCTCTGCTTCATAGGCCACTTCTACAAATCTACCACAATTTGTGATTCAAGAAAGTAGACCTTGTCCTTTTACATAGAATTCATTAATTTCCCTCTTCCCTGTTTCACCATTGTCAACCCACTGAAACACTAATTTTTGAGGAATGTAATACTGTCCGTTTTCTGATGTAAAAGACTCCTTGCATGAAAAAAGCAGTATTTCCTCTACTGCCCTGCAGTGGGAAACAGATTTGTACAGCAAGGTGATGTATTATTAGAACCAGCAAAATCCATGAAACTTCTTCATGAAATTGAAATAAATTCTATTTTGTTTGTAACTGTGTTTGCTATTTTTGTTAAACTGCCCCCTCTCAGGTACTATCCCAAGTAGAAATCCTGTCAAGAAGGATTATTTTTGGCCTTTTCTGCTTCAAAAAGTCAAAATCAATAATCTCTTTTACAGAAGGCAACCTTGGGGAACACAGCAAAGGATGTTAATGGTAGTTCCTATGGACATCTCACTTTCTCTAAAGGCAACAAATGAAATATTAAAAACTAAGTAGCATTTAAACGAGTCACTCAACATGAAGTCTTTCTCAAAGCATACAGAGTAATCAAAACCAGAGCAGCACAAGGGACCCTGGCTTTAGAAAAATAATCTTTCCTCCTATACCACCAGTTTCATAAAAGGCCTTGAAAATCCACAAGAGTATAACTGTTTCTCACTTAGAGAGCAAAAAAGATATATGTGTGAGCATTTCAGGCTTTTTAAAGAAAGTAATGTGGCAAATTGTAGTCTTGAGTAACTCCATTTAAGTAAGCCAAGTTGAATACATATGTCCCACAAGCTTGTGGGGTGGGAATTCGGTAAGTTCTAGAAATTCGGAAACATTATAATCTCCTTACTATCACCTGAAAGTGGAATTTCACTCCACATTTTTTCAGCACTGAGTGGCTTATCTGTACAGATGATCAAAGAACAGTTTCTGATTTTGTTACACACCCTTAAAACCTTCACTTTGAAACAATGCTTGCTGTTTACCAATGTCAGCTCCTCATATATATGTATATATATATATGTATCACAGAAAGCACAAACTGAAACATCCCATAATATCTGTCTTTCCTGCCAATATCTGCTTATCAAATTATTATGAACCTTGTGCAAATTTGGGTAGGTCTGTGATCCATCAGGTATCTGGAGCAACACTTGACATTGTTTATTTCTGCACTTGCTAATAAGTAGTTACCAAAGGAGGTGCCAGCAATACTGGTTTCAATAGTTAGGCAGTATATAAGATAGGTTGCAGCAAACTGCCTTTTGCGCTCCTCATTCCCTTCTTACTCCAGAAAGAAAATATTGAATTTCACTGTACTGGGAGAAGGCCTGCCGCTTCATTGAAGGAGTAAAGACAGGCTCTTTCCCACTACAATTGGTGCAGCCTAGGCAGCCATGCGACACAGATCAGCCAGAGCCAAATCTTCTTTCTCACTAGACAGTGAGGCACTGCAGATCCTCCTCTCTTTTATCCCAAAGAGATAGTCATGACTTTTCCTCTTCCCTGTTCCCCTTTGCTCTTGGCTGCCCTGCGAGGGTTTCTCTGCATATGAACTCTCTGTATTGCTCCTGATGTGCTGAGCTCACCTGTACTAAAACTGAATGCAGAAAAGCAAAGAACTTCCTAAAAAAGCGAAAGGGACAACAACCTCCAGCTTCCCTCCTGCTGAGCACAACAGCATCGAGTGCTGGAGAGCTGGCATTGCACTACTCTCGTCCATCAGGATAGGACTTTAAATACTCCAGACAACCAAACTGAGACTACTGCTAGCTACAATTTCACTGTAAGTGTTACATATTCTGCAGTCCCACAGTTGTGAAAATCATTCCCATGCAACTGCACTCTAGCATCTCTGTTTATTTTTTAATTGTGTTTCTAGCCCTTTCATTGCAGGAGCAACCTAAAAACCATGAGCTGGATGCAAACTGATACAACATCACTGCCAGAAGCTGCAGGAAACCAGAAACATCCATTTGAAAGCCCTAACCTACCCAGTCCATCTTGCTGGGGGCTCCAGGAGTGGGTCTACACAGCCTTTGGTGGCTGCCCTTAAGTGCAGCCGTGAGTGCAGCATGCTCTCCTAGCCTTTTTCTTTCCCCTGGCATGGCTGCTTCGCAGGCAAACCAGAGAGGACACACGGAGCACCTGCCAGCAGCCCGGGCACAGCCTGCTCAGGTGTGCCCGCTGGGTGCCAGCCTCCAGGGACACCTGGAGACGTGGGACCCCAGGGCACCCTTGAGCCCCTGGAGGCTATACTTCCAGCTTCACTGTCCGTACTAACAGCTAAATCTGATCTCATGAGCCCATACAAGGTCCCCTGCAACAGGCAGTAGAGATATACTTATTTTTATACATATATATATATATATAATTTATATTTATATTTATATTTATATATATGTTAGTGAGTTCAGAGGGTGCCCCTCTCCCCTTTGGCCATGGCGCGCTGTTTCTGCTGGAGCTCACTGCCAGAGGCTCTGGAGCTTTCAGGTTCCTGACCCTGCCAGGCCCTGCCTGTGGCAGCTTTACCAGCTCCATTTGTCAGCGCTAACTGGATGGCAGCAAAGCACTGCGAGGCTCTAGGGCCTTGGCAAGTGGGAATAAAGGAGGCAGAGCTGGAGTGCAGGAGCAGGATCAGCCGCAAAGGAGCAGGAGCAGCCAAAAGCACAGGATGGCAAGCTTTGCTGCCTCCAGGCTAGGGAAGCAGCTCCCTGCAGCTTGGAAAGCAGGGGAGGTGAGCTCCTAAGGAGGGCCAGGAGCTTTCCACTTCTCCAAGTGTGTGAGGAACATGTGGAGAACATGAGCAAGCCAAAACCTGAAAGCCAGGGAGGTAAATTTCTGCAAACGGGTAAGCATTCTCCCTTTTCATTGCACCCTCCCAGCAAGAGGCCTTGTGGCTGTTCAGATGGGCGCGGGGAATGAGTTCCCATCCTCTCCATTGCTCCTGAAGGAGGGAAAGCAAAGCATTTGTTTTTTTTCCCCATCGAACAAACAAATAAATTTACTGGAACCCCAAGTCACCCAGTGGAATTAGGAAATACAAGTATTTGTCTAGACACTTGACTGCAAAACTTATATCCCTCTTAAGAGTAGGCATGAAAATGCCATGTTAATGTCAAAGCAAAACTAACCAGCAGCAAATACTTGCTGTCAGCTCCTCAAAGACAAGCCATGGACCAAGAATTATTCATGGGAATCATGCTATCAGGACATTTTCAATACAAATACTTTTTGTGTTTGACTATTGGACTTGAGTGGAAGCAGACCTGCTCCTTTCCAACTAACTAATTAAACAGGCCAGAACGTATCAATCAAATGAAAAGCATGGGCACAGGGTTGTTTTATTTTTTAAAATAAACTCATCATTAGTAAGGATGTGGAAACAGAATTATCTATTATCACAAATATTAGAAGGAAACAAAATTAGCATACAGCAAATACTCTAGTATAGCTTTCCAGGTCCAGCTTGAATGAGGCTGGAGACAATAGCAAATGCTCTGTGTTGTCAAGTATTCATTCATGTATTCAAATGGTAAAGAGCAAAAGCAGTCAGACTATATACTCTTTGCTGATATGAGAGACACTGATGAATCATGGCGAAAACTCATCCATAAACAAACTTTTGCATTTGTCTCAAGTCACCGCACACTGCGGAGATGTGCACAGCTCATGGAGCACGTGTTGACCTTCCCACATACCTAACATTATGCACATCCTTAACTTTACGCATGATAATAATTCCTTTAATAGGAAGCACTTCTGTGAGTGTCTGTAGGGCTAGATCTCAACTCTGAGCTGGTCTTCACAAAGACACTCTGGAAAATTAATCCAAATTAACTAAAGGCTTAATTTAAAGCAGATTAGTTAAAGTGCATTTAACCCTGTAAAGACTTTTCAAAATTAAAGTAGTCTTAATTCAGCTTTGTATAAAGCCTAATCCATTTTCAATTTACACTTTTAGTTAATTTAGACTAATTATTTTGAATGTCCTATGTAAATGAACTTTCAGGCCCTGATTCAGAACTGTATTCAAGCACAGGTATAAATCTATTCCTATTCAGAAAAGCACATCCTTGAAATCAGCTGTTTTCAATGAGATGTATACAGGTGCTTAAGTATTTTCCTGAATCACACTCTTAACAATTTTATATCCTTAAACAATTTGAGAATTATAGTTTGATGGTAAGGAAAAACCATAGCCCAAAGGGCTGAAAAGCAGATTATATGTATTTCATGTACTGTCCTCCAGATAATACCAGTTCCTCCAGTGTGTGTACAAGAAACCTTTAATCATTGTTTTTTTGTAGGAAATCTCTGACTGACATAGAATTAAAAACTGGTTCTTCAGGCTGGAATTATTTTTCATTAGAAAAGGAATAAAAGATTAGCCCTTCTTTTTCTGGGAAGTCTCCATAATGGGGCGTTCTTTTCTCAACCAAAACTGCTAAATTCCGATTCATTCCCATCAGAAAAGATGAGCTTCAACAGCTGTGGTTATCCAGAATTTTAAATCCCAAATTTTGCATCCCTTTTTTTCAAAACTCCCTTCCATGGAAGTGTACTCAAAGTAGTTGTGTCTAGATTATTATCCTTCTGGCTTTGCAGCAAGAAACTGAGAAAAAGTCAAAGCTTTATAACAAAGTCACAATAAATAAAACACCTTACTTCATACGTAAGTTTAAATAGTTGACTACATATGTGCTTAACTACTTTGCTGAAGTGAGGTAAAACTGCTATTACTGAATTATACAACAGTACTGCTGCTAACACTGTAGCATCAAAGGCACATCAAGCGGCAAGTTCTTTGCAGGCTACCTAAAGTGAATTAAGAAAAAACTGCTACCTCCGGAATAAAATTTGCCACGTAAATTACGCACGGAGGCTGAGAGGCTAATCACAGAGTCATGGAGCCCAGGCAGACATCCCAAATCCACTTGCTCACAGTGGCTCGGAGAAGTCAGCTCACACATGATACAGCTCGGCTTCTGACGCATCCAACTTACTATCCAAATACAAATTCCTTCAGCTCCCCCTGGTACGTTAACAGCTGTAGTCACACAGCACAACAGGGTATAGCACAGAAATCACCAAGATACCAGAGGCCTGAGATGTTACATCTGCATGGTGTGTTGTATCTTAATGCAAAGAACAGGTACAGTTGTATTTTCAGGGCACTGAGCCCAAGCAAACGTGCTTCACCTCTCAGCAAGGCCGTACTGCTTCCAGACACAAGCTGGCACAGATTTTGTCACCTGACGATGGCCTGAGTGCCACAAAAGAACTGAGATTTGACACCTCAGTAGGTCAGGTTTGCCAAGTGTCTGTATTTTGGCTAGCTTTCCCCAAAGAGGAGAGCTCCTACTTCTTCATCTTTATCTAACTCATGCAGTGAATGGGAGAAATTTTATTTTATTTAGGTTCTTTAAACATGCTTATCACTATGTTACATGAGCACTGCCCAGAAAGAGGAAGAGGAGTTATTGCAAATACATCCAGGGGCAATTATTATCAATTGGCTCAACGACTGCCTAATTTCTGCTGCCAGGAACAGCAAATTATTTGCCCCTCCCACCCGTTTCTTTTTCTGCCTTTTCTTACATCGTTGTTTTACTGTCTGGTCAAGTTATTACTACCACCTTTTCCATTTCAATAAAAAAGGCTAAGAGAAAAAATATGCACAAGAAGAGGGGCATGGTTGCCTTCACTAGTGTTTTGGAGAATGGCTGGGCTGTGAACCTGGCAGGCAGCGGTATGCTGTGGAGAGCACACTGATTGTAAATGGGCCCTCTTTTTCATTTCACTGTCATCATTTCCTGAATTTCCATGGCTCACGTTTTATTGAAGAGCCACAGATGTTTCTGCCATGCTGAGCTAAAAGAGCTTTTCAGATGGATTTGAAGGCTGTTGGCCATCCTCAGGTGCCAGCCACTCTCTCCCTGTTTTGTAGCTGCTTCACATTCAAGCACCCAGTGGTGTCTGCCTTTGCTGGTATCTCCCTGTGAACGAAGAGCCTTCACTACTCTTCAGTTTCCAGCCGTGGTCTGGATGAGGACCAGGGGCTAGCTGAGGTGTGAACAGTAAAATAATCACCCCAGACACAGACAAGCAACTGCTCCCATGTACGTATTCATTCAGCTGGCACCATAAAACTGGCACCTAGATAATAAGGATATCTACTCTGCTGCAAAACATGGTCAGGAGCCACAGCCATGAAATGTACTTGATAGCCTTTAAATTCCGTTTTACTGTGTTGGATTACAGAGGCAGCTTGGAGCCGAGGTGGCAGCTCATTAACACTCAGTTAACACTTTTCTATATAGCACAGCATTGACTTTTACATTTTCTTATTTTCAGGGGAGCAATGCGTGTGGAATTAAAGGGAGGGGTAATAACTTAAGACGCACAAAATATTTTGAACAAATCGGTTTTAAAAACATTGAACCAAAAAAGCTACAATGCTGCAAAACTACTGTTTACAAATGTATATAGTTCAGGAGGAGCATTCCTTCTGCCTCACCAGGCTTCCCAACACCCATGATTTCTGAGAGTCCCAGCTTCAGATACCACAGATAGACATCTACAGTGGCATAGCTCATTAACTGAGGAAACATGCTGCTAAATCAACTTCTGTCTCTTACCACAGCATCTATTTTATTTAAAAAAACCTGTAAGTCATTTTTAACTTTTAGGCTGCAAAATGGGGGAGAGTGCAACTCCCTTTCTCTGATGCTGTACTCTCTGACTCTGAAAGCCAGAATGATCTCTTCTTGCAAATAAAGCAGTAAAAGAGGAAGTGAAAATTTCAGACTGTCTGATTGCCAGAAAACTGACTGTTTCCCCTAATGAAGCAGAATAATCCCCATGTGAAATGGGGAGCCTGCCGTTTACTAGCCATCTCAGACCTCAGACAACATGGTGAGAGTGCACAGGAGACTGATCGGCAGATTATCGTCCAGCCCTCCTCACCATAACATCTGTCCGTGTTAGCGAGTGGCCTTGTACGGAATGTGCTGAAATCCCATTTATGTTGTTCTCCATCGGCATAAACTCTGGTCTCGCAGCCACCCAGAGTCTAACAAAGGATCACCAAGTGGCAACCTGAAAAGCGATTAACGCTAGCCGGGGAGGAGAAGGACATGTCAAAGGTGGCCAGTGGATACACTAAGAGCCCAAGCAGTTCCCCAGTGGAGCCCCCCGCTCCCTATCCCCATGCCTTTTATCAGACAACTTTTTCTGGAGTGCTCAGTGGAAAGAAAAACTGCTTCTCTCTCCAAAGGAACCTGGCAGGCAGTGTTTCCACTCTTCAGAAGTTTTCTGATAGAAGAAGATGCTATTTACACTTTCCCATGCCTGCAAGACGTTGCAAGACGCTTAAAGGTCTCTTTCTTGCAAAACCAGGCATTCCGAGGACACTAGGGACCTGAGTGTGCCGCACAATACAATGCCCCACACAGCTACCAAAGCAGTTCTAGGAGAGCCTGTGTGATACTAGGGGTAGTGTAGCTGTATGAGTGCAAAGATCCACCTGGCTCAATTAGCCCCCCCAAAAAACACTTTGGGTAACTCTGTACAGCCTTGCATTGTGCCAAGTAAACAAATACAAACAGTGCATGTGCAAAAGGAAATCTCCCTCTGCATACACAAAAAGGCCAAATTTTCAAAGACGGCCTTTAAAACGGTGCCAGAAACATTACATGCACAGATTGAGTCATTAAGCAGGGTTCAGCTGGATTTCTATGGATGAATTCTGGCTTTTAGCATGTGAAAGATGGCAGGCAGCAATTTAAGAAGCAGTTTCTGGCCTCTCTCAAGGTGTTTGTCTCACAACTCACAAAGAAGATGCAGTCCTAGCTCTGGAAGCTAAAAGGTACTGAACTTCCTTTTGAAAAAGCAATTGCCAATTGCAGATGGAAAAACAGTAGCAGGAGCAGTAAGAGAAGATAAATTCAGACAGAAATCCCTTTTTGGCTAGAACACTAGGAGGATCGCTTCCATGTGACGCAACAAATTCTTCTCTGGTGACCAGGGAGGTAGGACAAAGGCAAGCCTGGTGCAGCCTAGGTTTTTGCTAATATTTGTAAATGATGTAAAGAAGGCTTTTTATGATCCCCTCACTTTCCTTCTCCTCCTTTCTCCCCAAGGCAGCCCTGAATTCATTCAGCCTCACTCAAAAGCTGCAATCATCCTCCTTGTTGATCGCTCAGTGCTGGTCTCCCAAACACTATCTTCCTTGATATTTGATAAATTGTAATTCATCATAATGTTTGTTTTTATTTTTTTGTTTTTATTTTTTGCACATATACCACTTATCCACTGGGTGTATTCCATCCCTGAAAAACAGTGAAGTCCTTCTTATTGTAAATCAATAAATTTTAAATGACACCATAATTTCAAATATTATATTATTTAAATATTCAAACACTGATTTTAAGCATTGATTTTGATGTAGGTTAAAAATTTGACATCTCTGTATTCTATATTCCCCTCTAATTCTCACTTATCTTCTCGACATCAGAGGCCCAGAGTTTCCAATGGGAAAAAACCACATTTTACTTCCCCCAAACATAGAGAAAACAAAGTAATTTCACAGAATATTTTACATGAAAAGGTCAGCTTTGTCTCTCCATTCACACTCCAGAACAACACCCCTGGATCAGAAATATAAAACTCTCCTGTCAAGAATTCTGCTCAGTTGAGCTGTTATGTCAGCACTAATGGCACTCAGGGCCACCATTCCTGACTTGGACACTTAATCTCCAGTATCAGGAAGAAGCAAAGGCCATCTGGGGCCAATAATTCTTGTCATTAATTAAATCATGGGGCCTGAGTGAAGAAACACTGGGAGAAGCACAGGAGAGTCTCCTGCCCTGCGTCTCTTCCCTGGAGGAGCATCATAAGGACAGGTAGAATCCTCAGAAAAAGTTGTTTGTCCAGTTTGGAAAAAAAAAATCCAAATTTTTAGTAAATATTGCTGTTTGTTACAGTAAAATCAAAAAGTGTATCCTTGCCACAGGGAGAATCTCCCCATTAAATGCTGTGTCCCTGCTACAGAGCATAGATGTACCAGATGTATTACATAAGCTGAATATGAGTTGTTTGATATGGAAAAAAATTTTTTTTCCCCCCAATCTCATTTCAAAAAATGGTTAAACCTTTTTGTCTGAAACTTCGTCATCCCTGTCTCCCTCCTCTGAGAAGACACAAAAAAATATAATCAACTTAGGCTACGTAGAATGGAAAACTGCAGCTCCAACAATAAAAGTTTGGCAAAGGATCTGAAAAAGTGTTATGGTGGGAAGCGTCAGGCGAGTTTAAGTAAAAGAATTACTACCTGCTTCACCTGTAATATTTTCATTATTGGGGCTGCTACTAAAACAGCTCAAACTAATAACCCTCCATTAATCTCTTCTGGTTATATTGGAAAAATGCCTATAAGCTAGTGAGTGCTCAGCACATGGGAGGATCAAATTTTATATAAGTGAACTAATTTCTAAGGGACTTTGGCACTTAGCCACATACCTCGGAAGCAGGAAATAGGACAAAAACAGTGAAGAAATATGAAAGCATGTGATGGCGGTTTGTTAAAAGACTTACAGCTGAAGAATATGAATGCTACCTTTTTGTCTCTCCGTACCGGCCCCTCTCCCATAGCTCTTTGAAGACAGAGAACCCAGAAGTAACAGCTGAATTCTCAAATCGGACTGCCAATGAGCTGGAATATTCCCCTCGAAAGAGATGATGGTGGCTTTATTGAAACAGCTCTCCAAAAAATGGCTGGCTCCCAGAGCGTGTGGGGGGAGCCAGCCCTCTCTTGGAACAGAGTAGGAATAAATGAGTAATAATCCAAGGCTGTATCCATGCCAGTCCTCCCGCCACCAGCCGATTGCACTGTGGAGGTATGTAGTCTCAGGCCCCTCAACTCCAGGAACACGGGCCTCCCTTCAGCAAGCACCTTCATCCTCACTCGTTCAGAATAAGGAACCAACAGTAGCACAACTAGGTTTTTTAAAAGGAAGTTGATGTGGCACAACGAAACAGATGCCAAGCCTCAGGGAAGAGACCACAAGGTAGTATTGCCAACTCCTGCTGTTAGGAATAAAGCTCCTGCGATAGCAGCTCCTGTGCTGGGAAGTAGTATGAATGCCAGCCAAGCTTACATTCCAGTAGACAGCTGGGGTATTTGAGCAAAAAAGCCGTCGCATACTCTGAATGGAACAGGCCAGTCTGCCTGATGTAGGCGAGCTGCTATATTTACTGATGCCTTGGTTTACAGAAAAATGAAATAACTAAGATTTACTGCAGAAGCACCACCACAATTAGCCGGGATAAAATAAACCTGTGACAAATGCATCTTGTATACAAACTGTTGGGCTTCTTTAGCTTGCAATACTGTGGCTGGAGACCTTACAGAAGAGAAAGAAAATAGCACTGGAAGAATCGCATATGTTTGTTTCGCTATACAGTATTATCCCACAAACTTTGCATGGATCTTTATTGCTTTCCGCCATGCAGATTGCCAAGTGTCACATCAGCAATGGCTTTAGTTTCAGAGAAAGTTGCATGTAAAAGATGGAATTATTTGCAAAATAAGATGAAGCGTTGATGATCATGTTCTCACTGCACGATAAAAAGATATTTCACTGAGCTTCAGGGTGCAGACTAACAGCATGGTCCCTCCTGTGATCTGGCTCAGGGAAAGGTCAGCTAGCTAGCAAAATTATATTTACTTTTGGAGCATTCAGCTACATAAGCTACCAGCTGGGAAAAAAGCGTATGGCGACTCAGAGGGAGATGCTCCTATATCCCCAACGTGAACTGAAGTTAGGAGGGATTAACAATGAGAAACAGTGGAAGACTGTTCCCATCAACTGATCTGTACCAACTGCTCCAAAAAGAAAGCCCACATGTTCCCAAAGTAGGGAAGATCCTCCAAATCATTTAGAGCCATTCTTTATTTTGCAGATGAAAAGGTGCACATCTGGGTTACCATGGAGAAAAGTACATCTTTGCTCTCTCCTACTTGTGGCTTTGAACTTTAGATTAATACAGATCATTTTTAACCTTCACCTACCCTTCACCAGAAAACAGAGGGGCCTGAAACTGAAAAGTAAAACCATTTACCGATGGAGCCACAGGGCTAGTTTCAAATCCAAAACCTTACACTAAAACTTTCAAAACTTTGGCCTATTGAAATCTAGTCCTGCACGTTGCAGGGTTCCTAATTTTCTGACATGTCAGATCAAATTCTGAAGCCTGACTACTCAGGCCAGATTCAGACAACTTTCATGATGAGTAGCATTTTTTCCCATATAGAACCCCAAACTAACAGAATTTGTATGAACAGAGACAGGACTGTGACACTTTGCAGCAGTCAAAAGCTGGATTTGGATCCTTATTTTATAGGTTGGGTCTAGCCCAAGAGCAATCCAGCTCATCTGGCAACACTTTTTCTTCTAATTGAGTTATATAGCTCAGCATTAATGAAATACTTTCACAGTTAAAAAAAACATTAAAAAGACTTTTTCTCCAACAGATAACCAAAATTCATTTTAAAGTAGTAAAAGTCTAATTATGGTATGATGTCATTTGCATGGACTAACATTAGATTAAGTCAAACAAAGTTAACGAAGGAAACAAAATAGCTGTCTTTCTAGCTGAAATTAATACTTCTAGTACTCTATGTTGAAACAGGTAATATTCTCCTAATCTTTTCTTTGATATGTGCTTTATTTCCATACACACATGTTAGTGCCAGGATATCAATTAATTAGTAAAATAGAGAAGAAAGATCTCTAAGGCTACATTAATATTTAAAAATTCAAATGTCATTGTTCATTACACAGTTCTCTTTAATCTTAACTTTTGCTCCTGGAAGCCGAACCTAGCTTCTTCAAAGACTGTATTGCTCAGGACCCTATGATGCTAATCTGCCTTCAGAGTTCTTCCTGCTTATTCACAGGAATCCACACTAGTTTCAAAAGAGTGAAAACTCGTCAGGTACAAAAGCAGCACAGAAAAGTGACTATGTAAAAAATGGTATCTTCTTACTCCTCATACATCAGAATAGCAGGGCAAGTGAGCTTCCCAGTGTGTTCTTTAGCACACCCTGTGATGCCCAAACTGCTCCCCAGGGACCCCTCAGAGGGCACCATGAATGCTTCCCTGCCTGTTGCCCATGGAAGTCAGGATCACAGAGGACTGGGGGGAGCTGGACTTCCAGATCTCCCCTCAGCATGTAGTCAAGACACTGCCAGGGTGCTCATTCAGAGCCAGAATTTAGGAATCGTTCTTGGATCCCACAGTTTAGATGTAGCCTGCATCTATCCACTTTCTGAGTAGGAGCAGATGCTCACCCCCCACAACCCACTAGAGAAAACACTGATGTGAGAAAATGAACTGAATTCTATTCTGAGCTCTGCTTTATCAATAAAATTCTCTGTTAATAGCACTGGAGCAGAAAAAATCTCATGGGTCATTGAATCTGAGCTCCTTTATCATAGAAACTACACCAGAAAATCTTATTCATAAAATTATCAAGCATGGTCTTAAAATAAGCTAAATTGTTTGTCCCTACCGCTCTCTTGGGAAACTTTTCTAGAACCTCACTATTTGGATGACTGGAAACCTGCTTCTTTTTTCCAGCTTTAATTTATTCACCCTTGGGAATTTTTACTGCAAGCAATGAGGAGCAAGCCAAAAGAGTTTAGTTTAATTCTTAGAACCTGGATGAGCAAAGAAGGAAAGTCACTAGGAACAGGTACCTCTTTTGAGGCAAACAAGTCAGAATTTGAAGGTATAAGAGAAATAAGCATCAGCTGTTCTCATATTCCTCACTGGCAGGTCTTAATTAAATTTTCTGGACCTACATAAACCTATATCTGGTTTGGGTTTATTAGCAGGAATATGATCCTATTATTTAGAACTGGGGGAAGCTGTACCTCTAGCTTTCTTCTCAGCACATAGCCAAGAATATGCACTACAGATTTATGGGTACCAAAGAACTCAGTGATGCTTACAAGGAGCCTCACAGAAAATCTTACATGTAAACCAGTTTGGGAAATGCTCCGATTACAAATGTTAATTATTTTAGTTACAAAAGAAAGGGACGCACATTTTCACAGATGAAAACCTCCATTTTCCAACCAGTTCTAGTTGCATACAGGAAAAAATGAAAAGTCTTCAGTTTAGGTTTAATTTCTGAGTTTACAAGTGACTCAGCCTGCATTCTCACACTGGTCCCTTATCCTCTTTCTGTCTCCATTTCCTCATCTTTAAAATATGGATAAAAATACTTCTGCTTCCCTTGAGTGTTTCTTAAGCTTAATTAATTCAATGCTTATAAAGTGCTTTCTGATCCACAGATGAAAGTGCTACAGATAGCCAAAGGATTCTATCTTATAACGTTTGTAAATAAATAAAACTACACTTTCTAGATTGTAGTTTTAATACAGAATTGGAATGACCTGGCCTCAAGTGATCTTCTCTCATGGAAAAGGCATTGGAAGCCATGTCCGCAGCCAATATTTTCTCCCAGGTCAGTAGTTCTCCCTTGCTTGGGAAATTCAGGAATGTGGCTGTAGGCCAGGCCTGTTTTGCACAAAAGGAGGGAAATGGAGCACCAGGCCAGCACTTGCCAACCAAATCTGTGCTTTTCTCATAGAAAGCTAATGGGAAAATGCATGTGTAAGGCAATGGGGTTTGCTCAGCTGAGAGCTCTGCAGCTGTCCTGCTAGCAAAGGAACGTGACATAGGGGCAGCGAGTTGTACAAGAGCTTGGAGGCCCCTTGTACCTTGAAGGAACGAGAAGC